>NC_133005.1:25004469-25307500 GCF_048564905.1 Vicugna pacos
GGATAAAGATAAATTATTTCACCAAGTTCATACCTCTTCCAGGGTAAGGAAAACAGGAGGAAAGAAGTGGGAAAGTAAGACTTCTCACCTGCTGGTTTTATCCTCAGTCCTTAGTTTTCGAGTATTGTTTTGAACCTCCTGTTACAGAAAGTGATCACTTAAATTTGGAAGTTTGAAGGCTAATGAGGGAGACTCTTTCCCCTAGTTATTGTTTTTGTTTTAGTGAGATTACAAAGAAGAGGGGCCTCACTAGCGCTGTACTGACTGGACCCGTGTGTAATATGAGCTAGTATATATACACGTGACAGAGCCTGTCTCTGGTTAAGTAGCTTTTGCCTTTGTCTCTGGTTTCTGTCTCTGGCCCCTCAAAGGCCTTCAGGCTATCTGAAATTATAGGGCTGGCTCCGGTATCGTAAATTAAACTTGTGAAATGAGTCTATAGCAGATACGTCAACGGAATCTGTCAGTCCAGTTGAATTCTTTTTTTTTTTTTAAATCTTCGCTTAGATTTTCTACTGGGCACTTTTAACATATTTCATCTTATGTAGTTCTTAGAACAACCTTGAGAGGGAGTTAGCATCTCTGTTTTACAGATGAAGAAATAAGGCTCAGAGAAGTTAAATAAATTCCCCTAGGTCACACAGTTAATCAGTAGCAGATACACTATTCACACTCAATCCTGATAATGATTTCATTCATTGTACATTGAGATATGAGTCCAAAACCCACTGTTTTTCACTCTCTGTCACATGACTGCTTTTTACTAACTAGATTAGAGGTTTTTAGACATGTGTTCCAAAGAATCCCAGTGCTTCCTGAAGATACTAGATTTCCCATCATCTTTGTTCAACAACTTTTTTTTCCTGACATTTTTCTTATTAAAAAGTGTCCTAGGAATGGATATAATTTAAAGACTGCTGTATTAGTTCTTGGTCTTGTTCAGAGGTATCCTGAATTGGCCTTAGTGATGAATTAAACAAAACAAAACAAAAAGGCAGCGGAAATTCTCAGCAGCCTTTACCAATTCATCCCATATGTTTCCTGATTTTAGCAGTGAAGCAGATGATGGCAATGAACATCAAAAGCCCAAGAAATGTCCGTGCTAATTTTGCATGGCCCTGTGAGGAGTTGTCAAATATGGATCATCAAATATAGTATATGGACTATGCGGTAACCTTTACTTTGGAATGTAGCTCTTTATAATATGATTCTGCCCCTCTATTTTGTTTTTGTGTTTTTTGGTGGGGGGAGGTAATTAGGTTTATTTATTTATTTTTAGAGGAGGTACTGGGGATTGAACCCAGATACTCGTGCGTGCTAAGCGGGTGCTCTTCTATTTGAGCTATACCTTCTTCCCTGCCCCTCTATTTTGTATTGCTGTAATTAAATGCAGAAATCAAAGTAAAATTCCAAATAACTCAGAGCTAGGTATCTTCTGTCTGAATTGATAGCTTTGGAGTTGGCTAAACCTTTCTATTAAATTAACTGATAGCGACAAATACGTAATGTAGTCTGACCTCTCCAGCAGCTCAAGTGAAATGTTAATACCAGGCATAGCATAGCTCCCTTGATACACTACTTTGACCTTTTCCGCTCTTACAAATGTTTCCCTTATTCCTTTGCGAATTTAGCCATCTCTATGCAGAGGTTCTGTCTGCTTTTAATTTTTCAAAGCTGTGTAAGAACAGACATTCAAACAACACGGATTTATGCATTTTTACCTTATAACTCTAGAGCAACACTAATCAAAATCACTGTTTCCTCCAATTCACGTTTAGTTTTTGGCTATTTACTGTCTCCTTACCACTACCCATCCTCTCCTCCCTTCAGTAAAAGCTGAAATACCAGTGACATTTTTCTCCACCAAAAATGTGGCAGTTTTTTTTGTCTTTAATATTGAGAAAGTGATTATGTCTTTCATTTTGTTTCCTTCTAGAGAAGTAGAGTCAACCTTCTAGGGAGGAGGCAAGCAGAAAGCAAGATCTTTATGGCTGAGATTAAAGGTAGAGGTGGCTTAGGAGAGGGAGGTTCTGAGTGGTGAGGGAGAGATGGGGGAAAAGGTGATGATGATCTTAGCTCCTCAGGCATTCATTCACTAGCTGCTTAGAGTTGCTTAGAACTCAGCAATTCTAGTTTTCATAAGCTCTTCCTTAATTTCCCCTTGGTAGGTTGGTCTGGCTAAGTGGTTTAAACTATACTCATCTCTTCTTAAATATATTGCATGACA
The DNA here is from genome assembly GCF_048564905.1 of Vicugna pacos. NCBI lineage: Eukaryota > Metazoa > Chordata > Mammalia > Artiodactyla > Camelidae > Vicugna > Vicugna pacos. The sequence continues at coordinate 25,006,697 of NC_133005.1, forward strand.
CTATGTTAGAAAAACAAACATATTCAAGGATGGTGATTTGCATTATTGAAAAAAACTTTTTTTTTTACTCCTTTTTCTTTTTTTTTCAAACTTCCGTATTTTGACACAGTTTCAAATTTAGGAAAAAGTTTCAAAATTATTGTTAAAATTCCCGTATGCCATTTACCTTGATCCCCCAAATGTCAACATTTCACTTTATTTTCTATGTTTTTTCTCTTTATATATGCATATTACTTTTCTTAATTATTTTAGAGTAAGTTACAGATGTGATACCTCTTTACGCTAAATAACTTAACGTATATTTCCGATAAACTAGGACATTCTCATATGAAACCACAACAATATATTTATCAAATCAGGAAATACAGACTTGGTATAATATTATCTAACATACTGACTTTATTCAAATATTGCCATTTGTTCCAGTAATGTTCTTTATAGGGAAAAATTTTTTTTTTCTAGTCTAGGATCCAGTCCAGGATCACATGTTTAGTTATCCAGTCTTTAGTCTCAGTTTGGAAGAAGGCTTCAGTCTTTTCATAACCTTGTCTGTTTTGAATGGTATAGGCCATTTATTTTGTAGTATATCCCTCAGTTTGAATTTGTCTTCCTTGTAAATAGATTCAGATTGTGCATTTTGACAGAAATATCACAAAGTGGTATCACGCCCTCATTGCATTCTATCAGGAGGCACACAATGTCCATTTGTTCAGTACTGGTGATGTTAACTTTGATCACTTGTTTGGGGTGGTCTGTCAGGTTTTTCCACTAGAGTTTTAATATTTTCCTTTTAAATTAGTAATGTTATGGGAGATACTGAGTTGATGTAAATATCTAGTTTTTGTCAAACTTTTACCTACTAGTTGTAGCTTCTGTTGATGATGTTTGCCTGAGTCAGTTATTACTATGAGAGTTGTACTGTGATCTATCAGTTCTTCTTTGCTTATTAGTTAATACTCTGCTGCAGAATTTCCTTACCCTTATTTATATATATTAATATGGATTCTTATTTTATTCAGTAGGTTATAATGTTACCATCATTTTTTTGGAGTGGGGGGAGTTATTAGTTTTAGTTTTATTTTAATGGAGGTAATGGGGATTGAACCCAGGACCTTGTGCATGCTAGGCATGCATTCTACCACTGAGCTACATCCTCCCCCACCATTGTTACCATTATTATTTATTGTAGTGTTCACATTGTCCCAGATTTGGCCAATGGGAACCCCTTCAAGCTAGCTTTTGACAAGTTCCAACATTCTTGACCCAATTCCTTACTTTCTGGCACAAAAAAATATATCCTGCCTTGTCTTCCTATGTGAGCTTTGGAATCAGCCATTTCTCCAAGATACTTCTCTCCTAATTCTTGTTAGTGGAGAAAATTACTTTGAAATCAAGATCTGGCTGCTGTGTTTGCTCATTGCTATGGGATGTCATTGCTTCTAGATCCTCTTAACGGGCAGAGCTAAGAAATGTGTATATAGATATATACATGTATGCATATATATATATATATATATATATATATATATATACACACACACACACACACACACAAACACACATATATATCTACATTTATTTCTTTTTTTAATCTACATATAATAAAAACTGAAACTGAGCCAAGGGCTCCTGTGCCTGCAGCACAGAAAGCCAGACTCTGACAGTAGGAGTTTGCAGTAAAGTAAGGATTTATTGCAGGGTGCCAAGCAAGGGAGTGAGAGACAATCCTCAGACCCAATCCCACTTGGTCTTTGAGTTAGGGTTTTTTTTTTTAAAAAGGAGAAGAACAAAGAAGCTGTGGCTAATCACCTTCTTGTGACATTTCGGTGACACTTCTTAGTAGTAGTTTTGGAAGTCAGGATGTCTTTGGTTTATGATTCTCTGGCCAAAGTGGTTCATGGCTTGGGGATCTGTTAGCTCATCTTGCCCTGGAGTAATAACCTGAGTATGTATGTTAATGATGATGTCTATAATAGCAACTTTAGTACATTAATGATGTTATCAGTAACAGCAATTTTAGTCATCTGAATCTAGTTGATTAGTGTTCAGTTAGGATTGAGGTCAGAGGGGATAAGAAAGGAGTACAGTTTTGTATAGAGAGATTAATCATAAGCTCCATAAGGGAACTCAGTTTCAAAATTCCATGTTCAAGATGGGGAGGGTATATAGCTCAGTGGTAGAGTGTATACTTAGGTACTGGGATCAATTCCCAGTACCTCCATTAAAAAATAAGTAAATAAATAAACCTGATTACCTACCCTCCAAAAAAACAAACAAAAACCAAAACAAAGCTATATGTTCATACTAATTTAGCCTTTATCCTTTTCGTATTTGTAAGTCCTTTGTCTTACCTAGGGATTGTCAATCCAACTCACATAATCCACAATATATTAACTTATTTGCCCAATCCTAGAATATACAGGAAATAGCTCCAGAATTACTGACCTATGTTACTGTGAAATTCCTACCACCCGGAGTTCAGTTAGTAAACCTGTTTGCAGTTTGTGTGTGTGTGTGTTTTATTTGTTTCTTTGTGTTTTGTCTTTGTTCTGAGGGTATATGTCTTTGTTCTGAGGGTCAATGTATTATATTTAAAAGTTACTTTGGGGTAGCTCTTCAGTGATTTAAGATGCAGTTCAACTTAAGAAATTTGATGTGTACTTTTTTTTCATGTGTACTTTTAAGATCAGATTTATCATATAAATCCAGACATAGGTGAAAAAATATTTTGTGTGGTTTCTTTTTTTCTTGGTGCTTCTGTCTTTACAGAATTTCAGAATAACTTGAAATTCTTAATTTTAAATAAATCTGTTTTCTCTTCACCTTTTGCAAGTGCATTTAATTGACTCTCAGCCATGGAGTGTCTTCTTTACCCTGGGTGAATAGTTTTAAAATTTTACATTATTCTAGTAATTTACAGCTGCTGACTTTTGGTTTTGACACATAGTGAAAATTTTTAATTTTTTTCATGTAAAAAGGCAGAGTGATTTGCTACTGAGTAATCTGCCTTTGAAACTCCAAAGAAGGAATTTTGGTGTGCTGGTTTCTCAGATACATTTGTAGGCCAGAACTGTAGGTTGCCTTTTTTGACATTTTGGTATATGAGGAGAATAGAAGAAAGGGAGTAGATGATGATGAATGAAAGTCAAGTAATGGTGACTACTGGAGTGAGCACTGTCAAAATAATACTGATTCTTCAGAAAAGAGAAGCACCCCGCCTTCTGATGTTAGTAACAGACTTCTCTAATACTGATTGAAGAGAGAGAATGCTTTCTCTGAAAACATGGCATCTCTGGTAAAACCTCCGCAGAGAGGTTTAACCCAGCAGTTGTTAGGCAGTTTAGTTAAAATTTCTTAAACAAATACTGAACCAAATAGAGCATAAATATTGTAATAATTAAGTATTCCTTTTTCCCCCCAGATCTGTAAATGGAGTAGTTTCTTTTTTAGTTAGGTTTTTTGAGCTATAATTTACACACAATAAAATTTACTCTTTTTAAGAGTACTGTTCTATGAGTTTTGACAAATGTGTGCATTTGTAATCACACCAATCAAGATGTGCATTATTTCTGTCATCCCCAGAAGTTCCCTCATGTCCCTTTCCCCTCATTTAGCAGCCTCTGGCAACTACTATACTGGGTTTTGTCCCTCTAATTTTTTTTTTCTGTCTAGTTTTTACCTTTTCTATGTCCTATAAAATGGAACCATACAATTTTTATGCCTTTGTATCTGCTGTCTTTCACTTACTGTAATTTGAGAGTCATTCATGTTGTATGTATCTATAATTCCCTTTTATTGCTGAGTAGCATTCCACTGTATGTTCCATGATTTTTTAAAAATTTGTTTACCAGTTTATGGACATTTGGGTTGTTTCCTTTCCTGTTTTGATGATTATGAATAAAGTTCTAAACATTTATGTGCAGGTCTTTTATGAACATAAGTTTTTGTTTCTCTTGGGTAAATACTTAGGAGTTGGATTGCTGGATTCTATGGTAATTTTAACTTTTTGAGAAACCCGAAAGTGTTTTCCCAAGTGGCTGCACTGTACCATTTTGCATTTCACCAGTAATTCCATTTGCTTTTTGGTTGTTTCATTTTGTTTTGTTTTGGAATTAACTGTTAAGGAAATAGTGTAGCTGGTGAAATCAATTTTGGTTTCCAGTTTCTACTTGTGAAAGACGTATTCTCTGTTCTATTTGTCTTCTTTTGGAATCAGTGCAGTCATTTTTTTTTTCCAGGTTTCACTTTTATTGGGTAGAATTGTGACAATTTAACTGCACATATACAATATATTGCACATAAATACATATATACAATATATTGCACATATTTATTTTACTTTTACATATATGTACTGATCATTGTTTCTAGGAACAGTTTAGAGCTTTAGCTTTTTAGACTTATGTAGTTATCAAAGGAATAAAGCCAACCACAAAATAAGTATCATGCAGTAATCCAGTCAATAAAGGACAGTCAGGTATGCTTACCCATATTCAAGAAATCAGTCATCTAAGTTATAAATAATAAGTAGTTCTTCTGTGTCTTTTGTTTTTTTTTAGATTCCACATATAAGTGATATCATATGTCATTTTTCTTTCTCTTTCTTGCCCACTTCACTTACGATGATGATCTCCAGGTCTATCCATGTTGCTGCAAATGACATTATTTCATTATTTTTTATGGCTGAGTAATATTCCATTGTGTGCATATACACCACATCTTCCCTATCCAGTCATCTGTTGATGGATGCTTGGGTCACTTCCATGTCTTGGCCATTCTAAAGAGTGCTGCTGTGAACATTGGGGCACATGTGTCTTTTTGAATTATATTTTTCTCTGGGTATATGCCCAGAAGTGGGATTGCTGGATCACATGGTAAATCTATTTTTAGTTTTTGAAGGAACCTCCATACTGTCCTCCACAGTGGCTGCACCAGTCTATACTTCTACCAACAGTGTGATTCCCTTTTCTCCACACCCTCTCCAGCATTTATCGTTTGTAAGTACAGTCATTTCTTATTTACATATCATTAATAGAAATAATAGCAACCACCATTTACATATCAGAATAATTTTCAAACATTATCTAATTTTTACAGCAGTCAAGTGAGTTAGGTAGTAGTAGTCTCATCCTTTTATTTCACATAAGGTTCAGAAGTCAGATGATTTGCTCACTGTCACACAACTAGTATGCAGGAGTGTGGTTTTGGGGAGCTGGAGCTGTGAGGGTACATTCTGTTTCTCTTTAGTTAGAAGTGTAATGAGTGAGAACATGAATATCATCTCAGTACTTCCTTTCACCTCCAGCTCACAAGCAATGTAAGCTGGAAGATCTTTGAGGACAGGGACTGAATCTTAACCACCTTGGCAGCCCTGTGACACTTAGCACTTCTTGGGGTTTTTTTTGCACTGTGAGTTTTAATTGAAAACATTAAAACAGCTACACAGAGTGTTCTGTGTCCTAACATTTTGTTGATTGCTCTTGTAAGGGAAGCCTTAACAACTGGGTTTTAATTAAGTTTGGGCAGTGATTGTCCATCTTTCCCCCATGTAATTGATACTGTTGGAAAGAATTGTATTGGGAAATGGTAAAGCAAAGATTCTGGTTCAATCAGTGGAGGCCATGAATTTCTTGGGAAGGAGATGGGATGCCAAATATGCCTCAGCCACTGAGCCACTGAGCTGCAGCTATGGACATCAACACTTGGCTTGCTGTGAGCTTTCTGCAGGTCTCTAAATAGTCCATGCTAATTTTGTGGCTGTAGGACTCTGAAGAATGATTTGGTAAATAAGGAGAGTTTCCACTGAAACCATAGTTTTTAAACAGTAATCGGAGATCCTAAAATCAGTTCCTAATATCTTTATGTGATTCCTGATTATCACTTTCTTTTTTGGTGGATTATTTAGGTTCACTTGCCACTTCAGTCTCTTGGTTCTTTTTACTCTGGTAGTTGAGTTTAATAAATCATTTGTTTGAGGGGCCCAGTATTTATATTCTGCTGGAAAAACAGATAGCTAATTATGTAAAAGTTGGACTAGCATGAATTATCAGGAACCTTTTTATATAATCAAACTTCATGAATTGATGATAATGAGTTATTATAATGACTAAACATCATGGATTTTCTAAGATAGTCTTAATTTCAAATACTCATTTACTTTCACAAACATCTATTGAGCCCCTAGTCCTGGATCTTGGGGTATATAAAGGGAGTTATAAGATCCTGAAGAAGTTTAAATGCAGTCCATTAGTGGGGAGAGATAGATTGATGCTTTAGTGCCAAAAGGTAAGCAGTGATAAAAACATGGTAAGAACCACCAAGGGTAGGCATCTGATGTAATGCATGTGCATGTATGTATGGATGTGTTTCAAAAAAGGTTTCTTAGAAAAAAAAATGATGTGTGTCTTGAACCAAATCTGTTTTTCCTAACAGCTTTTTTAAAAATTAATTTTTGGACTGGCAATGTATTTATATAACTCAACATTTAAGAGTCTTTTTTTTTTTTTAATGGAGGTGCTAAGGATTGTATCTAGGACCTCATGCATGCTAAGCATGCACTGTCACTGAGCTACTACCCTTCCTCCACATAATTCAACATTTTAAAAGTACAAGGTTATTTAGTGTATAGTCCCTCTTACCTCTGTGCTCCAGCTATACTTTCCCCTCCTTGGAGGCAACTAGCATTACCAGTTTCTACTGTATCCTTTCAGATATATTCCTGTAGGCCATATAATATCATGGATAAAATAACTTTTTGCATTGTATTTCATTGAATGGATGCATAATACTTTCTTTTCTACAATCCACACTGACATTTACATGTCATTCTTTTGCTGTTAGAAACAATGCTGCATAGCTTTGTAAAAAATGTAAATTCATGAATCTGTAGGCTAAATTCCTGGAAGTAAAATTGCTTGGGCAAGGGGTTCAATTTGTGTAATTTTGATAGATGTTGTCAAATTACTCTCCAGAGATAGTATATCAATTTTTATACTTCTACTGGCAAAATGTGTGACCCAAGTAAAGAAGGGTTAGGAGATAGGGGAAGTTAAGACTGGACTAGGTTTTGGGGGAACTAAAAAGTATGTTATTGAAGTATAAAGTGCTGGGTCAAGAATGGCAGGAGATGAGGCTAGAGAAGCAGGCAAGGGCCAGGTTTGTGCTGGGTTTTATTCTATAGCTAATGGAGGGGAATAGAAAGGATGAAGGAATGACAGTTAAAATTGTGTTCTGAATAGAGCACTCCGGTGGCCCTATGAAGATGGATTTGAAGGGGCAAAACAGGAAGCAGTGAAATAATTAGGTTAATGCAGTAGGTTTGTCAGACCATGTGTCTCCAATTTGGGTTTGGAAACTAAAAGGGATACAGTGTGCTAAGTTAGGAGATAGAGGAGATAGATTTAAAAGAGGAAGAGTTTAGCTCATTAAAGGTAGTAAGAAAGGCTTCATTGAACAATAGTTGCGTTTTGGTGGATGAGTACATCTTGGGTTGGAGTAGTGGGATAAAGGAAATTACTTCAGATCTTGAGATTGGAATAAGACAGGAGTAGACAAACTTTTTCTATAAAGAGCCTAATAGTAAATGTTTTAGGCTTTATGGAACACATGTGGTCTGTGTCATATCTCATCCTTTTTTTTTTTTAAAACAGCTCTTTAGAAACAGAAAAGCTGTTAGCCCATAACCCTTACTGAAACAGGCCATGGGCAAGGTTTGCACAGGGTTGGGATGGAGGATGGCCTTAGTTACTGACTCTTGGAATAAGCAAAGGCATTGAGGCTGGAAAGTGTAGGATATACTTAGCAAAGCAATACTAAAGGCAGGTTGAGGCAGAGCTGTGGGAAACTTTGAATGTTAGGCTAAAGAATTCGTCCCTAGTATTGATACATTGAGGAGTCACCTATTGTACTGACTCCAGAAATGGTGGTATTTTGCCTACTACTGTAGACTTACTGAATTATCAGTTTATAAAAAGCCTCGCTGGGAGAACTGCCTTGTGTAGATGCTTGTGTTCACATAGTACTGCTGATGGCTTACCATTAGCATGAAATAGAGGTCTAACCCACTCAGTAAGACTTCTAAGTATTTTAATGAATGGCATACATAACTCAGAAAGAATCAAGTTAAGGAAGTAGAAGAATTATTATAATTCAGAATTTCAGGAATTTGATAGATATTGCTAAACCTTTCTCAAATTTTTTTTTACTCGCAGTTTTGAAGACTAGGAAATAAAATGTACAACAATTTAGCTGTTTTTTTTTTCCATTAAACAGCTCTCCTAACCTAACTATACAATTTCCAGGTAAGCTTTCTATTGTATTAAACCTCTGGTTCCAGACAACTGGAAAACTAGTTTTCCTCAGGATTGGTGGATTGGTGGTATGCAGTCAGAAATATTTGAGGGAATTATTAGAATATCAGTGTGACACCCGTATTATGATATGTTTGGGGGGAAGAGGTCCGATATGTTTTTGAAATAGCCTCTCAGATGATTCTGTCATGTTTCTGCCCCGTTAAGAGCTATTGTTTGAACCAATTTATGTCCAGTGATACTGGTACAAGTACATTCTTTTATCTACCATCTAGTATGAAGGAAGAATTGAGATAGAACTTTGCTATCCTGTAAAGACTGCTCACCTCTGGTATGTTTTGGCAGTGAACATTACTAACTCATATTGTCAATTTGCTGTCAGCTTTTCCTGATGAAATAATTCTGGCCTTATTCAGTTTTTTTATATATATATAATATATATATAATATTTTGCTTCAGTCTCTTATGAGCTTTGCACCTGTGTTAATAGAAAGTCAACTTTCTTCTTATTTTTACGAAACTGCTTTTTATCAGCACAAAAACATGGACCATGATTAGCTATCCTGCTCTTGCTGCCCCTATGTTTTTGAAATCATTTTGAGCACTTTATGTACACATAGGGGGTATGCAGATTTTTGTTAAGGCAAAGGAATGTTATAAGTAAAGGAGAGTTAAAAGATACAGGATCTCTGAGTTCCTTCTCATTCCCTCAGTCTGTGATTCCATAAATTAAAAGAGAATCAATCCTGAGGAAGCGCAGGATTCTCAGACCAGATTATACCACACCGTACATGGTATCTGACAATCTTTAACAATTGCTTGTTTGTTCCTTTTGGTAGCTACAGGTGAGTAGGGTAACTATGCAGATTATTAGGATATGCAAAGTTTGAAGACAACAATTGGGTCAAATTTATTTATCAGTCATCTTTTCTAATTAAGGCTATCATTAGCAATTTAAACTCTCTAATTTAAAATTATTATTTTATTATTTTTTGTGGGATGGGGCGGTAATTAGATTTACTTATTTTTTAATTTTTTTGATGGAGGTACTCGAGATTGAACCCAGGACCTGTGTATGCTAAGCATGCACTCTGCCACTAAGCTATTTATTACCTTCCCCCCGAAATTCTCCAGTTTTTTAAAGCACATGTTGGTTGTGGCAGTGAAAGCTGTAATGTGCAGTAATCAAAGCTTCTTTGATTATAGCACATCTTCATATATGTAGATTTAGAACTAAGTGTGATAGGATTATTTGGATGGTTGAAAAGGATTTATAAACTTAGAGGGGTTTATTATAAACTTATAGGGATCTGCTATGAGAAACAGGAAATTGGGATCCCGTTAGGGCTTAATTGGTTGACTCTGGCTTTTAGCTTGGAGGCTGCTGAAGAGTTAACTTATTGTGTGAGAATTTGACTGTGTGTAGAGCACAAGTTTAAGGAAAAGATCTGTTTGTATTTTTATTCATTTGCCAGATCAGTCCTACTTACATGTGGAAACAGGCAGACAGTCCCATGTCAGTTAAATATTAGAATGTAACAGACTGATTTTGATCCCATAAAATTAAGATTTTTATCAAATTTACCCTGATGATGATGTTTTATAAAAAGAAAGCTTTGGAGAAAGATCTGTCAATAATGAGTAAATTTTTCTTATTTAAGTAGGGGTCTTGTATCTAATTAGACAGTATTGCATAGTGAGAGAGGATCTTTAGGTTGATTTTTCCCAACACTTGATTCCAGTTTATAGGTGACGGAAGATGTGACTTTAGCTAATCACTTAATCTTGAATTATATTTTAAGTGGAAATAATAACTTACAGCTTTTAATAGAAGGATGTTTAAAAGATAAATGGACTATTGGCATAGTAGCTGTTTGGAAGATAACTTAATAGTGTTTCTTTTTCCCTGTATTTTTTTTTCTTTTTGGTAAACTTCGTATCTTTATGATATTAAACAAAAAATTCATAAATCTTAAATGTATAGCTCAGTGAATTTTCACAAAATGATCATAATTTGTGTAACTGCTATCTGGATCAAGAAATAGAACTACTTGGAAGCCCACCTCTCACCTGCTGCTTTTTTTTTTTTTTTTTTTTTTTTTTTGGTGTGGGCTGAGAGAGGTGGTGGTTTGGATCAGAACGTTAATGGTGGAGATAAGGAGAAATAGTTGGATTCAGGATATTTTGAAGGTGTAGCCTATAGGATTTGCCCCAGTGGTTGGCTTTCGGGGGTTGTGTGTCAAGGATGACTCTAAAGTTACTGACTTAAATTGCTTATTTACTTGATTTGAGAAACTAGGGAGAGGATAGAAGCCCTCAGGTAGGTTTGGGCTAGCATGGGGAACCAAGAATTTGATATGGGACGTTTTGTATATGAGATGTCCATTAAATATCCAACTAGGGATATTGAGTAGGCAGTAAGCTATATAAATAACGTGGTGAATGAAAATAGAGGTTGGACCTAACTTGGCCTTTGGAATGATGTAGAGAGATCAGATAAATTATCTTTATGAACACTTGCACAGCTCATTATTTGAAATTTAGATTATGCATACTTCTGTTTTTGTGAGAGCTATTTGATAAGGAAGTAGAATATTAGGAATTTATTGAGAAAGTTCCTGGGTACTTCTTTGAAAGATGTATGACTAAAATTTACCAGACTTTGTGTAGATTTAATGTAGTCTACCATAGTTTCTAATGTGTTATTCTGTAGAAAATGATTATTGCCATAATGACCTTAGAAGCTCTGTATGACTATTAAGTACATGGTGAATTATCTAAAGGAAAGCTTTAACCACATAGTGTTTCACATTGTATTTTTGTAGCGTATTTGTAATATATACCTAATTTGAAAGATAATAGTTTACTTGGGGATTTCGTATAGATTACTTTATTTATTGCTTACAACAGGCTGTGAATTGTACCATTACCATCTTTATTTTACAGTTGAGGAAACAGAGGCTGCATGGATAATGAACTGACTCACTCAGGGCATGTCCCTCTGGTTATGATAGTAGAGACAAGATCTGAAGTCAAGTCCTAACTCCATAGCACTGTATAGACTGTCAGCTACCATGTTCCATTTCTCTGCTATGCTGAATCAATGATAATTTATTATGTACTGTTTTGTATAGACACTGTAACCTTTATTTATTTTATTATTCTATTATTTAACCATTTTATTTTGGTGAGGGGGAGGTGATAAGGTTTATTTATTTTTAGAGGAGGTACTGGGGATTGAACCCAGAACCTTATGCATGCTAAGCATGCGCTCTATCATTTGAGCTATACCCTCTCCCTGACACTGTAACTTTTGAAAAATATTTTACAAAAGTAATATAAGACATTCTTGTAAAAAATTTTATAGCAAATTAGAGTGAAAAGTAAGAATTCCCTTTCACCTCATCACTGAAAGTTTGTGTGTATTTCCAGACTTTTGTATACCTTTACACACATCTTGTAATACACAATTGTATAGTGGGTTTTTTTGTAAATGGACTCAAACTGTACATAATATTTTGCAGAGTCTATAATTTCTGGTCAGATGAGAAGTCCAGAAAACTGTTCTGTCAGATCTTTGCTTTAAACAAGAGCAAAGACATTTATCTCTTCTGTTGTTTTAAGTATCTTGGAACAGATTTTATGAACAGCAGCAACATTCAGTATTGATTTGTTCCATGTTAGTAGTGGGATGCGTTTAAAGTGATCACACCTTTCATTTCAGAGAACTTTCCAAATGCTCTGTAAAAAAGGCAGATATATGATTGACTACTTTAAGAGGCTGCCAAGAACCATTCAAATCCTTTCCTTTTTCTCAGAAAGTGCAAGGTTGTCCATTTTGGAGCAGTTGGGTTTTGCAGATACGCTTATTATCTGTGGCTGTAGGAGATGTTGTTTCTCCATGTGTCTGATAGAAGAAAAAGAAATTAATGAGCCTGTAACTAGACAGAACTGTGCTGGAAATGAAAATAGATTCTTTCTGCTATTGATGACATAGAGGAAGAAAAGCTTCAGGTGTATCAGACTCTCCAGGCCTAAGTCATAGAAGCCTTGTCAGTTTTCAGTTCAGTAATGCCATAAAGATATTTTGGTGATTATTTCCACTAGTGTAAACTAATACATATGACAGATTATGCGTTTTGCTTTCAGTCTTTAACTTTTAATTATGTACTCTTTAAATTCTCATGCTGTTAATATTTGCATAAGACCTTCTCTGGGCTAGTCCTTGGACTAGGTAGACATATTGGGGAGGTACTGAAGTAGGCTCTTGCTGCAGACAGGACAGGCCAAACAGAAATTAGTTGTGTATGTCTCAGAATTCCAGAGTAATGAAGGTGAATTAATGCCAAGTAACTGGTAAATGTAGACTTATTAAGATAATGATTAAGAAGGGGAAAATAACTATATGTGGTGTACACTTTGGTATGAATGCAGCTTCTGGGACTTCATCTCCCAGAAATTTTAATTCTGTAGTTTGGGGTAGGGTCCAGGAATCTGCATTTTCACCAAGCTTCTTAACTAATTCTCTTTTATGTGTTCTAAAGACTACTTTGAAAAACACTGCCTGAGAGTTGGCTAAACGTGACAAAGACCATCTTAAATCTAGATGGAGAAAGCATTACAGGGAGGAAAAATTACTTTGATATAGGATACTTTGTGGTAAAAGTGATAAATGGAGATGTCTGAGAAAGTATTAGGGATAGAGATTAGTTAATGCTGACTGCAGTAGGGAGGAGGAAGGACTGATGTTTGATTTTATTTTTTGCTCAAGGAATATATCTTTACTTTGATTTTCTTTCACTTTGTATGCCAGATAATGCTGTGTTGTCTTTTGGTAACTAAGCTCTCATATCTGTAGTTTGATACATTCTTGGGATATCCCTAATTTCTGCTATTTCATATCATTTTCTCCATAAGCTATCAGAATATCCTAAATTGTATAAATTTCAACATTCAGACTATGGAGGATGGCATAAAATCATTTATTACCTCATGAGTGTTTTTGTTATTTGTTCAGGAAATAATCACTGGTTTAGTTTACCAATATTGATGAATCTTCCTTAATGGGGAGAAAATTCCTTTGAGGATTTAAGTAGATGTTATGTTAATTTAAGGTCCTATGGGGAGAATAAAAAAATTTTCTCAGTTGTAAAGTTTCTTAAGTATAAAACTAGGAAGAAATTCTCATTTCTCACATGCTGTTTATTTAGCATTGTTCATTCATTCAGCATGTTTGCTGATATTGACACTACCATTCTTTTTCTTTTTTAGGATATCTTTTTTACTGAAATATAGTTGATTTATAATGTGTTAGTTTCTGGTGTACAGCATAGTGATTCAGTTATAATATATATATTCTTTTTCATTATAGGTTATTACAAGCTTGTTTGTCTATTTTGTATAGTAGTTTATATGACATTACCAGCACTGAATGCTGGGGGATAATGAGCTCATTTTACTAGGATTATCTTCCTATCAGTGTTCTAAATTAAGTAGTCTGGGAAGTGGTTAATGATAACCAAGTTTATAATCTACGATTGTCACACTTTATAACAGTTCTTTGACATCATTATTGTAACTTCTTTAACTTGTTGTATTTCTGTTTTGGAGGTGAAAGGCATATTTTAACATCTTATGGTTAAGAATGATGTTAGTCTTAATTTGGGCAATAAGATAAAAATGCTGATCTGGGCTTCCCTGATCTGCAACTAGGATTGTTCCAGCAAACTGCATGGAATGGATGTACAGAACCAGGTGTTTTACTTTAACTGCAGCTGTACCATCTGTGGGAGCAGGTGGACAGATTCTGTGTCATCAGGAAAACACAGCTGGTGAGACTTAGGAGAAGAGCTAATAGATTGCTTTTCCTTGGCTACGGCTCTCTCTAGTCACGTACACCTGAGCACATCTTTTACATGTGCACAGGTGTTGACTCTGGTCAGGAGTACAACAGCAACAAAAGTGAACAAAAATGTGTACATTTGGCTGCTTGGGTTTTTGGGTGTTATTTTTTTTTTGGATTGGCATTGAGAAAAATAATTTAAGGGTTTATTTTTTAGTTCAGTTTCGATTTTTGTTTTTAGTTGCTTAAGGATGTTTCCATCTCATTAACTTTTCTGAAAGAGTTCTTTGTAAGGATAGTTAAATATAGTAATATCTATATATAGTTTATGCAGGCTTCTCTCTCTGGAGAACTGGGAAGTAAGCAAAAAGGGCTTTTCATTAGACAAAATAGAGCAAAATGTCATAAATCTCATGCACTGAAGAATAAAAGGGAAATAAAGACTCGAGTCATAGATCCTTGGAAGAGAGACAAGAGAGCATTCACGACCGTCGTCCCTATTTCACAGATGAGAAAACTAAGGCCCGGAGAAAATAATTCCCCAGTACCAGGGCCTGCTTCCTTGGAGAACTGGGTTAAAATTCAAAGTAACTTTAATTCTGAAAAAGTGGATCAAATCCAGTGATATTTTACAAAGAAATAGCAAAGTGAATGAGCCAATTGAACATAGGGAACAACCAGTTATGTACATAAATTCAGCTCATCTGGGACTACAAACTAAAAGTGAACCTGTATTACAGTGTTGTTTCAGAAACAGTCATTATACCTCTGGACTGCATGAAGGAATCGAGGAGTTTGCTCTATCCTACTTAAGGTTTAACTTCCTATTTATGCACCTCGGTTTAAGAGAGACATGTGAACAGCATTCAAGGGTTCAAAGAAGATCCCTAAATGTGATAAAGAAAAAGAAACTCAGCTGTAAAGGTTTAAGAAGCTGTGCCTGATGAAGGGAAAGCACAGTGGATTGATAAGCCTTTAAGGGTTGTTTTGCAGAAGTTGGCTGGTTGTATACCTCCTCATTTTAGAATTAGACAAGAAAGGGCAGGCAACATGAAATTTACCTTAGCCATGAGGAAAGTAGATACACATTGTACATTCTGGGACTAGCAGCACTATTGTCACTGCGAGCATGTTGAAAATGCATACTCTCAGGCTATGGCACAGACCTACCAGATTTGTATTTTAATATGATTTCCCCAGGTGGTTCATATGTACATTAATGTTTGAGATGTATTGGGTTAAACTGTAAACTTTATAATGAACTAAGATGATTCTCATTTTCCAGAAGCATTTTAAAAATGAGATTCATATCTGGATGGGAGTTTTACATTTTTTGAGTATTTACACTCTTCTTAAGAAGAATCAAGTAGCAGAGTAAGAATCAAGTAGTAGAGTGAGTGATAAAGGGAAATTATATCAACCTGTGCAAAAGCACAATAAATATGAAGCTGATGAGGTTCCAAGCAAGGAAGGCAAAGTAGGAACCAGTATGAAAACTACGGGTTGTATGTACAGCTTTCCTTTTCCAAGCAAGGGCACCATACTGGCTTATCTTCCTGACACTGAACTCTAAAATGAATTCATTACATTGGCCTTTAGGAGACTTGAACAACAATGGATTTTTAAGAATTTTAAAGAAAATGGGGGAAGCATAGTGCATGGTTCTTATTTCTGCCTTTTATGTGCAAGGATAAAGTGAAGTTCTATAAAAGTTATTTTGCAAGGAAGGCAGAGAAAAACATCTGAGTATTTGACTTCCTTCATAAGTGTAATTTATTCATTCAACAAATATTTATTGAGTGCTTCCTATGTGCCAGGTTCAGTTTTAGGTACTAGAGATAGAGCAATGATCAAAATGAGGGTTTTGCTCGTATAGGGCTCACAGTCTAGTGAAGAGACTGCCAAATACAAACAACAAAAATATACTAAAGCCGCAGGTGGAGATAAAATGCTTTGAAGAAAAATAAAGCAAGAAAAGAGATGTAAAATGATGCAAGAGGGAGGTATGGAGAAGTTTGCTGCTTCCTCCCTTCCTTCCCTTCCTTCCCTTTCTTCCTTGTTTTTTGATTTTTACAGTTACCACTTGTCTAAGATAGGTTTTCCATCGGACTTCAGTTTTAAGGCCACTAAAATATATACAGGTATTTTAAATTTTTGATTCAGAGAGTTTTGGGTAATTCAGTGCCTGGCACATAGTTGGCATTTAATAAAAATTAGGATATTTCCTAATAAACCTCAAGTGAGATCTTTTACTAAGAAAATCAAATTGTCTTGCCATGAGTCACATGGGCTCTTGGTTGGGTAGGAAAGAAGGCTGTGGAACATAGGTAGACTAGGTGACCTTTAGACAACTTTTTAAAGTTCTTTTTTTTTTTGGTTCTCTTTTTCATAATATTGTGACTTTTGGATCCTTGAAAGGTTATTGGAATTCAGAATCTGAGGGTTTGAACAGAGAAGTGGGTTCCTCACTCTGTTGCTTATGTAACCATCCACACGGGTATGGTTTTCGAATAACTAAAGGGTTTTCAGACTGGGTTCTTGAATCATAACTTTTCTCTTCCTTTGTTGTTGTTTTCTTCTGGAACTTGTTTAGAAGGGAGTACAAATGTCCTCATTTTCAAATAAAATAATTTTGTTGCAAATTTACTTTTAAGTTTTTTTTTCTTCCTTACCCAAATGTTCAGTTACACACTAAAAAAATAATTGGGGGGAGGGTATATAGCTCAGTGGTAGAGCGCATGCCTAGCATGCACAAGGTCCTGGGTTCAATCCCCAGTATCTCTGTTTAAATGAATAAGTAAAGAAATAAACCTAATTACCACCCCCCACCCCCCAAAAAAACAAGGATGGATTTTTTTTTTAAATACTTTTATTGTGAAAGGATGGATCTTAATAGGAGAAAAGTGTGAACTTAGAGGAGAGCTAACTTTGTGCTTGTTCTGCTAGAAATGAACTGGTTAAGTTATACTCGGGTAATAGTGTAGTATGATAAGACAAAAAATTTTTTGATACTAACCTCATAAGTAGGACTGCTATGCATAAATCAGGAAATAATGTAGAAAATAGTGAGGAGGGTTTTCTAATAAACAGCTTTATAATATAATTCAGAGATATAATTCACATTCTCTACTCTTTTAAAGCATACAATTTAATGGATTTTAGTATATATACAAGGTTGTGCAACCAGTGCCACTGATACCAGGACAATTTCAACATCCCTAAAAGAAACCCCATACCCATTAACAGTCACTCTGCATCTTCCCCTTCCCAATCCCCTGCTCTACTTTCTGTCTCTGGATTTGCCTGTCTGGGCATTTCATATAAAGTATAAGAAACATTCTCTGTTTAACTTGCATTGTAACTCTTTTCTGAATTAATTGTCAATATCTAAAACTGGGGAAAAATACAGTATTTTGTGACTGTCAGCCTTTCGTGATTGACTTCTTAGTGTAATATTTTTGAGGTTTATCCACGTTGTAGTGCATATCACCACTTCATTCCTTTTTGTGACTGAATAATATTCATTGTGTGTGGTAACACTGTTGATCCTCATTATTCACAGGTTCTGTATTTGCTAATCAGCCCACTTGCTAAAATTTATGTATCCTAAAGTACAAGGTGGTAGTACAAGGTGGTAGTTTGTGGACGTGAACAGAGCATTGAAAATTTTGAGTTGCCCAACACTCACATTCTGGCTCAAGTTGAACAAGGTCACCCTCTGCCTTCTTGCTTCATCTCTTATACTGTAAACGAATTCTTTTTGTGGTCTATTTAATGCCTTATTTTTCACCTTTTCCTGCTTTTTGTTGGTGATTTTACTGTTTAAAATGGTCCCCAACTGTAGCACTGAAGTGCCGCGTAGTGTTCCTAAGCAAAAGAAGGCTGTGATGTGCCTTAAGGAGAGTATACGTGTTCAGGCAGGAGTTGTATTGCTATTGGCAGAGAGTTCAATGTTAAAAATGTATATTAAATAAAATGTCTTTAAACAGAAACACATAAAACAAGGCTATGTATTGGTGCATTTATGGAAATGTTGTGACGAGAGGCTTGAAGGAACCTAACCCTGTATGTATTTCCCCCTAGGAGCAGTGGTTTAGTATTTGCTAATTCAGTATTTGTGGCAGCTTTTTGGAACATGACTGCCGTGAATAACAGGAATCTGCTATGCCACATTTTTACTTAAACGCTTATTAGTTGATGGAGTATTTGGCTTGTTTCAACTTTTCTGCCTATTATGAATAATGCTGCTACAAACATTTGTGTATAAGTTTTTATATGGATATCTGTTTTCAGTTCTCTTGGGTATATACCTAGGAGTGAAATTGCTGAATTACATGGTAATTCTATGTTTAACCTTTTAAGGAACTGACAGATCACTTTGGAAGAGCGCTGACTATTTTACATCCCATCAGCAGTATACTTGGATTCCATTTTCTCCACATCCTCCCCAATGCTTGTTGTTATCTGTCTTTTTTATTATAGCCATCTAGTGGATTGGAAGTGGTATCACATTGTGGTTTTGATTTGCCTTTCCCTAACGGCTAAACATATTGAACATCTTTTCATGTGCTTATTGTCCATTCATATACCTTCTTTGGAGAAATTTCTAGTTTTTGCCAGAAGATAGCTTTTTTTTTAATGAAACCAAAACATCTGTTTGATGAGTAAATTTATTTTATGGCAAAACTTAAAGTTTTAAATTGTCAGCAACCTAAATTCAGAATTATAAATTAGCTTCTTATAGGATATTGCTAGATTTCTATGGGCACTTCTACCTTTTTTCTGTAAGGTGAAATTAAAATTTCACATTGGGGTGAGAGGGTCTAGCCCAGTGGTGAGGTCGTGGGTTCAATCCCTAGTACCTCCACTTAAAAAGTAAATAAATAAACCAAATTACCTTCTCCACCCCGCAAAAAAAAAAAAAAAAAAAAAAATTTCCATGGGAAGGAGGACTGTTCTCTGAATACCATTTTGAGAGGAATTTATCCTAGTCTACTTCTTTGTGGTTGGAAGGCCTAGAAAGTCCTCCTATTTCCACATCTTAACTCATCTAGCTTGCATTGCAATATTTAGGGTAAGAACTGGGCCACAAAACTACATACTCAAGTGAGTGCAAGTGTGCATTTCAATGATGCACATCTCTACACTTGAATGAAGCAAGTCTCTGCCCGTATCATGATCTGAGTATGATCATTCCAGTGTTTCCTAATTTTATAAGATCAGTTGGCAGTAAGCAACTTTTTTTGTTCAAGTCTTCGGCTACATTAGAAGACTTGTGGGACCTGAGTTAGCTTTCTTTATGTATATTTGGTAAACTTTGCTAAATCCAGAAGCCTTATTAAAATTGTTCTCCTTTATCTCCATATACAATTATACACCATTTAATTTGTATGTTTTATAAAAGTGTGTTTTCTGGTTATTTAAATTGTATTCCTATGAGTTTGTGATGTTGTGATTTGTCCAGATTTTAAAAACCAAACAAAATATATTTAGCATATTTTTCATGAAAGATAGAGAGCTAGGAATTCTACCAAAGGTAACATTTCCTGATCATAAGAAACCTGATACCCTGTGAGAAGGATATGGCCTGTGCACTCAGGTAACTAAGTGAGACAGGTTAAGATGAGGACATACGGGATAAAGGAGATGATCAGTAAAGGTTGCATCTGGAAAATGTCATCTGAATCAGGCCTTGAAGGATGGCTTTCAAAGAGCAGATCATGATTGGAATCCAGATTTTTTTGACTAGCTTGATTTGTTCAGTTGGTTGCTTTTCTATCTTTGAATCAGGATCCCAGATGAGGCCTTTATTATCAACCTTTGACTTAAGTGTAAGTTATATTTCTGCCCCCAATTCTTGTGTATGGAATTAGGGTGTAACTTATAAGTGTCCTCTTAAACTTCTCTACACCTTTTTGCCAGAGTTGTGTATACAGCTATGTTCAATCTTCCTTAATGTGTCCACTCTCTTGGGCAAATATGCCCAAGAATCAACTTAATCGGTCTGTTCCATCCAATACCAAGGTATATCCATACCTGGGCTCATGGTGCCACCAGTTGGCTGGTGCATTGCCCATGGCCTAGTTATTTTCACATTAAGGTATTTCTCTCACATACATATTCTTTTAGTAACAGTCCATTCCTCTTTCAGCTATAGTTAAATTGCTGTAGGACATCTTCCCATCTCTCTCCCCTTTACTGTTTTCTCTTTGTGAGTTAAGAAAAACAACAACAAAAACTAGACATAAGATTACTCCCAATATCTTTACATCAAGAAAGAAGAAAGCAGTAATATTTTTAAAAGTTGTTTTTAATGATAATAGAGATTCAGATATGACCTAGGCCACAGTTCCCGGTATAGGGGAGAACATTAGCAAGAGCACACAAAAGGACAAGTGCTCTAATTTAGGCTAGAATGTATCTCACATACTGATATTGCATATCCTTCTGATTTTGTGTTTGGGGATTTTGAAAATACATTTTTATTGGATTATTCCTCCACTAAAAAAAAAATTCCAATCTCCTTCAATTCCACATTTGAAACTGCTTCATTCTGAATTCTTCATCCTTGGACCTTTCTAATAATTTCTGTGGTCGCAGTGGGTCTGATCTGTTCCTATGCTAAGTGAAAGCACACAGTCACAAAATTGTGTAGGCATAAATGAGAGGCATATGGGAGTTGTGTAAAAGGAACTCTAGGAGTCTTCATATGCGCCTGGGTGGGCGAGCTAAACTAATAGTTCCCAGCAGTTCTTCTAAATCAGACATTGTGGAGCCAAGAGTTTAGCATTTGGAATTCCACTGCCTGTGCAAAGGGTCTGTCTTTTATCCTCCAAACCACCATTTGTTAAATGGCTAATGACCCAGTGGACCTGTTGACAACAAAGTGGGGGAGGCTGGCAAAGATCAAGTTTAAAGGAAAAAGGAAAGAAAAGTTCAAAGGTAGGAAAGTAAGAGCAAAAAGGGTTTGATCATATCTCTACGTACCCTTTATTATTATTTTAACAATTATTGGACAGACTTTTGAACACATACAAAGTAGACAGAAGAATGTAGTGGATCCCCATGTATCTATCCCCTCAACCCTAGTAAGCTGCAGTTACCACACTTAATGAAGGGATATCAGAAAGAACTCTGGTGAGCCTTGGGTTTCG
Organism: Vicugna pacos; assembly: GCF_048564905.1. Classification (NCBI taxonomy): domain Eukaryota; kingdom Metazoa; phylum Chordata; class Mammalia; order Artiodactyla; family Camelidae; genus Vicugna; species Vicugna pacos. The sequence continues at coordinate 25,028,002 of NC_133005.1, forward strand.
TCTCCAGGCCTCTTTAGGTCTTAATCACCTTTGGTCTTATGCCATCAAACTCCTCTTTTCCCTGTTTCAGCACCTCCTGTATGTGGAACACGGATGAGTAGGACAGTATTTAACCTCTGGTAGCTTAAGGAACTAAGTGCTGTTGTTCAAGTATAGTTATGAGTGCAATTAATTCTAACAAGGGAGTACAGTGAAGAGATGACTTTGGAAGGCTTTATTGAAAAGGCGGCTTTTGTGTTCATTGCAGAAGGATGAGGCATGGGGGGGGGGGACTAGATCTCTGATCCAGATAGCAATGTAAGCAATCTATTAGTTCTTTTCACTGGGCTATTTAGAATATGACATTTTTGTTACATTTCTAATACAAGATATATTTTGGATGAGCTTTTCCTTCTGCTTTAAGCAATTTAGAAATATAAGTCAATTTCAGGTTTTTTTGGTTTTGTTTTTGTTTTTGCTAAACTGTATGTCTCCTTGAATGCTTATTAAGATGAATTATACAAGGTGTGTTAGATTCTTTTGAGAAATACCATTCAAAGCAAGCCAAGCCAAGTTTGATTGTCTGGACAGGACCTGTAAAAGGATGTGGGCTTTGTCTAGATCTCTTGTTTCAGTTGTATTTATCAGTGAAGTAAGCCAGGAGAGCAGGCTGACTTTTGATTTTGAAAAGCTGACAGGTCAAGAGGAATGCACCATAAATAATGTGTTATAGATTAATGAGATATTGAGCTAACCCGGCACCTTCTTCTGCCTTGTGCTGTTTTCTGGTGTTTCTCAAGGAATGATTCTTCTTTGTGTTTCAGATTTATGTTTCTCGCTGCCTTCAGATATGTTTGGCTTGTTTCACTGTCTTCTCATACCGAGCTATTTCAAACTGCATGGAATCCTTAGGGATCTACTCACTCCCTTCTGAACAAACAGTGCTTCTTCCCGACTCTTCTTAAAGTTTTATCACTTGTTTTCCTTACATATACCTTGTTTTGCTCTTTTACTTTTTAAGAAATTGAGGTATAATGGACACACAGTAAACTATACATATTTAAAGCGTACAGTTTGGTAAGTTTTATCATGGATATACAGCTGGAACTATCAAGATAGTGAGCATATCAATCACTCCCAGAAGCTACTTTGTGCGCCTTTGTAATACCTCCCTTTCACACTCCCGTGCTCCATCTCCAAGCAAACACTCATCTGCTTTTTAGTCACTATAGGTTAGTTTGCATTTCCTAGAATTTTACATATATTCTATATAAATGAAATCATACTGAATCTGTTCCTCCCCTCCTTTCTCCCTTTGTTTAGCTTCTTTCATTCAGCATAACTATTTTAAGATACAGTTGTATGTATCAGTAGTTCATTCCTTTTTATTGCTGTAGTGTTTCTTTGTCTGGATATGTCATATTTGTTTATTTATTCACCTCTTAATATGCTTGAGTTGTTTCCAGTTTTTGGTTATTACAAATAAGGCTACCTTTGAAAATACATAGGAGTGGCATGGCTAGATCGTATCGTAGATGGATAACTATTTAAGAAACTGCCAAACTATTTTTCCAGAATAATTTGAAGTGCTCATTTGCCAGCTGTATATCTTCCGTGGTGAATTGTCTGTTTAAATCTTTTACCCATTTAAACAAGTTGAGTTGTTTATATTCTTATTACTGAGTTTTGAGAGTTCTTTGTATATTCTGGGTATAAGTCCTTTATCAGATATATGATTTGCAGATATTTTCTCCCAGTGTGTGACTTCTATTTTTATTCTCTTAGTAGTGTTTTAGTAGAAGCTTAAAATTTTCTTTGAGGTATAATTTATCAATTTTTTTCTTTTATGGGCTGGGCTGTGCTTTTCTTGTATCTAAGAAATATTTGATTAACCCAGGTCACAAAGATTTCCTTTTATACTTTTCTTCTAGCAGTTGTATAGTTTTTGGTTTTACGTTTAGGTCTATTATCCATTTTTAGCTCATTTTTCCTATGGTGCGCAGTATACATCAAAGTTCAATTTTTTGTAATCAATAGGTAGTCTGTTCTAGTAGCAGTTTTTGGAAAGACTATTCTTTCTCCATTGGATTGCCTTTATACTTTTGTCAAAAATCAGTTATACATATCCGTGTGGGTCTATTTCTGGACTCTGTTCTATTGATATGCTTGTCTTTGTGCCTCTTCCACATGATTAGATTTACCATAACTTAAAATCAGGTAATACTAGTCCTCCAACTGTACTCTTCTTTTTCAAAGTTGTTTGGCTGTTCTAGGTCCTTTGTATTTCCAAATCATTTTTAGAATCAGTGTGTCAATTTGTACAAATAAAGCATGGGACCACATTGAATTTTTGAATGCAGGGTTGGGGAGAATTGAGAAGTTAACAATATTGAATCTTCCCATTTGTGAACATAGTATATCTCTTCATTTATTTAGGTCCTAATTATTTTTTCTTAGCAATGTTTTGAAGTTTTAAAGTATAGGTCTTGTACATCTTTGTCAAATCTTTCTCTTAAGTATTTCAGAAATTTTGATACCATTGTAATTGTTTTTTTAAAGTTCAACTTTTGATTACCTATTGCTACACTGCATAAATAATTGGTTTTTGTATATTGATCTTGCAACTTTGCTAAATAAATTAAGTTATTTTAATAGCCTTTTTTGTAGATTCCATTGGATTATCTACACCATCTGCAACTAAAGACAGTTTTACTTCTTTCCAGTTATCACTTATTTTACTTATTAACTTATTACCAGAATTTTCTGTGTTGTCACTATCTCAGAGAGTCTGTCCTTTTCCATTCCCTCATTCCCTCATTCCCTCTCGTTATCTTTTTGGTCCTAGCCATTATCATATATATTTTTTTTAATTTTATTTTTTGTATCACTTAATGGCAAGTTGCTCTAATACCAGGCATTCTTCTCTCAACATCTGTCTTGCTTGTGACTATGAAAACCTGTCTTCAGAAAACACTGGTTTCATTCTGTTCAAGGCCATATTGAGATTCCTAGGTATCACTTAAATTAAGTTCTAACTTATTTATCCTTCCACGTTGGGATCTTTTCCTTCCTGCTAATAATTGACATCTATACTCACTGGTCTGACTTATCCTAGTCCATTTCCTACCCAAAATAATAGATGGAGAGGTAGGGAGGGGTGAGAATCAGAGTTGAGATTGAGAGATTTGGTTTGAATCCCTGCTTTGCCATTTAATATCTATGTAATCTTGAGCAAGGTCCTTAACCTCTGGGTACTGTGTGCTCATCTGTAGGAAGAGAATTATCACAAGAAGGTCCTCACAATATGTTGTGAGGATTAAAAGAAAGAGCATAGTAATCTTAACTCTGTGCCTGGAACACAATGTGGGTAGTCAGTAAATATTTAGCCTGGTGCTAACTTGAGCACTGAGTGAGTGAATGCTTAATGGGAGTGGTAGAAGAAATAGTTTATTCTGATTAAATGTAGCTTTAAAAGAGTAGTAATTAACTTTTTTCTTTTTTAATTTTGATTTTGTCCATCAGAAGGGTCATTCATGCAACAGAATGGAAATTTGGGTAGCTAAACCAATTTTTCTCTCTATACCACTTTATAAACATTAAAAAAAAAATCACACTGAGCTGAAGTAGACTGTTCAGTACTTCTTCAAGGGTTGTGTATGTGTATGAATGTGTGTGTGTATAGATAGATTGATTAAAAATGATACTCTGATTAGTATGCATGGAGGAATAGCCCATTTAACACATGCTATTGGAAAAACAGCTTAAGACTTTACAAGTTCCATTAAGAACTTGTAAGATCATGCTAATCAGAAAAAGATTTATTGGGCTATTAAATATTGTTAAATTACAGTAAAAATAAGGGGCTTCAAAACCAGAAATGATACTTTTGTCATGCTAAATATCCACAATAATCATTTTAAGCTGGTAGACCTTTCCTTAGTGCCTTGTGTAAACAGTATTTTAATAAAATCTTGATATCCAAAATACTTGTTGAAACACCTCACTGGCTGACCAGTAACTCCTGATCACCATTTACATTATATTCTGGAGTTGTGCTCTAGGGTGCTTTTCACATAGACTGTAATGTGAAGAGTAACCCCTAGAGTTGTGCAAGTAAAAGGTACTAGCTTAATGTCTTTGGCTCTAATAAAGTGAATAGAGCAATTTGAACATTGCTGTGAGCTAGAGTTTAAGATGCATTGTGGGACACTGGAAAGTGATTTACTGGCAGCAAGGAGATCTTGAGTTCTGGAACTGGTCACCAGTTGACACCTAGCCTTCCCCATGGTACCACAAAGAACTTGATTAGGTATCTCTTTAATGACAAGTATCTTAAATTTTGGTGATGTGTTGAAGTCAGGAATGAGGACCAGCACTGAGGATGTTAAAGGTGGCAGAGTCATGTGGTTGTTGAGAGGTCAAGTGGTTAGAAGCAGTTTAGGCCAAAGTTAGACTCAATGATTTTGGTGTGGAATGTGAATGGAAATCCATACACCTGTCCCATCTCTATTGGCTAGAGATTGGTCATCATTCTTAGATTATACAGCGGGTATGTGAAAGGACATAATTGATAGCTGAGCAAGGAAGAGAAACAGGGCTCAGTTAACCTTAGGTCTAGGCCTTCCTAAGACTGAAGATGAGTTCCTGAAGTTCCTGCTCACTGCTCAAGCAGTGGCTTGACTGTAGTAGACAGTATGGCCTATACAATCCAGTGTATGCTTTTGCCCAACCACTTTGATTTGATATGTTCTCTGTATGCAACTCTTTTTTTCTCCCTTGTCTTAGTTCTTTCCATTTCCCTAGGTTATAGGTGCACTTTTCCCCATTCATCTAAATTCAGAAACCTTCTGTCTTTGTGAAGCATTTCTTGTTCTTTGCTTAATGGGGAAAGACTGTTCTTGCCATATTTGATACTGTTTACTTTATATCTCAGATTATTATATCTAATATTATGTGTGTATTTATCCTCTACTATATTATAGTCATTTTGAAGGCTAGGACTTGACCTTAATTATCTTTGCATCTCTTAGCAACATATTTTCTCAAATGTTAGTGTATAGAAGAATCATCTTGAGAACTTGCTACAGTTTGGATTCCTGGATCCCTCTTCCCCATTCTTATTCATTGGGTATGATATGGGAACATGTATATTAACTAGCTCTTCAGGATAGTTTAGGTGGGTAGACTAGGGGTCCATATGGTTTACAACATCTAGCCCAGTACCTTATCTTGCTCTTCAGAGAGCGTAGTATCATCTGTGGATGAGTAACTAAATCCATGGTCAGTCAAATCCAGTACTCCTTGATATGTCTGCTAGAAGAGGTGATCTTAAAACCTGTCAAGTATTAGATTTATTTTGTTCCTGGCTCCCTAGTATTCTGTAGATTTTTGTGAATTATATGAACTCTTTGTGCCCTCAGTGTAAGGTGCCCATTGATTTTATTTTTTAAATTTCTGATTAGTCTCTCAGTTATCCTATGCAAAAAGTTAATTGTAGACATATGTACATTAAAATTTTGTCTTTAATCCTGTATGTCTTTTAAAAATAAACTGTAGCATAGCTGTCTTACAGAAAGCAATACTTTCAGTCTTTGTAGGAACTAACAGAAGAAATCTTTCATACTGATTCTTACTTCTTGTTGTTTGAGGAGGAGGTAATTAGGTTTATTTATTAATTTATTTTAATGGAGGTACTGGGAATTGAACCCAGGATCTCACGCATGCACTCTACCCCTCAGCTATACCCTCCCTCCTCTTACTAAAATTCTTAATTTGCCCCATTAAATTATTAATTTCTATTGATACATTGCTGTATTAGATATTGTAGTTCCTGGAAAACAAAACAAGTATATACTTAAGATTTTCTAGTGTAGTGCAGGTGCTTAAGACAAACACATAAAATAGCTAAGAGAACACATACGGCAGTATGTTATGTGGGACCAAATAAATAGTCTGTATAAATATAGTAAAAGTAAATAATTCGGAGTTTAGTGAAGCGGGGGAACCTGGGAAGGGACTGGAGAACCTGAGAAGTCTCCAAGGAGAAGTTTACCGGAACTAAACCCGAAGATGTTTTGGAATTTGATCAGAGGAAAAGGACATTTTAAGAGAGAGTATAGGAAGATACATTTTTCAGATGAAAAAAACGGAGGTCCAGAAAGGTAAGTGAGTGTCAGATGAGATACTGATTCCCTGACCACTGCTCTTTCTCTTTGTTCATCATTGAAAGGTTTCCATTGTTATCAAGTAGATGATAGCTCTAGTGTCATGGTAGCCAAATGTTAAAGCATTGATAATTCCCAATTTTAATTGTGATAATCTGAAAATTTAGAACCCAAAATTTTCTTTGTAAAAGAATTATGAATTTGACAAAGTTGATCTTTCATTAGTACATATTTAGTTTGATGCATTTTCAACAGTGCATTTTCAGGATAAGTATTAGAATTTGAAATGATTAAATATAATATTTTGCTTTGTATATTCATATTTATTGTGATGAGTGCCTGTCTGACTTTCCTAGGATGTGAGGATATCCAGTAATCAGTTCTTAGTTCTCATCGTACTAGAGCAACTGACCCAATTGATCACTCTTCTTGAAACACTATTCATTTGGTTTCTAGAGCACCACCACACTCTGTTGTTTGTCCTCCTGTCTCACTGGGTGGCTGTATCTTCTGTTTCTTTTGATGGTTCCTTTTTTTTTTTTTTAATCTCTTTATGGGCTCCCCAATACCCAGGGTTTGGTACTTGAATCCTTTGTCTTTATCTATACTTATTCCCTTCATGAAATCATGAAATCACATGGCTTTAAATACTCTGCTGACAACTCCCAGGTTTATATCTCTAGCCCAGATCCCTTCCCAGAACTCTTGATTGCTTTGTCCCCTTGAATATCTAATAAATATCTCAAACTGAAAAATGTTGAAATCCAAACTTCTAATCTTCCTCCTCAAACCATGTCTTCCTTCAGTCTTCCCCACCCTTTAACCAAAAACATTAGAGTTACCCTAGACTGTTTTTGTGTGTGTATTTGATACAGGAAAATGGGGCACAAAAGAATGGCTGTGTGTCTGTCTCAGTTGAGTCCCTGGGACGTGCCCCGCCGAGTGAGGACACTTGGCTTCACACAGGAAACAATTCAAGAGTGAGCCATAGTTAAATAAAGGTAGATTTAGAGAGATGTACATTCCATCGACAGAGTGTGGGCTGTCTTAGAAGGCAAGAGAGAGCAAGGAGCTTTGTTGCTAGTTTTTATATGCTAACAAGTGAGAGGATTATTCCAACTATTTTGGGGAAGGGCCCGGGATTCCTAGGAATTGGGCCACTGCCCTCTCTTTGAACTTTCATGGTTAGTTTCAGAACTGTCATGGCACCTGTGGGTATGTCATTCACCATGCTAGTACTTTACAGTGTGTATAATGAATCTCAAGATCCACTGGAGGTCAGATCTCCTGCCTCCAGGTTTATTGGGAGTTGACTTTTCCACCATCTTGGTGCTAAATGCTGTGTCACTCCTTTAATGGCTGTCCTGCCCCCTTCCTTACTGTCTCATATTTAATATACATATAACATTAAATTTACCATCTTAATCATTTTTAAGTTCAGTGGTATTAAATATATACACATTATCGTACAGCCATCACCACCATCCATCCGCATCATGTAAACTGAAACTCTATACCTTTTAAACAATAACTCTCCATTCTCTCTGCCCCCCACCCCCAGCCACCAGCAACCACAATTATGCTTTCTGTCTCTATGATTTTTGACTACTCTAAGTACTTCATATAAGTGGAATCATACAGTATTTGTCTTTTTGTGACTGGCTTATTTCTCTTAGCATAATGTCCTCAAGGTTCACCCATCTTGTAGCATATCTCAGAATTTCCTTTTTAAGGCTGAATAGTATTCCATTGTACATATACACCACATTTTGTTTAGCCATTTATCTGTCAGTGGATACTTGGGTTGCTTCCAGGTTTTTTGGCTATTGTGAATAATGCTATTGTGAACATGGGATACACATAATCTCTTTAAGACCCTGCTTTCAATTTTTGTGGGGTATACACCCCAAAGTGGAATTAATTGATGGGTCATTTGGTGATTCTCTTACCATGGATTAATTACTTAAACTTTTTAAGGAAACTTTACTGTTCTATATAGTACCATTTTACGTTCCCACCAACAGTGCACAAGAATTTTGTATATCTTTGGAGAAATTTTATTCAGGTCCAACTTTGAATTGTGTCATTTTGTTGTTGTTGAGTGCTACGAGTTCTACATATGTACTCTGGATATTAATCCCTTACCACATATATGATTTGTAAATATTTTTTCTCATGCTGTGGTTTGTCTTTTTACCCTGGGATAGTCTTTTGATGTACAGAATTTTAAATTTTTTATGAAGTCCAATTTGTCTGTTTTTTCTTTAGTTACCTAGCCTTTAACCAAAAACCTTGGAGTTGTCCTTGACTTTTTTTTTATTCATTAACACATCAACTTAGGAGATCATGTTTGCTTTACCTCGAGAATATATACAGAATCTGAATAGTATCTTAACTTCACTTCTCCCATTCTGGTCCAACCACCAACACCTCTGACCTGGCTTATTGGAGTTGGCATGCTAGTTGTTTTCCCTGCTTCCATTCTTGCCCCTTCATCTGTTTTGAACATATTAGGCAGAGTGTTCCAGTTTAGTCGGATCTTGTGAATTCTCTGCTTACAACCATGTTAATGACTCCCATTTTACCCAAAATAATACCAAAGTTTTCAAAATGATTTTCTACGATCTGGCCCCCTACCTTAACCTCCTTGACCTCTAAAATCATACCCTATTAATGTCCCAGCTCTAGCCATGCAGATCTTCTTGCAGTTCCTTTTAAGTACTCTAGTCCCTGTCTTGTGTAAGGACCTTTACCTAGACTGCTTTTTGTCCACCTATCCTGTAGTTCATTTCTTCACTTCTCTTCTTAATGAGGCCAACCAGGCTTCCCTGTTTTAAATTGCACCCCTTTACCAGCTTATCACCTTTTAATATACATATATATTTTAAATAACATATATGTTTTAGTTACTTATTCTGTTTATTGTCTGTTTCCCCTTCCTAGAATTTAAGTTCCAAAGGGCACAGGGATTTTTGTCTGTTTTGTTTATTGATGTATTTCCATTGTCTAGAACATTGTCAGGCACATAGTAGATGTTCAATGAAAACTTGCTGAATGAATGAATAAATGAACAGAATAGGAAGCAAGGTATATATGTGGTCCCTACTCTCATGCAGTTTACAGTTTGTGGTTTGCTTTCTCCAAATGAGGTTACCCATGTTTTTCTTCTTTTCTTTTGGTTTGGCTCAACTATGTGCAATTCAAAATCTTTGTGAAATTACAGGCATTTAAACTGTGGTAAGCAGTATTTGTTTAAAAGAATGCTATCTTGAGTTGTGTTTTGAATCAAATGCAAACTACAAAACAAAATAGAAAAGCCATATGCCAGAAAAGGTGATAATAACATGACCAGTTTTTGACAAAAACTATTAGGTCACTTTGGATCTTAAATCATTGCTGTGGAACACTTAATTACATAATGTTCCATTTCCTTACAATAAAAAGCAAATTCTTTGGCTTATAAAGAGGATTCACAAACCAAATGATTTTAACTCTCATTAGGGTTATTTCTGTATCTTTTTGTAGTCTATCATAAAAAATCCTGTTTCATTTAAATACAAAATTCTATGGTGGAAATCAAATATGGAAGACTTTTGAACAAATATCCAGTGTTGAAGCAAACATAGATAGTAGATATCATATTGATGCCAACTGAGGAAATGTGATTAGACTTAGTCAATAAATAAATCTGTTAACGTAATCTATGTGCCAATTTAAATAATGAAAGCATAACGTAGGAAGCAATTTTGTTAAATGTCCTACAAAGGCCTATGTCTTCTGTGTAAGCCTATCATGTGGTAGACACTTAATAATAATTGGGAATAGTAAGACTGAATTTTCTCTCTCTTAAATTGTTTATCTGGAAGAGGAGGTATTTACTTGTACATAAAACTTCATTGGGACTACTAATATATCTTGTGTGTTAGTAACTTACAGACTTTTTGTTTTTTCTGAATATTTGTAGTGATTTTAGAACAAACATTTCTATTTTAATGGTTTTTATACTTTAAAAATTAGGAGAAATAGTGAAGGTTATAAAACCTGGCCTTAGCAGCCATACCCTAAAAACTAAAGGAAAAGGAATTTTCAGTTGATGTGAACTTTGAATTTCTATTTGTTTACTCTGAAAAATTACGTTAGCTCACCATGGCCTGTTTTCAGTATATTTTCTTTGCTATTAAAAGTTTACCACTTGTAATAGAACAGAAAAATAAGTTTACATTGCCTTTCTGTTTTGTTTGATTTCAAAACCAGAATTTGTTAAAAATATGAAATACCAGGCCTTGTTAAGTGAATTGTCAGGGAATGTGGCTAAAGTAAAATTTTCTGTGAAAATGCAGATGAATAAATAGAATGAATTGAAGAGTTTGTCAGGTTTTCCAGAAGGATGTTTGAATTATATATTTATTTCTAGATTCTATAGTTATTTTATAAAAGTAGGAAACTGTTATTAACCTTAGTATTTTGTGTCTCCAACAGAGATGTTGATTGTGTACTTGAAATATTGAATGATTTAATTTTTCTTATGTCTCATGTTTCCTAAGCTGTCAAAAGACAGGAAATAAAAAGACTACTTGGCAGAAAGTTAACTTAGGTGAATATAAAAATTTATATAGTCACTCCCTCATTTGAATGAAGGAATTTCAACAAAACTAGATGTAAAAAACTTCTCTAAAGTGACTATTTTCCCACTAACGTTTGATATAAAACCAGAAACACTTTCCTGAAGAATAAAAAAGAAGAAATAATCCCAGTATATAAAGTGGGAAATTTACAAGGATAGTAGCAACTCTGGATTATTCTAGTTGTTGTATAAGTGCTAGGCCTGTTGTGAGTTTTAATCTTTACCTGTATGTTCACTTTTACCTTAAGAACTGGGAGTTTTGGTCTCCTTAACTACTTGTGTGGTCTTTAGACTTTAGTTTCCTCTAGATAGTAATAGACAGGGTTTAGCAGTAGGTATATTTATCTTACTAAAATTCATATTTTAGGCTTTTTAACTTCATTTTCTGTAAATACCAAATTCTATGGACTTAAAATGGACTAAAAATGAAACTGTGAGAATACTTGAAGAACATACATTAAAAAAATATTTTTTAAACATGACATCAAAATCAGGCCAACTTCTGGTAAGAGCATAATCTTCTTAAAATAATCAAGAGAAATTACCATTAAAAAAAAAATAAAACCTAGTTTAGGATGAAACTTCCTGAATGATGGAGTAAGGAGCTTGGCAGATCCCTTCTTCCCATATTTCTGCACATAAAACTTGGCAAAATTGTTAAAAAAAAAAAACCACAACCATTTTAAACTTGTACTTGATTGTTCCCAGCAGCCAAAAATTGGAAACAATCCAAATGTCCATCAGCTGATGAATAAACAATGTGATACATCCATCAGATGCTGAGAAGAATACTACCTCAGCAGTAAAAAGGAATGAATACTGATACATAGATGAACCTCAGAAGCATTGTACTAAGTTACAGAAGTCAGATACAAAAGACAACATATTATGATTCCATTTATGTGAAACATCCAGGAATGGTTAATTTATTGCGGGAAAGTGAACAGATTAGTAGTGGTTGCCTGGGACTGTGAGTGTAAATGGGAATTTCTGTAAAGGGACCTAAGTGATCTTCAGGGGCAGTTGAAGTGTTCTAAAATGGAGTTGTGGTGATGGTTGTACAGCTCTATACATTTACTAAAAAAATCGTTGAATTGTTACATTTAAAACAGATAAATTTTGTGGTATGTAAAACCCTTATTTTTAAATGTTGGGATTCTTCCCACCATTTGAAAGGAGTAGCCCAAGTATAGCACATCTCTGCAGATGGCATTTACTTAGATGGTTGCTTTCAGCTTATTTAATTCAGGTGTTCTGAGAGCTTGAGGCCAGCAGGAGACTGGCTTTGTTAGTTAAGATTCATATTATGATTTTAGGCATATCAAAGACACCAAACTTGTTTGTTTTTAAATTTATAAAGTAGGATTCAATAAATACCTGACTTAAAACCTGACAAGAATTTGTATATTCAATTTTGTTATTCATGTAAAGCCTTCTGAAAGATAGAGCTGTAGGTCCTAATAACTTGATAAGTGTAATGCTCTACCTTCTTATTTGGGTCAGGACAGGGGTAGCAAAACTGGTCACAGTGTTTGGCAAAACCAGGTTTAGGCTAGTAATTTTTAAAAGTTATTAGCAAGTAGTCTTGAAATTATTAAAGGTTTTTACCATTTCAGAAACCAGTAGCTTTCCTATAAAAATTCTTGAAGAGAACACAATTTGATTTGAATACATCATATTTTATAGGAATTTAATCCAACTTTTCAGACTTATCCTCCCCTCCCCTATTTTTTAAATTTAAAATTTTTTATTGAAGTATGATCAGTTTATAATTTTATATATATATATAATTGAGGTATTGTCAGTTTACAGTGTTATGTCAATTTCTGGTGTACAGCATAATGCTTCAGTCATACATGAACATACATATATTCATTTTCATATTCTTTATCACCGTAAGTTACTACAAGATACTGAATATAGTTCCCTGTGCTGTACAGTATGAGACTTGCAGTTAGTATCTGCAAATGTCAAGCTCCAGTGTATCCCTTCCCATTCCATCCCCCCACACTGGTAACAATGTTTGTTTACTATGTCTGTGAGTCTTTCTGTTTTGTAAGTAAGTTCATCTTTTTTTTTTTTTTCAGATTCCACATATAAGTGATATCATATGGTATTTTTCTTTCTCTTTCTGGCTTCACTTAGAATGACAGTGTCTAGGTCCATCCATGCTGCTGCAAATGGCATTATTTTATTCTTTTTTATGGCTGAGTAGTATTCCTGTGTGTGTGTGTGTGTGTGTGTGTGTGTGTGTGTGTGTGTGTGTGTGTACACACCACAACTTACTTATCCAGTCATCTGTTGATGGGCATTTAAGTTGCTTTCATGTCTTGGCTATTGTAAATAGTGCTACTGTGAACATTGGGGTACACATATCTTCTCCAGTTAGAGCTTGCTCCAGATATTTTTCTTAAATGAATTGGATTAAATTCTCTCTAAAGTTAGTGTTCTGTGGTTCAATCCTGTTAAATTATTTTTGAAGCAAACAGGATATTTCAATTTATTTATTTAACAAATAAACATTGAGTATGTTGATCAAGACATCCCCTTACCCTCAGAGAATAGTAAGAGACTCAAGTCAACAAATAACTGAAGATCTTAAGTACTGTTGTTGTATTATGTGCTGATCTACATGATCAGCACTCTAGGTGGGGCCCATTTTCAACTCTGCTTGGTTTGAGAATCATCTCTCCTAAAGGGAAAGCTCTTGAGATTTGTGTGTGTGTGTGTGTGTGTGTGTGTGTGTGTGTGTGTGTGAGAGAGAGAGAGAGAGAAGTCTTTAAGATGTGTAGAGAAGAGCTTGTTTGAAGTGTTGATAGGGAAGAAAATCAGTTGGTAGTCTGATTTGAGTAGAATAACTGGATATGTTCCTCATGCCTTAAAATACAGGGTTATGTGTTGGTTTATTCCAGGAGATGAAAATTCCTACTTCATTTATTTTCTGTTCTTCTAATCCATCAACTTTTAAAAATCTACTATCAGAATTAAATTGAATTCTTGATTTAAAGTGATGATCCACAGCTGCTGCAGTCTAACTTGTGTCCCATAAGGGTTGATGACTCAAACATCAAGAGAATTGTTTTTCAGTTTTGTTTTCAAGATCACTTGTGAATTTGATTGCTTCTGTTTTTCTCAAGTTGACACAAAATTCTTCCAAGCTTTGTAATGTTAAGTATATAAAGCAAATAATCAGCAAATTATGAAGTCTTTAATAACTAATACAACAGGAATCTATCTATGCATAGTCACATAAATAGGAAAGTTAGAATATCTTGTTTCTGGAGAGCCCCACACCTCTCTTTTATTTTCAGGTTATTTAACTTAATGATGTTGTTACTAGACTAATCGGAAGATCAATTTAAACAAGACAAAGAAACAAAGAAGTTCAAACAGGAAACAGGAGTTGTAGGGGACCTCCCATAACACCTAGTCCTGTCCTCTGATTGGACAGATGGAGAAGGTTAATGATTTAGATAATACACTTAGTAGCTGAATTGGAAGTTACTTGAGGCTCTTTCTGTTGAATTAAGAGAAAATTGTGTCTCTTAAAATATCTGCTGTAAATGTCCTACAAAGGAAGACACTCCATATTCTGATCAGCCATATATTTTAAACTGTAAACATTTTTATTGTCAAGCCCCATGGAACTGAAGGTGAGTGAGACAGCCTTTGTCTTTGGAGGAGTTTACAAGATTATCTGACATGTAGAAGCGGAGACAAATTGGCCTATGTTGTCTTCCTACTACATCCAACAAAGCTCTGTGTGATCTGTCACCTTGCTTGTCACTCAACTTCATCTTCCTTTTACATGTTTAATGCTGTCTAGTTACCCCGGCCTCCTTCCACTTCTTCAAATTAGCCATGCATGCCTCTTCCCATACATTCTCTCCCTTTGCCTGAAATACTTGAAATACTCTTCATCTTTTTTAAAAGAAGCCCGGTTCACTTCTTATCTTTTAAGTACTCACTTCATCAGAGAATCCTCACTCCACCCTGATGGGAGACCAATAGTTCTTTTAATCTTTTTCTTGTGTTTTTTTCCTGTGTAACATTTATTATTTATTATATTTATTTGTGTGATAATTAGATTACTTTTCTCTCCAACAGACTGAAAGCTCTTTGTTGACAGAGACTATATTTTTGTTTGCTGTTAGCTCTCCAATACTTAGCATAATGCCTGACCCGCAGTAGGTGTTTGAGTCTTCCTAGAACTACTCGATTGCTATAAATCAGCATTCAACGTAGTTTTTTGTGAAGGGCCAGATTACACTAAATATTTTTGGCTTTGTGGGCTAGAAGAGCTCTGTCTGAATTCTGTCTGCTGTTGTCATGGGAAAGCAGCTATAGTTTAACAATATGTAAAGGAATAGGCATCATACTGTTTTAGTGTAATTTTATTTAGCAAAACTGCAATCAGGCTATAGTTTGTGGAGCCCTGCTGTAAATAATCATGTCCTAATGCTGTAAATAATCATTTTGTTGGACTTGAAATTTCTCTCATTGTGCAATCTTGCAAACTTTCCGTAAGGGTTTTTTTTTTTTTGATGATGATGATTTCATTTTTGTATAGTAGATTTTAAAGAGGTGATTTTTTTTTGTAGACTGATGTTAAAATAACTTTCCACTCAAAATATAATCTTTAAGATTATTATATTTCCTTATTATTTAATAGTATTATATGTTGTTGTTTTTCCCAATTTGACAGGTACACTTGTACTTTTTAACTTTACATTTCTGTTTAAGGGAAACATGATTCTTTATATTAATTTTAAAATAAAAAGGTTTTGGTTTTGGGGTAAAGTGTAGATTAAAATTTTATAATGTGTTAAATTTAAAAATCTTTTTATAACCTCATGCTTGAAATGAAATAATATTGTTTTTGTTTTTAAATGACAAATTAAGGAAGATTCCAAATATACAAGGAAGGATTGTCTACAATGAGAAGCATGTTGACTATAAGCATCAGTGTTTATTAATTTGTTATTTTTTGACATTGTTTAAAGGTCTAGAGTCATCTTTATGTGCCGAGTGAGAGATTTGATGTGATGGATCCAACTCGGAGGTCTGGATATGAAGCATATTTGTAGAATCATCTTTATGCTTGTCATTAATTTGTATTTAATTTTATGTTATTTACTTTATGTATAAGTTTCTCATACTTTGTCTTTTAGCAGTGGTCCATTATAGGTATGAATTCATGAACATTATATGACCAAAAACAACAATTTAAAATAACTTAATGTTCAGCACCATCATGGCAGTAGTGATCATTAGAGCAAGCAACCAAAGGAGAGACTGTCATGAGCATCTTCATTAGAAGTCCATGGGCTGCTGCACATATTTAGTTGATATCCACAAGGGAGTTTTCAAACTGTTTTGTTGTGAATGGGGACATTTTTCTTTTTGATATGTGCTTATTTGATATAATAGAAAACTTATAGTAAGTTGCAAGAATCATAGAAGGAACTTTTGTTCACCAGTTGTTTACATTTTGCACCATTTGCTTTATCATTGTGTGTGTTATGTCTATATAATTTTTTTTAACTACTCTGAGAGTTAAGTGGAAGTATGCCTTTTTTGCCCCTAAATACTTAAATGTGTATTTCCTAAAAACAAATGCATCTTTTACGTAGCCACATTATCAAAATCAGGAAATTTAATATTGATACTATTAATTCATAGATTCTATTCAGATTTTATCAGTTATCCCAATAATGCCCTTTATATATCCTGTACCCCAGTCCCATCTAGTCCAATTCAGGATCACACACTGTAGTTAATTGTCATATCTCTTTAATCTTTTTTTATTCTGAAACAGTTCTTTAAACCTGTTGCTGTCTCTCTCTCTCTTTTTTTTTTAACTTTTCCCCTTCTTCCCTCCTTCCCTCCCTTTGTTCATCCCTCTTTCTTTCTTCTTTCTTCTTTCTTTTCCATCTTTTCAGTCTTCCTTGACCTTGCAGTTTTGAAGAGTACAGAATGTCCCCCAGTTGTCTGATGTTTCCTTATGATTAGATTTGGGTTATGGATTTTGGGCTGGAATGCTCTAGAAGTAATGTTTCATAGGGAGGCGCATGTCATCCGTTTGTCCCAATATTAACATTTTTCATTTTGTTTAAGTGGGTGTCTGCCAGGTTACTCCACTACAAAGTTACTATTTTCCTCTTTGTGATCAATAAAAGCTTGTTGGATATATTTTGAGACAATAAGTAAATATCTTGTTTTTCATCAACTTTCTATTCACTAGTCTACTGTTGTGCATTTCTACTTCCATCATTCTTCCTGTATTTTCAAGTTGGCATCTTCTAGAAGGAGTAGCTTTCTTTTCTTCCTTATTGATTGATTGATTTTAAAATCTAATCTTTATTTCACATATGCTTTAATCCATTATTGCCATTTAATTTGATTCTTAAATTGTTCCACAGTTGACTATGGCAGCACCTTCTAGCTGGCGTAGTACCTTTTTGACCTGTTGCCATCATTTCTGAGTAGTCTTTTACTTTCTTGTACAGGATGTTGTGTGCTTATTTTGTATCCACTGTGAATCAGCCATTTCTCCATAGAGCCCTGGTTTTAGTAGAAAATGTGGTTTAGAAATCAGGATCTGGGTATAAGATGTGTTCATTGCTACAAAGTGTCATTGCTTCTAGATCCTCTCAGCAAACAGCTAGGAAGTATGTCTATGAATGTTTGTGTGTGTATTTCTATGTCTATATATTTTTACTGTAAAAATATATAATATAAAATCCATTAGTTCATATTGATGCCTACAATTCAAATGTATCATCCAGGGGTATATTCTAATTTTCCTATAGGAGGACATTAACTTGTTTTTTTAAATCAACCCCTTTACAGAGACTATTATAAAGCAACCAGCTTCACAGTTGTGTTCACGATTTCTGATAGATTGCACTGTCATCCTTTGTTTTTAAAAGTTGACAGTGCATCAGCTCATGATGTTATCAGTGAAATAAATGAATATGTTGGTACCATATTAAACCTCATGTCAGAATTTAATTTGTTTTGTCGTAGTTACTTATAAAACTGCCCCAGCCAGTCAGCCAACTTTACCCATAATTTGGCAGGCACATTGTTTAAAGAAATCACTGTTTTGTTTTGTTTTTTACTTTGTATTATGGAAAATATCAAACACTCCTAAAAATGGACCTTAGGTACATAAACACCCTCCTGCAATAATCAGCACCTCAGTTCCTCTTGAAGCATATAAACTTATATAAACATTTCTGTTTGTATCTCGTAAAAGATAAGGACTTTTCTTTAAAATGTAATTACAAATATTATACTTTAAAGTTTTTTTTTACATTTAGAATAATTCCTTAGTATAATGAAATATGTACTGAGTCTTAAAAATTTCACAGTTGTCTCAAAGGTTATTTTTTAACAGTTGGTTTGTTCAAATCAGAATCCAGATAAAGTCCACGTATTGCATTTAAGTCTTTTATTTCTCTTTTAATTTGTAGGTTCTCCTTCTACTCCCTTCCTCTGTCTCACCTTTTTTCCTACAAATCTGGGTTGTTTTCCCTGTAGATTTTCTCACACTCTGGACTTTGCTAATTACACTCCCATGCTGTCATTAATGTGTTCCTGTATTCTCTCAAAGTCCTAGAGGCTCAATCAGATTCAGATTTACCTTGTTTGTCAAGAATGCTTCATAGGTGGTGGTATCCTTCCATTAGAGAGGCACATTAATGTCCACGTCTCTTATCTTGTATTAGTGGCAGTTGATTCATTACCTAGATTAATTTTTTTCAGTAGAGATTTGCAGAATAATTGTAAGTACTGGCATACCTTAGAGATGTTGTGGGTTCAGTTCCAGACCATTGTAATGAAGTGATTATTGCAATAAAGCAAGTCACACAAATTTTTTGGTTTTTCAGTGCATATGTTTATATTACATGGTAGTCTGTTAAAGTGTATAATAGCAGTGTGTCTAAAAAACAATGTATATATCTTCATTAAAAATAGTTAATTGCTAAAAATGTTCATTATCACCTGACAATGCAGGATTGCCACAATCATTCAATTTATACAAAAAAGTAATACCTACAAAGTGCAATAAAATGAAATATGCCTATATATAATTTTTTCATTTTAGGTTATTTCAGTAGGGATCGGTTTTCACCAACTATTTGTTTACCTATAGGTACAGTTCATATAGGAAGGTAAAATGCTTGATTCACTAGTTCCAGAATAATGAATTGGTTCCCTAGTATTCTCCAAAAGGTGAACAAAATAACCATTATCAAGTCATGAATTTAAATATTTTGCTGTGTTTCAGTCCATTGCAGTTTTTTTTTTTAATTGACGCCCAAATTATCCCATTTTAGTCAGCAGAAACCTCTTCAGTTTGGCTCCTAAGTCCCTTGGACACAACTCCAGAAGTCTTCGATAGCTTAATTGCTTTCTGATATAACAAGTTTTGTACATTTCCTGCCCCATACCTGGAGTCAACTATTTTTCTAAAGTACCTTGTTTCCTTTTAGTGGGGAGTGGTATTTAGGACCCACAATCAAGGTGCTTCAAGTGACCCTTTTTTTTTCCTTTTTAAAATAAGAATAAATATTGATTCTCTCATGTACTTTGGTCGGTCAGAATTCCAAGGCAGTTTAGAAGGATGGTAGTGGTAAGGTATGTGAACAAGTTGATGCTGGCATTGACAAAAAAAGACTTCAGTCCTTCATCACATGGACATCTTCTTAAAGCTGCTTGAGTCTTTATGACCTGGTGGCTGGCTTCTCCCAGAGTCAGTGATCCAGGACAGCTAGTAGCATCTTTTGATTCATTTTCCTACTAGACAATAGAGTATAGTACTCTGGCTGTGAATCCCGACTACTTGGTGTTGACATTAACTAGTCCTGTGGGTTAAATAACCAAGTTATGTAACTCTTTGTGCCTTACTTTCCTTAGCTATAACATTGAGGTAATGATAATACTTAGAGGCCCTGTAATATAGGGTCTTTGTGAAGGATTCAGACAGAACAATCCCTGACACTTAGTGAGCACCCATAGTAAGCACTCAGCCTGCTGCTGTTACTATTACCACCACCACTGGGATGAAAGAAAGACCTGAAACCTAGTCAGTAATTTGCCTTGACAGAAATAGTCCTTCTTATTTGCCAAAAATTGCCACGACAGAAAAATTGCTTACAGATTCCAAATATCCCAAGTATGATAGAAGGTTAAGAGTTTATTACAGCCACACCTGTTTGATTATGTGTATGAATGATCTTTCATTCCTAATCTGTGTTCACGCAGATTTTAATGCAGGATATGTGTCCATGTAATGTGACCTGGGAAGCAGCCAAACACTCATCTCCCACTTTTAACTTTTTATTTTAAAATATAGATTCACAGGAAGTTGCAAAAAATATATAAAGGAGGTCCAGTGAGTGGACCTTTAGCCTAGTTTACTCCAGTGGTAATGTCTTGTGTAACTATAGTACAGTATCAGTTTTCAATGATCAGTTTTCATTCAGCAAGAAGAAATAAACTGAGCAGCTATTATATGATAAGTATTTGGAGGTATAAGTGATTAAACCCTGACCTTGAACAGTTTAGTCCTCCTTTCTGGGTTCTCATTGTTATATTTCTAAATAGGCTTTTTATTTTGGCTCTTCATTGTTGAAACTTGCGTTAGCAGCTCTTTTGATGTTAAACATTATGTTATTTCTCACATTCATATTTGCCTTGTTTTAAAACAGTTTTTTTTGCATTATGTCCCTGTCTTTCCTTTAGAATCTTTACAGCATCAGAACCATGTTGCCTGCATTGTCTTATTTTAATCACGTGCTAGTTTTGCAGTGCTACCAAGTCTGGATCTGAGAGGCAGCTTGTGTGAATCATTTACATATATTTCTGTTAATATTAC
Source organism: Vicugna pacos (assembly GCF_048564905.1). Classification (NCBI taxonomy): domain Eukaryota; kingdom Metazoa; phylum Chordata; class Mammalia; order Artiodactyla; family Camelidae; genus Vicugna; species Vicugna pacos. The sequence goes on from NC_133005.1 coordinate 25,048,655, forward strand.
CCAGATTAATTTGCAGCTTTAAATTTTTCATCCAATTAATGTTCATTTTTAATAATTCATTTTAAAAAGGAATTTGTCATATACAGGATTTTTAAACTGGCTTAAAGAGCAGAAGCTATTAAACAATAGCAGAAACCAGACAGTATATAGGACTTTAAATAGTAAATGTTAACATTTGAATGTTCCCAAAGATATGAGTCTGTGTCTGTGTGTGTCTCTACATGTTATTCCACTAGGGACTTGCACAGATAGGTTTTGCACAATATCCTTGCTGTTATTGTCAGCCATAAACAAATTACACGTATTTAACAAGTTAATGTCAGATTGGCCAGGAGCCACTGGGAGGTGTGTACTTAGTGACATCAGCTGGCAAAGAGCCCTGGTAACAGGGAGGGTTGGAAGGGTAGTGGAGGGAGAAAGGAGCAGGAGGAACGAAGAAAAAGAGAGAGACAGAGAGACTGACTGTATCTGGGGATTCTGGCAAGGTGAAGAGCTGGTCTGTTTGGCAGGACCTTCCCATCTGGGATCCATCTGTGTTTCCCTGGAATGGGACAGGCAGCTCTAGTCAGTGAGAAATCGCAGATGTGAGAGAGCTGACACATGTCCAGCTAATGAAAGAAGGAGGAAGGCTGGTCTCAGATTGGGCTTTGAAGATTGGGGAGAGAATAAGAGGAGCTTTTATATATCTATTTCAAATAAATTTGGTATATTTTAAGAATCTGGATTATTATAATCTGGGCATTTGGGGTAAGTACATTTTAATTTAGTTTTAGGGGATAAAGTGGGCAGTTATCTGGCTTTCAAAGCTTTTTATTTATTTCAGATTATGATGAGATGAATGTTTTTTGATGTTTGATATGAGTTAAGCCATTAGCTACTCAGTGTTGTTTTGATGCTTCATTTTGTTAGTATTTCTGTATCAGTTTTCAGTTACCACCTTTATATTTGAATGCCATGCTTTTAATTGAATGGAAACTTTAATCAGATGTAACGTATGAATTCTATGGCTAGGAAGGTAATCTCAAATATTTCTTTAAGGTTTTCTGCACTGAGTCTTTCTATGTTTTAAGGGAATTTTTTTCTCCTTTAGTATTCATGTTACAAATAGGCAGTGTTAAAAAGATGGCTCATAAAGTATTCTTTCTTATTGTCACATTTTTTTCAATATATTCGGGTGAATTACAACTAAAAGATATTTTAATTTTAATGTATTTAGCTCTTTTTTTCTTTATTACATTTAACTCCCATGCTGTTTTCTTCTGTTTACTTCCTACATGCAAAATAAGTAACATGAAGAAAACTGACTCGAATTATGAGTTTGGAGTAGTTTTGTGATGCAGTAAATTCACGTGCACATAGCTACTGTGTTGTGCAGTCCTTGTTAGTTTGTGATGCATAATTTAGGTTTTTGCTATTTTTGTACATTGTATTTGTATTTTCCAGGCCCCCAAATCCAGACAGCTATGAGAAGAGCATGGGTTCAGAATTACACATACTATACAGCCATTATTCACTAGTTCTCTAATCTCAAGCAAGCTACTTATCTGAGTCTCTGTTTTGTGCAATTCCTGCCTTATGTCATTAGTGGCAAAATATGTCTGATACACAGAAGGCTTACAAGTTAGTTTCAGAACTTTCTAGATGTTCATCAGTTTGGCTGCAATTGGTTCCTAAACCCTCTGCATTAACTTCAAACTTTTGGGCTAAGAATAGCTCTTATCTGTTACTCTAGTTTTCAGGATACCTTCCTCTCACTGTACCTACCTCCCATATCATTTGTATCTGTTATAAATGTTATATGCTATCTTTGTTAAGCCTCACTATGATTACAGATGATTTGGAAAGTATTCTTAAGTATTGTAATGCAAATAAGCCTGTTTTATTATATCAGGACAGAACTTTGAAAAAGTCAACAAATAGGGAGTGAGGTACCGAATTAATACTACCTTGTGACAACATTGTTTAAATTGTATTTTTTTTTCCTTAAATTCTTCTAGTTCTCAAATGGAAACTTTTATAAACACTTGTGTTCTTTAAAATTCTTCATCCTTCACTATGTCAGTTGGGTAATTGTTTTAAGAGGACAGTACAATACTATTCATTTTCTTCAGTTTTGTAGTCAGATTTCTTGAAGTGGGGGGAGACTTTTTAAATAAACATTTTAAATGAGTATTCTCTTAAATCCAACTCACTAAATGATTTAGTAAGAATTTTCAAGTTTCTGTTTTGATAGGTGCAGTATTCAGAATCTTTGGGGACTTGTCTGAATATTTGAGAGGTATAGTGTTTATATTGAATTTACATGGTACTCTTTCAATGAGCAAGCACTCTTCATTGTACCCTAGGAGACATTGTTCCTAGGTTGAGTGGGGAGAAAAAGACTTAATGCTGAAGTGTAGTGTAGGTTGGGATCTACTGTGAAGGGCCTAAAAAAGGGCTTTGTATACTGCTGTATGTCCATACCAGAAATACTTTTGATGCTAGGGTTTCAAGAAGCATAAAAAATGATAGCATGCTCTTTAGTGTGTGGAGATCCCCTGACTGCAAATATAGGTGGTTGAATCCTCCTGGGACCACACAGTTCAGGAGAATAGTTGCTTATTATTGAGGCAATACCAATATATCTTTGATTTGAATACCGGAGAAAATCATAGTACTTTCTGAAGACTGAGAGCATTTGAGAAGCTTTCCTACCATGAAAAGAGGATACCTCATAATGTGGCTTCCAGGAATGACCCAACCAAGTATTTTTCACAGCAAGGGGCCATGTTGGACTGAAGGTATATAATACAATAATGTCAATAAACTGGAGGTGAAGATAATGACATTTAAATTGCATTTTTGGAACATCAAGAAAGAGTGCTTTAAGTTTAAATGAACATATTTTAAATAAAACTGGAAGAATTCAAGTGGATCTGAAAGATTAGTTGGATCAATTTATTGATCAATTTTTTTAAAGGCCACTCAGGGCTAGAAGTGCTCATAAGACCCCAGTGATAACCTGTAGAAAATATTAGGATTGAAAAGGATCTTAAGGATAATCTAGTCAATTGTGCTATTTTACAGATAAGAAAAGTTGAGGGAAGGGTAGTAGAGTGGTTAAAATTCTGCCTGGCCCAGAATTTAATACCCTGATTGGTGGGTGAGCTTTGACTGAAATTGTATTGAATTTCCAGCACATTGATTTTTACAAACAGGTTTTCATTGCCCATTGTGTGTGATAATATGGTAAGGGATAAAAAGTCTTGGAGAGATAAAAGGCACATGAATGCACAGATTGACTAAGTCCTGGAAATTACTGCCAGTTTAGGCACCCAGAGAACCTTCAGGAAGAGATGGCATTTTATTAGATCTTAGAAGGACAGGAAGGATTTGGACTCCTCGGTTTTGGAAGAAGCATAGTGGGTAGGTGGAAAATTTTATTTTCCATTAGATCCCAGTGCCTTAAAATCAGCCTTTGTTAGATGCATAGCTACACAGTGTTAATTTCTACTATGTTTTCAATTACGCCTAGCTGTTCTTGCTACCTTTTCAAATCCAAGAGTACTTGTTTGCTTCTGAGATAATTATATGCAGACATACTCCCCTACCTCCCTTTTAAACTTGTGATTTATACTGGGAACTCTAAAAGGTTTCTACTTTGATGGACTATGTGGGTTATTTAATTTTCCCTCCAAGTTCAGGTCAGTATATACAGGAATTAGTGGTGGCTATGTCTTGCAGAAGAACAACCCACTGTAACTGGTTTTTATATTCTCACTGGTTGATGGGCTTTCCAAACAGTGTTTAACTTTTAAGACCTATGTGGCATCATATTTATGCTGGAAAACTTAAAATGCATATGGATTTACTTTTCTAATGTATGCCAAAACCTGCAAAAGCAACTCTTTGTGCTTTGTTTAAAGTAACAGCTAGTGAAAATCCTGTTATCATTCAATCCTGAGCAGCTTGTTAGAGATGTCTGGCAAGATGGGGTGCAGTTCTGTATAGAATATATCTGCAGTTGCTTCTCATAGCTGGAGTTCTAAAATAAATAGAACATGTATTTTCATTTGGTTATGGTAGTTAGGACAGGTGGAGGAAAGGCAGTGAAAAGATTGTATGTAGGATTTGACATTAGGCTGTGTAACCATGAGCTAATTTAACCTTTACTTCTAATCCCCAGTTTTGTCACCTGTAAAATGGGAGTGAAAATAACTTTCGTTGTGGGTTCTAAGAATTAAGTTAGAAAGTAACAAGCATGGTACTCACTGCATAAATACTCTTTAAGATTTATCTTTCCTTGTGATTTTTCTTATTCTCCCCTAACATTGAAGGTCCACCCAAACACAATTTCTTGTATATTTTCAATAAGCCTCTCCTCAAACTGACAGCGAACCAACCCTGCTTCCTTAACTAATTCTTAGTCATGGAAGAAGGGTGCGTGTAGAGAATGAACAGCCTTAAAACTCAAACCTGTTGCTGTGTGGCAAGCTGTTAATGTTTAGGGACCTTGCATTACTTACCCTGCTGGAAGAGCTGGGGGATGGGCTGCTTTGAGGGTGACAGATGTGCCCTCTGCTGCCGGCGGGCGCGTGCCGGCTCTGTCCCTCTGCTCCCAGCACCAGGTGCAGCCATTGTTCTGGCTGGTCTCTCTTCATCCGGCCTCGTCTGTTACTCTGCTCTTTCTAGCTCATTGTTTCTTTAGGAAATTAGCATTAAAAACCCATCTGAAACCCCCATGTCCCTCAACTGCAGGTGACTGTTATTGGCCCCAGCTGCCACCCTTGCGCTTGATTACTTCCATATGGGTCTGTGCAAAGAAGTAGTAGCCATTTATTGATTTCCACCACAACCCCCACCTCTGTTACTCAAAGTGTAATACCCTGAAATCTATTAGACCCCCAATAGGCTGTATAGCTCAGTTGGCACTACAACTGTGATGAACGTTTTACAAGCAAAACTAATTATACCCTCTTTCTCCCCCTTTACCACCTCCTACCTAAATATTAAATGTAAAAAAACCAGAATGTCATAAGTGGAATAGTAAATCTTTTAAATGAATCTATTCCTGAGTAGTAAAGCTTTTAGACTTTGGATGGGCTTTTATGGAAAATTTTAGTCATTGCTTTAAATATTTCATACCACACCCATAACATTCAAGCAAACCATGGCCTTAGTAGGCCCCTAGGGTGGAGGTGGGGGACACAAAAATTTTGGTCATTTGCTTTTTGGTTTATTAAATTTAACTGGTGTGGTCAGTATGTTAGTAAAGAGGCCTAGTTAAAGATGATAATAGGTTTTCTGGGAAAACTGCATGCGATTAGAATTAGTTAAGTTCTCTAATTTTGCATTATTTTGTTATTTGCCTTCTGTGTTTGCACAAATGGTTGTTCCAGTTTATTTATTACAATACATACCAGAGTGAGGAAGTTGGTGTCCTAGACTTTTCTTTTTTCATCAGTAAACAAATTCAGGTGTCCTATTTTGCTTATTGGTCTAAATCAAGATTATAATCCCAGGCTTAAAACCTGAAATCAAAATTGTTACTGACTCCTGATTGTAACCTTGACGAAGTCCCTATCCTTATCTGTGAACAAAATCTGGTCCTGGTAGCTTGTACAAATAAATAGCTTGGAAAAATCAAGGGAAGGTAATTGACTAAAGTAGTTTGACTGCTGAGTATTTAGCTATGCCAGCCTAGTCTTAAAGTAAAAATCTTGAGTTTACAATATTTCAAATTAAGTTTTTAATAATTCTGATATATAAAGTAATGGTTTTAATATTTCAAATTTAGCTATGTGGTGCTTAAAAATAATTATGGAACTTGAGGCCATTTCTGTTAGGGAAATGTCCTTTTGTGTTTCTTCCTTTTTCCTTTTCCTTTCTTTTCTGGGATTTGGAGTTTTAAAAGGTCCTAGAATTTGAAGAGCCCCTGGCAGCCAACATTTTACCTGACAGCTCCTTTGAAGGCAAGCTAGCCTCCAAGTAAAGCTATGTGATTGCATTTAGAATGGGTTAGGCTGTCTCATTTTTGAAGTCTTTAGAGATCTTTTAAATTAGTCCCTCATTTAAGCAGTGAAGAAATGGAAGATTAGAGAGATTAAAAGGAGAGAGTTGAGATTTGAAACTGAGTCTTCTGACTCCAAACTAAGTGTGCTCTCATTTGAAGTTTGGCACTAGTAAAAGTTGGGACTTGATTATAAGCGTGATACTGCTATGGTTATTACGGTCTTGAAGTCTTAGTTTTTCTTTTTGGTACTCATGAAGAACCAAGGTTTTCCTTCAGTAGCCTGTCTGAAGATAAATAAGGTTCTTGTCATAGGAAAAGGAATTTGCATTCTAGTTTGAGACAAATTTCCTGTTCATCCATTTTAATGAGATAAATTATCCTATACCATTCCCAGGGCTAATGGCATGATGAAGCTGGTAATAGCTTTGTTTGTTTTTGAATGGGAACTGTGTTCTCAAAAGCAGTAATCTTCTGTTGCCCCAAGTAGAGAAGCATGGCAAATGGTCACGTGTACTTTGATTGCCCAGATCACATTTATGGTAGAGATTCTTCAGTAGGACTGGGATTGGGGTTAAGGCAAATGAGATACCTAGGCAAAAAATCTGAGGCACTCATTCCCAGGGTTGGCCCCACACTTCAATTTTGGGCCCTGAAGACACCTCACTTGCCTCACTTCTTTCCTGGCCTTACTCTTCAGTAATGTCTAAAATAGGAGGAGGATATCAGACTTGGTATAATTGATCTCTCTATTTTGAAAAATGGATAAAGTTAAGGTGTTTCCCTGTCTTTCCAGCCAAGGGAATCTCTAACACCTAATCTTTTAGAACTATGTCTGGAAGAGAGACAGGAGAACCTGTGATTTGTCTTGGGAATTTTGGTTTTGAGTGTCGATTTTAAACACTTTAGTATAAATTTTTGAAGGCCCTTTAACTTTTTTGGTTTGTTTCTTTTTAATGTGCCACGTTATTCTATTTTCTTACATTTTGCATACACAAATACACTTAATTGGACAAAAGAAAATAGTGGGTGAATGTGAGGATAGACATTAGAGGATATTCCATATTCCATATTTTCTGCTCTTTTGGGGGTGATTACTTAATACCCTTTAACCATATTATATGCTGTTGACTCCCAAGTTATATCTTTAAATGGTACATGCTAATTGAGCTCCAGAATCATCTCATTTTACCTAATGAACACTTCCAAATATGTCAGACTTACTGATTGTATTCTTCAAATAATCTATAGCTATAGTAATTTTCCAATTTTGTCAATTTAAGAAAAATATGTTAGTACTTTCCACTGTGATTTTTCTTTTCCATTACTCTTTGCAATTCTGTCAGAATTTTGTTTTTGAACCCTTACTATTGGATACATACTTTCTTCAGGATTATTATCTTTTCCTAATGAATTTAGAAAACTGGTTCCTCTTTGGGGAAAGATTTCTTCCTCTTGGGAAGACTTCCATTGTCAGCTGTCTCTTCAAGATCACTCCTAACCAGCTCCTCCTTGAAAAAGATTTCTTTTTCTTGGGTTTGAAGAAAGAGGCAGATGGGTCTTCCGTTCTGTTCCGTTCTCCTGAGGAACCTCCTGGGGCTTTTGCTTTCTCTTCTTTTTGAGTCTTTTATTTGTCTCCTCACACTTTTACTGGGTACTACTGCTGTTTTCTGAAGATGCCAAGGCAATTGCAGCCAGCCATTTCTCTTCCTTTTCTAAGCGTTTCTTCGCCTGTTTCTCCCGCTTCCTATTCATCTCAGAAGCCATTTCCTCTTACTGAACCATTGCCTTCTTCATAACATCCAGATTCTTTCATGGAATCTCTCCAGTCTCACAGGATAGCTCTCTTTGACTTGTTCTCAAAGCTTCTCCCCAAATACACTGGTGGGTCCTCAGAGAAGCAGTTTGTGAGGCAATGCTGCATTTGTTTGCCAGTATTGGGACATGTGGCCTTTGATCTTGGTAGCTGCTTGGCCAGTGAAGGTAGAGTGGAAAATGAGTCCAAATTTTGGGGTGTTACCCCTTGTTTTCAGGGCTCCAAAAACTTGGTCCTTTTGCTAGGCCTGGGGAACCTCTCAAACAATAGGATTGGCCTCATTTTTTCTTAACCTTTCAATATCATTATAGACATGAGTCTTGTGAATGTCAAATACATGGATTTTGTTTGTTTGAATTCAATCTGTTCTTTTATGTGGTAGCTTGGTCTATTTATATTGAATGGGTTACTACCATATCTGAACTTACTAGTATAATTTTAGGGTTTTTTAATCTTCCTTTTAGTTCCGTTCTTTCCTTTTTCCCTTGGAGACTGAAAAATGTTTTCTGTATTTTTGTTTGGATGTTACATTTCCATTATTGTGATGGTTATTTTTAAAATTTTAATATGTATACTTAAAATCTAAAACATTAATCCACATATCCATCTTTTTTTTTAAAGCAGATCTTAGAACTCTTCAAATTCAGCGACATCTGCTGTTCTCAATACATTACTGTTGTCTAGGATTTTATTTTCATTTTGTGTTTTACACTCAGCCCTAGTCGTAAGAAAATTACTGTTATTATTTTTATAGCTAATATTAATTTAGGTTTACCAACATATATATCAATTATCTGCTCATATTTCATCATTATAATTTTTCCTTCTAGGTTAATTTTTCTTCCTGCCAAAGTACCTCTGTTAATAGTTTGTAAAGAAACAGTCTGTGAGTGGTAAACTTTTTGTTAGTCTGAAAATATCTTTATTTCACTTTCACTTGAATGATGGCCGATTGAGTTAGATGATAAAGGCTAGTAGTTATTTTCCGTCGGCACTTGGGAATGGTGATTTACGTTTTTCCAGAGATGCAAAATCTGCTTCCGGTCAAGTTGGTTTTTGTTCTTTGTTGGTTCTATTTTTCCTCTCTGTTTGCTCTCAAGATTTTCTTCTTCGGCTTTGGTGTTCTGAAGTTATACTGTGACAAGGTAAATTATGGATGTATTTGGTGCCCAGGACTTAGTGTGTTCCTTTAATCTGAGGATACAGATCTTCAGTTCTGGAAAATTCTTGTCTGTGATCTCTTTGAATAGTGTCTCCTTTCACCCCTCCCATTTGCTCTTTTTTCTCTTTCTAGATTTGTCTTAGATGTAGGTTGGACCCTCTTACGCTATTATCTATGTTTCCTAACCTTTCTTTTGTATTTTTCACTTCGTATTTGTGTACTGCATTCTAGGTGATTTTCTTAGCTCCATCTTCTAGTACTCCTTCATTTTTTAATTCTGTCTGATATGCTCTTCAAAATATATACTGGGCACTTCCTTTCTAGAAATTTTATTTAATTCTTTTACAAATATGCTTTAAGAAAAAAACCTGGATCTTGTGATCTCTAAAAGTTAGATTAATTGAGGTATAATTTATATACAGTAAAATTTACCCCTTTAGATGTACAGTTTTATGAATTCTGACAAACACAATCATGTAGCCACAACCACAGTCAAGATATAGAACATTTCCATCACCCGTCAAAAGATCCCTTGTGCCAGTCCATCCTGCCCTACCCCCTCATCCCAGCTCCTGGCAAACAATTATCTGTTCTCTGTCCCTATAGTTTTGCCTTTTCCATAGTGTCATATAGTGGAATCATACAGTATGTAGCCTTTTTCGTCTGGCTTTTTTCACTTAGCATAATACACTTGAGATTCATCCATGTTGTTGCATGTATCAATAGTTTTTATGGCTGAATAGTATTCTATTATGCATTAAAGTGACCACCTTTTCCAGTTAGTCATAGTCCTAGGAGATGCCTCAGTTTTGCTTTTCTGGGTAAATTTTAAAATAAGGTCTGTAGATTAGTGGTATAGTATTAATGTTAATTGTTTTGGTAATTGTACTGGGTTATATAAGCGAATATCCTAGCTCTTAGCATTGCACACTGAAATACTTAAGGGTAAGAGGATATGATGTCCTTATCTTACTCTCAAGTGGTTTAGACAAAAATGTAAGTCAGTAGGTAGAGGAGTGGATGGGTAGGTAGATAATGATAAAAGAGAAGTAGATCAGTGAATTAGTGAATTTGGGTGAATGCTATCAAGGGAATTCTTTGTACTGTTCTTACAAGTTTGAGATCATTTTTTAAGAAACGTTTTTAAACATTTAATGCAAGAGTACTGGGCAATAGATACCATTAACAAGAAAAGAGGGTATGATAGTGAATGGTCAGTTTAGGGCTGTCTTAAGAGGCAATCTGAGCTGTTGTCTGAATGACGATAACAAGTAGCCTTGAAGATATCAGATCAAAGAATGTTTCAGACAGAGTAAAAAGCCTTATGCCAGAGGTCTTATGGTGGGAATGAGCTTGATATATTCAAAGAAAGAAAAAAATAGTCAGTATAGTTGTAGTGTAGTAGATGATGATAAGAGAATAGAGTAGATGATGATAAGGTGAAAGAAGACAGACAGCGCCTGTAGAGCTTCGTAAGCCAGGGTGAGGAATTTGGAATTTATTCTTAAGTGTGAAGGGTTATCAATGGGGTAGTAATGTGATCTATTTATATTTTCTAAAGATCACTCTTCCTATAATAAAGAGCAGTTATATGGGGTCATGGTTGAAAGCAGCAAGATCAAAAGTAAGAGGTGATGTTTGGAGTATGTTCATGGCTGTAGGTGACAGAAAGGGGATGATTTTGATATGTTTTGGTGTTAAGTTGAGTTTTCCAAACTTATTGATGGAATAGGGAGGGAGAAGAGTGCTTTTAAATAATTGTCACATTTCCCTCATTGTTATTCATCCATTCATTTAAATATTAAGTGTCCATTGTGTATCATGCACTGTTCTAGGCATTGGAGTTCTATCAGTGAGTAAAGCAAAGACTGCCCTCATAGAGATTAAATTCTACTGGGAGAGACAAATAGTAAAGATGTTTAATAAGTAATATATTTATAGTCTAAAAGTGTTTCATTTATATTTAAAATGTTTGTATATATGTTACAAAATGAGAAGTGCTAAGGAAAAAGGGAAAGGATTTAAGAAGATCCAGGTTAAGTTGAAGAGGATATATAAAGGATAGTTAAGGAGGGGTCTCCACTGAACAAGTGATTTTGAGAATGCAAAGAGATAATCAATATAAAAGGTCCAGCACTTTTATGTGGCACATTATGCCTCTCACCATTTAAGTTCATATTCTTATGAAGCTTGACAGTGACAGTTCTTATGTGGTACAATCTTTTCTACTTTTTCATTGGAGTATAGTTGATTTACAATGTTATGTTAGTTTCTGCAGCAAAGTTAGTCAGTTTTATATATATATAAATATTTATATATATATATATTTCAGATTCTTTTCCATTATGGGGTTATTACAAAATAATGAATATATCTGTGCTATACAGTAGAACCTTGTTGTTTACATAGTAATGTGTATCTGTTAATGGGGTACAGTCTTGGCTCTACCTGTGATGTTACATTCATCTTTTTGAGCATAGACAGAATCACCAAATGAGAGGCTAAAGTATTTGGAGCAAGGCTTATAGAAGTATAGGTCTTGGTGTATGTGAAACATTCATAAATAGTAGGGGAGTAATTTAATAACAAAAATACACTCTTCTCTAAAAACAATTTGCAAGGTCTTTTTGCTTTGACATTCATCTGTATCCAAATGGGTTTTGAGGTGGCACACAGTAAGATTAAAAAGAAGGAGGATTGAGAGCCAAGGAATTTGGAAAAGGTTCCTAAGTGGAATTAAATTGTCAAGTCCTGCACTCAGTCCTGCACTAAATTTTTAGCTAAAACAAAAAGGAAAACCCCTGGGTTTTTACCTTGTTCTCATCATCTGGTTAAAGAACACACACGTAGGAGAACCTTTTATCCTAGCATAGTGCATAGTGAATGGGAAGGGTGTGCCATGAGAAGTGATACCCAGGTCATTCCTTCATGTATGAATAAAAGTTAACGTGGAGAAGGTGGAGAGAAGAGTCCTCGTAAACTATGAGGTCAAAGTGGAGAATATTAAGATTGAAGAGGTAGTTATTATCTAGGTTATACAATATATCCTATGCTATGATTAGGAGCATAGACTGTCCTTAGAGAATGTAGGATTAAGACTCTTGAATTTTTTTTCTTAAAGCAGGAAAGTGTGACTTGTTTGGCATTTTTGATGGAGGCTTCTGGGCAAAAGGTGAATTTCAAGGGGGCAATCTTAAAGACAAGAACACCATTTTGAGATAATTAACTGTAGTCTAGGCAAGAGCTGGTGAAAAGTCTGAATTTTGTCTGTTGTAGATGGAGTAGACAGGGCCAGAGGATTTGAACTTGGCAGGGAGTGGGAAGATGACGCACAGTAATGACTGGTTTTAAAATTCAAATGAAAATGAAAAGACTGAGCGAATCAGTTGTTTTTAATGTGGCCTATAAAGGGTTTTGTGCTTTCAAAGGGAGGTTTAAAAAGTTGAATAAGCTCAGGTACTGTATGTATTTTGTTAGACATTTGGGGTGGCAAAATAATTTCTAAAATATTTCTAGCAACTTTATTTTCATTTTTATCTTCAGGATGAAAAAGTAAATTCTAGGGTTCTTTTTGATTAAATTAGCAGGCCATATGGTGTTTACACAGACTGACTGCTATCCGAGGTGGCTGTGTTGTTTTTCCCTTTCAGGATATAATGCTTTACCTGATGCCAATGTTCTGAAACATTTATTTTCTAGTGAACAGTATGTGAAGCAATTATTCTAGTCATTGTATTTTTTTCTTGGTACCTCAATTGATGCCACCATTTTGTGTAGTGTTTAACCCTACTTGTAGGATTATTTAGTATTTAAAAAAAATTAAATCCTTAATACGGGTTTATGTAGTGCTTTCTAACCTTTTCACATCATGGCCCATGGAGAAATTTACAAATTCTGATTGTCCATCCCAGGCTGAGTAAACCAATATCTCAGTATACTCATAATCATTCACACCTTTCCAATGTTCCTTGACACACAGCTTGGGAAGTTCTGCCTTAATAGAAAAGGTATAGGAACCGTTCTGTACTGCATTTTGGTTAGTTAACTGGAATTAGGAAAGAGTTATAGTCTGAACTATATGTCAGATATGCTAGGTGGGTGCTGTGGTTATGAAAAAGAAGAGCTCAAGGAACTCACATGGGCTAGTGGAGGGAGACAGGCACAGAAGAAACAAATTACATTATGGTACAGTATGACAAATGACCTGGTACATGTTTATAAGGGGCTGTGAGAATGCAGGTATGGGAGAGTTTAATTCTGGCAAGGTGCAATTGAGGATATCTAGGAGGGCTAATGAAGAGGTGAGGTTTGAAGTGGACCTTAAAGTAGGAATTTCCAAAGTACCTGAGACAGGGAAGACGGGGCAATTTAGGGAGAGGGGACAGCCTGTTTTATAGAGTTTATGCTTGTTTAATTTCTGCAGAGATCACCCTACTCTTAATGTATAAGAAGTGGATTTTGGAACTTAGAAGTTTCTTCTGATGGTAGACATGGTTATTTGCCCTGCCAAAATGCCCATCTACCTTCCATTTATGTTATTTGGATTCAGTCCCCACTATTATGCAGCCTTATATTTGCGTTGTTAATTTTCAGAGCTTTTCATCCTCATAACAGCCCCCCAGGGGTAGGAAATTTAAAACAGGTGGTAGTATTTTATTTTTATGGAGAAGAAAACTGAGACATCATCATCATCACATAAGCATTTTGTTTTCCAGGGGTGGTCATTAAGAGGCAAGAATGTAGAATCGTGAAGGAAAATTTCTATAATGACTGTCAGTTCCCAGATGTTTTTTTCTCTGCTTGATTACAAAGGGTGCTGTCCAACAGGAAGAACCTCTCTCAGTCCTCTGGGCACAGCCATAGTGCTGACTGATAAGGCACTGACCAGGAGGTAGCCAGCAAGGCAGACAACATGGTTACTGATCACAGAGCTAACAGCCTGACATCAGCAAGCTGCATCTGTAGCCTTATGCTACAGCATATTCATATTTCTGCTTACACTTGGTGAAGAATTAGAGTGTTTGGAGGAAGATGCAAGTTAAACTATTTCCAAACTTATAGTTTGGTTATATAGTGATACATAAGACTTATAAGAATGTCTCTAGGACTTAATATTCTGTATTGAGTGGAATTGTCCATTAGATTCCATAGTTGGTAGTTCTCCCAATTCATTTATTGCCATGTTTATTCCATCTTCCTTATACCAATTTTAGTTTAATGCCAAAATAAGATTGCGCTATCTTAACAGATGAATTGAGTTAGGTGCTAATTGCGTCACTGAAATGTTTGCCAAAGAGATTTTATTTTCTAGTTGGTTTTGATCTGTTCTATCCTTCAGCCTCTCTTGAAAAACGCAGTAGAATACCTGGTTATGTTTTAGAGTGTCGTTATTCAAATAGTCATTTCAACAAGCAGTGATGGCTGCTGACCCTTTATATTTATGCTTATATGTAATATTTATCAATTTTCTAAAGGTACATGGATTTTGGGAAATAGTCAAAGAAAGAACTTACTGGATTGTTAATTTTGAGAAGCTGTGTTGAGAAGAAAAGGATTATCTTGGTGTGAAGCCAACATTTTCAAAATTATGAAGAAACATTTATTTTCTTCTTCCTAAGCCCTTTCATTTAACTGAGTGGGCCTGCTTTGTCAGAAGACTCTCTGAGGACATAAATGGGTTGAGGACATAAATGGATTCCTACATAATAGCTTTTACTTTGCAATCTTCTAACTTTGCCAGGTCCCACTTTTGCTATAGATGCTGTACATATTTACCTTCATATATTTGTGAAGAAAGCAACTGTAGAGGAATATGAAGTCTCTGTGCTATGATCCATGGTCATTTCTTTTCTTTTATTAAATTCTTTGTTGCAGTGTACAAACCTCGTTGAGTCTTTAATAATTCATCCTTTCAGCTTTGTTCAATTTATATTTCTTTTGCTATAATTATGGGCTCTGGAGTTCAGCAGAGCTGTCATTTCTTAACTATATGACACTGAACATAATTTAATTTCCCTGAGTCTTAGTTTCTGGTTGAGTAAAGTGGTAATGATGATGGTATTTCGCATTGTTTTGGTGTGGTTGTGTAAATGAAATATTTATAGAATGCTTAGTACCATTCTTTGCACATGATAAATAAATATTATGTTATTATTTACAAATGAATAGATGGAAAGACAGAGTAATGGTAGCTATTATTATTACAGTTGCTTTCTGACTTACCTTTTCCAGCATGAAAGTCTTACCCAACTCAAATATTGAGGAAATGGAAAGCTGATTCCTTACTAGTATTAATTAAGAAAAGGTATATGGTGTTCATAGGCATCTAAAGGAAGGCTTTTAAATCAGTTTTCCTTAGTTATCAACTGGTTCCTTTTTAGTCATTGTTAGAATAAAATAGATGGTTGCATAATACAAATAACATCAAAATATCACAAGTTAATATAAGAATAATACAAACAGTTGCAGAAACAACAACATAAGACCAAAAGTAAATGGCGTCTCCCCCATTCCATTCACTTTTTTCCTTTATAGCTGACTTCTTTGGTGTTCGCCACGTCAAAAAATTTTGTAATATTTTCTAAGGCAATTTATATGACTGAATTTACTTAAAGTATTAGTTTCCTTGGGGGATGTTAGTTTTTTTAAAATAGATCCCAGAAATGTGGTAAAGAATTTAGGAGTCCAATCTATGAACAAATAGAGAATTGGGGCCTCAGCTGAATATGGTAATAAGATAAACAATTTCTGTTTATTTGTGAAAACCATAATGAGGGGAAGTTTATTAAATGAACTTCTCCTTGCACCTATTTGTTACTTTTTCTTTGAGCTTTTAGCACTTTCTCATTGCAAGGTTGTGGAGTCGCTATATTCTGCAGTGTAGCATGAGGCTGGCACAGCAACTCTCTGCTTGCAGTGCCTCCAGCTATCATCCAGAGGGGCCAAACATATGGCGTTTTAGTGTATTTCCAGATGTCGTTCGCTCTGTTCGGATAACTTGGAGCTTAAAGAAGGATATTTGCTTTTGAATAGGAGAAAAATTGTTACTTTGGCATAAGGCCCACCTTGGCACCATTCCCACATCTGTTATTGATTAGAAGTGAATGCTGGTCAGTCAGGATGCAAGAGTGCTGATCTGATTATCAAGCTCACTCTTCAGGATGAAATGCTGCAGGAAATCTCAAGGATGGCGCAAACTGGCTATGTACAGAAGATCTGAAAGAAGACTCCTTCATAGCTATTGTACAGAGACCTGATGCACAGTGATAGCCTGAGTGATTTCCACACACCAAGAAGAAATTATAACATCTGTTGCAGAAACTGCCCTTAGAGGGGGGCGGTGGAAGAGGTGGTGGAATCCTTTTGCACTGGATTTTTTTTTTTTTTTTTTTTTAGTTTTTTGTTGTTGTTGTTGGGGGTAGAGGTAATTACATTTATTTATTTATTTATTTTTAGAGGCAGTACTGGGGATTGAACCCAGGACTTTGTGCATGCTAAGCATGCGCTCTACCACTTGATCTATACCCTCCTTCCACACTGAATTTTTTTAAAATACAGAATTAAAATAAAATGTGGAGATAGTGTCTTCAAACCATTGTGTTTTTAGTAATTGTCTACTCTTGTGTAACCATAGTCTTTAACAAAATTTAGAATGTGTCTTTAACAAATTTGTCTTTAACAAAATTTAGAACATTTTAATTTACCAGAAATTTTTCTACTTACCTACTGTAACCAATATCTCATTTCTCCTCTTGTATTTCCATTTCATGTAATGGAATCATACAGTGTCTGGCTTTTCTGGTTTTGAGTTTCATACATGTAATTTCATGAATCAATGTTGTTGTTGTTTTTTTTTAATTTGGGGGCGGTAATTAGGTTTATTTATTTATTTATATTTTAATGGATGTACTGGGATTGAACCCAGGACCTTGTGCATGCTAGGCATGCACTCAACCACTGAGTTATACCCTCCCCACTTGGATCATTTGTTTTCATGTTGCAGTAATCCATTGTTTGGATATACCTCAGTTTATCTGTTCACCTGTTGATGGACATTTGGGTTGTTTCCAATCTTGGGCTGCTATAAATATTCATGTAATTTTTGTGAACATACATTTTAATTCCTCTTAGGGTGGAATTATTCAATCATTGGGTAGATGTATGTTTAACTTTATAGGGAACTGCTAAATAGCTCTTTAGCAGTCCAAAGTGATTTGTACCATTTTACACTCCTACCGGCAATTTACGAGTTCCATATGCTCCATATCCTCCTTAACGTTTTATTTTTTTATTTTAACAATTTTAACGACTTTGTGTTGGTAGCTCATTGTGATTTTAATGTGCATTTCCTTGATGATTAATGATGTTGACCACATGTATGCAATGGACATTGCTGTATCTCCCTTTGTGAAAATATATTAATCTTTTCCATTTGAACAATGTCTGTTCAAATCTGTGTCCAAAGTTATTTGTGTTTTCAATGTTTATTTGTCAGAGTTCTATATACATTCTAGATATGAGTCCCTTGTTAGATATATGAGTTTTGAATAATTTTTCTTGTCTGTGGCCCATCTATCCATTGTTTTAATGGCATCTTTTGAGAAACAAATACCCTTAATTTTCATAAAAGCTAATATATCAATTTTAAAAAATTATAGTTTGTGCCCTTTTTGTGACCTGCCCAAGGATTCTTTGCTTACCACAAGGTCATGAAAATATTTTCCTATTCTTTTTCTTGAAACTTTGTGATCCTGGGTATTAGTCTACAATCCATTTTGAATTCATGTTTGTGAATGGAGTAACATCAGATTGAGATTAATTTTTTTCCGCTTGGCTATCAAGTTCCAGCAATATTTGTTAAAAAGGCTTTTTCCCCATTGAATTGATTTGTCATCTTTACTAAAAACCACTCGCCGTTGATTAGTTTATCTTCTAACCTTGTTCTTCTATTTTGAGATTGCTTTCACTATTCTATATCCTTAACATTATCATGTAACTAACTTTGTGGTGTCTATCCATTTGTTTTTTAATGCAGAGATATTCTTGAATTTCTAAAACTTTTACAAAATTGAGAATATAAAAATGCAAAAAGTTGCAGAGTAATACTGTCACAGAGTATAAGCTCTTCTGTGTTTAAAATATAAAAGCATGGAACAAATTACTTTAAAATAAAATAGTACTTTGGGTTATCTCCCATTATAAGCAAAGCTAACATTTACTTTGTTTTTATTTGGATTTAAATCAAAGTTGAAGTTCTGGTCCTAACTTCCCATGCTGATTGTTTTAATCTGGAAGTCTCATTATTAGGAAAATGCAATTATTTTGTATAACCTACTAAGAAATGCCTGAGTTGACTTAACAACAACAAAAATTTAAATAAGAAGCAAGTGTGTACTGTGTTCTGGCCACTGGACTTGGCACTGGGAATACAGCAGTGATAAAGACAGACATGGCCCCAACTTTCAAGGGGCTTACCATCCAAGAAGGAGAGACTGGCCTCTTCTGAAACAAAAATAAACAGTTATGCATTTGGGGCCTTGTGATGTGAACAGAAGTTTTTTTGATGTTCTTTCTTTATTATTCAAAAGCTGATAGAAGCATCAAAAATATCACCCAAGAGGCAGAGGGTATAGCTCAAATGGTAGAGCACATGCCTAGCATGCATGAGGCCTTGGGTTCAATCCCCAGTACCTCCTCTAAAAAACATGAATAAACAAACCTAATTACCACCACCCCCAAGAAAAAAATAAAATAAAATAAAAATTACCCAAGGAGGTGATTATTTCTTGCCATTTGGGTAGGACTTATCTCTAGCATACAGATAACATTACTGGTTTTTTGGTTTTGTTTTTTAATGAAAATATATCCTGAAGCTATAGTATACAGTATAGATATATGTCTATGATTTTCTTTGTCAGCTTGTAGTTTCTAAGTATTATTCACCTTCTAAATTTTTTTTTTTTTTACAAAGACTTGCTCTATACTTGTGATTGGTATTGTAGCTTAGATTCTTTGTTTTTGGGTTTTTTTGTTGTTGTTGTTTGTTTTGTTTTAATTTTGGTTTTTGTTTTGTTTTAATCTAGAGGAACCAGGGGTGTTAGCCTATGTTTTAAAACTCACATTTGGTAGTGGTACAAACAGCTGTCACACTGAATAATTGTCAAGTCATTATGAGGGTTTCTTTTGCACTAATCTGTAGGTATAAATCTGGGTTTTAACCACATGTGATTGGTAAAAATTAGTTCTTGGGAGAGTTTATGTTGTGTGGGCCATCTGTTCCCTGTTCTCAAACACAGAATGAAAAGTTAGTCTTAAAATTTTCAAGCCATTGAACAAAGATGTATGTTAGGAAGGTAGGCTGAGTGAAGTCTCTAGAGGGGACACTTGTAATTTGTGACCTGTATGTAGACACCCCTGGATTTGGTTGCAGAAACATTAATATATATGGATATATTCTTTATTTGGTGGACAAGAGTCTTCATTTTTAGCTGATCCTCAATGGTTACCATGAGTCAAAACAAGATCTTAGATAATAATACAGTATGATTTGATTGTTTTTATAAGATTCAGCTAAATCTTCCATTTTGTGTGTGTCCCCACTCCCATTCTACTTGAGGTTCCCTCCTTTAACTCTTTTCACCCAGATACACCAGGGACTCCTTGAGGGTTGGAATTGCAGCTTCACTTTTGCATTTGAGCAATTAGTACTGTGCTTGGGTCATGTTAGCCTTTTAGTGATAATCGGTAAGATGAATCATCATGGCAACTTCTTGCTTTAGAAATGGCAGCACTACTTTTTATTAAAAAACAACTTCTTATTCTATATTTTCTTCCACTTTTGCCTATGAATGTGTATACTTTTAAAATGTTGTTTCCATGAATATATTATATAACCTGCTCTTTCTCTTTATATTACATCAGGGCCTTTCTGTGTTGTCATTATTTCAGTGGAGAAGTAGACCTAGAATCTTCATTGTTTTCATCATATACTATTATTTCCATTAGATTGTGTTGCCATTTTCCAATCCTTCATACAAGAACACTACTGTACCAATTTGAGAAATAGCTTGTTTCAGTTTAGTCATTATTGTGAAGTTGTTCTAGCCACATGGTAGTGGGCCTTTTCCCAGGGCCAGAGCCCAAGCCCCATAATCTTGTCTAGGTCTCATTTTCTTTGTCTGGACAGGCTGCCTTTATGGGTTTCTAGCTTAAAGTTCTTCAGCTAATTTTGTAAACCTTATTCGGGGAGATGTAACTATTTTTATGAACCAATAATTTGAATATAATATTTGACGAGATTTTAGGATGTTTCTTTTTGAGTTCAGTATGTTTATATGAAGTCTTAGTATTTTATATTAAGTAAATAATAGTAACTATTTTAAAATTACCTTGTTTCTAAAAAGGATAAAATTATATACAATTGAGAATGAATTATTTGTTGAATTTAAATAATAAATCCTAGAGGGATGTTGGTTGGTTATATTTAAGCTCTAAGTCACCTTGTTTGGATTTAGGTGGTGACCAAGTCTCTATCAGCAAAACATTTTGAAACTGTTTCATCAGATGTATTCTTTCTGCAGGGAGCTCTGCTATAGTATGCATTCATTTCCAGTACTTTCACCTCCACAGGGCAACTGTCTCAGAATGCTGGAAGCACTTTCCTGCATCCCCTCTCTTACCAGTCATACATGTATTTAGTTGTGAACTCACTATTTTCCTTTCTTGGTTGCATACTGTTAATCCTTGTCATTGGGTTTAAGTAGCGTTTTTGGATTAGATTTCTCCTCAGCCCATTAGATAAACTCTAGCCAGCCTCTTCAGCTGGTTCCGAGAAAGGTAGGAGCAGTAAGTAGGACTAGTAACAACAATAATAGTGGATGATGATGATGGTGGTATGTTTTATAAAATGATATTGTAGTTTAGAACAGAATTATTAACTTTGTTCCTTGATGACAAAACAGGTGAGAGAGGCAGGCAGACTTAATTGCTTATTTTACACAGATATTAAACCACTGTTTTAGGGGTGCTTATTTGTTTAAATGTTTACTGTTTACCCAAAAAAATGATATCTTGTAAACTCACAATGAGGCTTTGACAGGTTAACTGACATGTCTTTGGTCGTGCAACAAAGACACTGGGGTTATAACCTCAGGTGGTTGGTCTAAATCAAGAGCATGTTTTTACCCATCTTTGAGGCTCAGTTGGAGAAAGACTGGGATCTAGGGCTTCTGACTTTGAATCTTGGTTTTTCTGTCATGCTTCCTATTTCAAATAATCTGTCACATTGTTCCCTGACCTTAACTACTTCCCAAATTTTGGTTTCAAAAATGAGGTCACTGTAACTAGATCATACTGCTTTTGTGAAAAGGAAGACTTAACATGTGGGGAATGCTTGGCAGCCCAGTGGGTGTCTTATAATTCTTCTTTCAAAAAGAAAATCTAGTGAGAGTGCAAATGAAAATATTTTAAAAGCAGTGTTCCCAAAGGATTCAAGTAAATTGGTATTTACCTGTTATCCCCACCATATCCTCTATTTCATTTTCATGTTCCTTTCCATACTGTGACCATATGTAACTATTTTTTAATAAATAATTGTAATCATACTGCGTATATAATTTTTATAAGAGGCTTTCCCTCAACATAGTTTTGTATTATATGTGTTTTCCCAAGTGTTGAATAATCTTCATAATTATAATTTTTAATGCCTTCACAGTTCACATTGACATGCAGTTCCACCCTTTAATTAACCATTCCTCTGTGGTATAAATTGCTTTTCCCCTTGAGTTATTTTCTTAAGAACAAATTTCCAGGAGTGAGGTCACATAGTCAAATGGTATGAACATTTCTCTGGCAGAGAAAGCATTTTTTAACCCCAGTAACTGAATAGCGGTACTTTGAAATATGTTTATTTCTGTGCTGCTTCTTCCTAGTACATTAGTAATAGGATACTGGAACTAATGGAAGTTAACAAGCATATATGATAATCCAGAGAGCCTTACAGTTTGAACTGGAAATACATCAGTATTTCTTCCCAAAATTCACTATCCTGTTTTGCTATGCTTTGGCAGAGTGATAGACGACTGGCTGAAAAATGTGGAGAAACTGATATTAAAATCTTGGCCATGACAAATTGAAAGTTACTTTAGAAGAAAAGCTTAAAGATAGAAAAGCATGATTACTCTTCATGGTCAATTATTGAAATATAGGTTTAGTCCTTTTGTCCTTCTTTGCATATCAGTCTCTATTTGTTCATTTGCCCCACTCCCCTAAAAAGGTAGCTAATTAATGGATATAATACTTTACAGTGTGCAGAAGGACTGTTAGTATATGCTTATGTAGTCCTATCAACATTGCAATTAATTATTATTTTTATCCCTTATTTTAGGAATGAGTAAGCTGAGGTTCCTGTTGATGTTGGTTCTTTGTCCAAAGCAATGGAACCTGCTTATCATGTCTTTCTCTGAAAGTTTTAAGCAGAGACTGGATTCATGAAAGTCATTTGTATTCTATAGCAGATTCTTGCATTGGGCATGAATTCAAAATAGATAAAATCTTAAGATCATTCATACTCAATAGTTTCTAAAACCGAAAGTACTTTGCCAAAGGGACTCATATAGGGAAGGAAAAATAGAAAGGCAGCTCTGAATCAGGAAAAGGTCCTGTCCCCGTGGAGGTATGTATTATGACTCAATTTTTTTTTCCTTTAGAAGATGCATAATTAGGGCACAGAAATTGAGGATTGTCCTAGTTTGGAAGCTATGTACTTGATTACTAGCTTTCTAAAAGTAGGATATAGGAGAGTCTCCTAGAATTGTCTCTGCCTAAATCTCAACTTCACTACTAAAATGTAACACTCTTTGCCTTTGTTGATTGAAATTAGTTTTAATTACATTCTCTTAAGTGGAACTGTATGGAAAACATCTTGGATATTTCCAAGACCAAAAGTTGAATCATTTTACATGTATTTCATTTTAACTTGTTATGTCTGGGCTGTGGTGGCATTTAAAGCCATTAATCTTAACTCATATTTTTGTTCCAAGCCAAATGAGAGGCAGATGCTCACATCTGGACCATTTGTTCCAAATGTTGTTTCATTCACATTGTTTAAATTACACTAGAAATTTTGATAGTGATGAAGTTATGAATTTAGAGTGAATTAGTGAGTCTTCCCATTGAGAGGGGAAGATTGAAATTAATATTTCAATGTAGATATATAGACTCAACTATTATTTTTTTGTTGATACATTTTTAATTTAATTTTAATTTTTATTTATTTACTTTTTTCTAATGGAAGTACTGGGAATTGAACCCAGGACCTCAAGCATGCTAAACAAGCACTTTACCACTGAGCTATACCCCTACCCTAGTTTTTGTCGATATTTTAATTTAAAATATGCATTGTTAGTCTCTGTTTTGGCTTTGCTTGTGTTAATTTAAATGATTAATTTATAGAAGAAAGTGGACATTTTGAAGTATTGTCTGTGATTAGAATAGAAATCTAGTTGTAAATAACAGATATATATATATATTTTTAATTACCATTACCATGCAGCTCATTTCTTTCTTGCTCCTTCATTTCTGGCTTATTTATTTGAAAGACTTAAATTGCATTATCTTTTTCATTATTCCTTGGGTTATTACAAAGAACAACACTGTATTTAAGAGTAATGCACCCGAGGGGAGGGTATAGCTCCATGGTAGAGCACGTGCCTAGAATGCACAAGGTCCTGGGTTCATTCCCCAGTGTCTCTGTTAAATAAATACATGCATACATACATACATACATACCTAATTGCCCCCTCCAAAATAAAAAAAAAAATTTTAAGTAATGCACCCTAATCAAAACAAGGTGATTCCATAATGCAGGGATGGTTCAACATTAAGGAGCTTAAATGAGGGGCAAAAATAACTGTTTCTATAAATAGATCCCTTCCTCTCATAAAAAAGTTTTTGATTAAATTGATGACCTATTTCTAATAAAAACAAGTAGGAAAGAAGTTTGTGGCTGATGGAAACTTTAAGGGTGTAAATGCAAAAACATATGGCTTAAATTAGAGCTGAAACTTAAAGATGGCACAGAACAGCAGAGAACAGTTTGAGGCTGTGGGAATGCACAAGTGAATGAATCTAACATAGAACTTCAGGGTTGGGGGTCAAACACCTAGGCACAAAGAGCACAAGGAGGCTGAGGAAACACCTCCTGTAGTCTTTATCCACTGTGGGAATATTAATCTGATACCACTTCCCCCAGATACATTGTAATAAAGCATCTTGTTTACATATGTATCTTATTACATTTGCAACAATTTAGGCCCGTAAGATAGTCGGTTACGTGAATTCTCTTTATTTTGAGCTTGCATTCTGAAAAAGTATAAACCAAACTATCCTACCTTAATTGCTCAGCTCAAACAGTGTGAGTTCATCATTGTCCAGATTTCTCTTGAAACAAACAAACAAAATATATATATATATTTGTTTCTGTCCATGGATTTTGTCCTAGATTTTTCTATTTTTACTTCATTTGATTGTCAACAGCAGCCCTGGTAGCTGGACAGTATGGAATGCATTTTATAAACAAGAAAAATGAGACCTTTCAGGAGGAACGATTTCTACTATCAAAGAGCTGGAAAAGTAGCAGGCCTCAATTTGAACCCTAATCTTTCTGAATCCAGAGACCTTGTTTTTCCTATCACTGTTATATTCCTACATCAGAGCTGTCCAATCGAAATATAATGTACAAATGGGGGGCCAAATATGTAAAATTTTCCAGTAGCTTTATTAAAAAAAGAAAACTTGAAATTACTTATAATGATATATGTAATATGTCTAAAAGATCATTTTAACATATACTCATTATAAAAACAGTTGAGATATTTTACATTCTTTTTTTTAGTACTCAAACTTTTAACCTTGGCATGGTTTTATTTACAGCACATCTCAGTCTACATCATTAGCCACATTAGTCAAGTGCTCATTAGCCATATGTGGCTAAATGGCTACCATTATTGGGCAACACAGCCCTGTATTATGAAATCCTATGCAAACACCTACACTTAGAAAATATGTGAGTTTGTGCTAAGTTGTATAATGTTATAGAAAGAATCATTGCCTTACACATGGATTCACCAGAAGCTTTCTCTAATAACCAAAATTCAGTGCATATTTTGACATGACTTAGGGGGACATCTACTCATAAACTGAAAATTGTCTGTAATCCCATTGTCCTGCCCACAAAGAGCTTCCAGAAAATAGTTAAAGGAACCGTCAAACTCTCAGCTAGTTTGTTTTTGTGATTGTTTTAAAATATTTACTTCTCCAGAAAGAAAATTTAATAAATAAACTACTAGAAACCAGATTGACTCAAACACATGTAGCTTCACTTTTCTCTTGGCTTCTCTATGTGCAGCAGGAATATGAGGTGTGGTGGGTTTGCATAAGCACTTGTCTTTTGATTAGTTGTGATGAGATAGTTTTCTTCAAATATTTCACATTAGTAAAACTCCAGAAGACAGACCATTATCAGTTAGTGACCATTGCCAACAACCACTTCTTAGTTTTCCAGCAATGACAGGTGCTATGCTTGCTAATGTTAGGGATGTGATAAACAGTGATAGAAAAAACAAGGTCTCTGGATTCAGACAGATCAGGATACAAATTGAGGCTCTGCTACTTTTCTAGCTCTTGGTAGGAATAGTTCTTCTGCAGTCTCAGTTTCCTTGTTTATAAAATGCTCAAAGTTCCCTAAAAGAAGCTGGATGTCAGCCAGTCAGGAAGGTTGTCCAGGGGCTTTCCATCTTGGAAGAAAGCTTGATCTTTGGTCTCTGGTATTCCCAGGTCTGCGGTTCTGTTTTTTGTGGTAATCTACCCCAAGGCAGAAACTAATAGACTGGCTGGCTATTCTTCAGACTGGGGGAATATGGGAATCAATTTTTCAGATATTAAGGGGCATGGAACCAAGTGGAGTCCTAACATTGGAAAGCTCTTTTTAATGTTTGAAGAATAAATATGTACAGAAAAGAAAAATATTTGTACATCTAAGTCAATTGAGCATGGAAATGTAATTTAGAAAAAAAAATTTAAGTCCCAGCTAACTTGGTAGTTATCTTACTATTTGAAAGATGGAACTGGGCACATATGCCTTTGTATTGGGCAAGCATTTTTACTTACTAGAATATAATTAAAATAGCAAAAGTTGACAGCGTTTTAAAATTTAATACTTTTCAATCTGTAAGAGTAACAGCTGTGTATATTTGGGGGAGGATGGACCTAGATAAATACAGCATCTTTGGGATGGAAGGGCTTTTGGAGGAGAGAGTTATATGAACAAAAAATCTGTTGTCTGCACTAGTCTGTGATATTCCCCATCAATCTAAAAACATGGATATTCAGCTTCTTTATAGTTAACACAATTAATAGATTCATGACTTATATAACAGTATACTGTCTTCATTATATGTGTGATGTATACATATTTTTGAGGAGTAATTTTTTTAAGGTGGTATTAATGGATTTATATAGCTCTATCTTCATACTTACTTTATCTCCCTAGTGTCAAATAAAGTGTGAATTTTTAAGATTGACAGGACAGTCTGTGGCCTAGAATTAGAATAAGCATAACTTGCTTATACTTGTGCTATGTTAACGTCATGCTTCAACAGACTGAATGCACATAATTACCTTTTATGTCTTTTTCTCCCTTTTCATCAACTAACAGTTGTTAACTCTTGCTTGGTAGTGTCCTAACATGGTGAAAGATAGTGAAAACAGGACCAACAATTTGGAACAGAAACATTGTGAAAGATTTTAATGCATCTAGGGAAGGGTGAAGGAGTTCTAGAAAATGGAGACAGAATGACCATGACTTAGAGGAGAACCTCCTAATTGGGATATAGAACTGTTCATGAGAATGGATGCTAGTGAGTATCAGAGTTTAGGGACTGTGAACCATGAAGGTCAGTTTGAGGGAAAAAAATAGCAACATAGAATGGGAATTCTTGTTGAAATGTGTACCTGGTAGGAAAGTGCAGAATAGGTTGAATCCCAGAGAAGGTCCAGTTAGACAAATGAGGGACTACTCTAAGGCTCTTGACAGTAGAGAGAGGGCTGAAGATGAGTATGAACAGGTAGAAGTGAAAAGGTCATGTTGGCTCATTGAAAGTGGGGAGGTGTGAAAGAGAAGGTAATTTAAGTCCAGCAAAGCTTGAAGGTTGTGTCATTTTTGACACATTGTGATTTCGTGTTGCCTACTTTAGGCATTCAGAGTATGGTAGAGAAATAGACAAAGCCTTTATTCCCCCAAAGATGGATATCAGTCAAGCAGAATAAACAAGGGCCAAGGGAATAGCCTGAGCGAAGTCACTAAAGTGAAAGTTCTTGTATTTGGGAAGTAGAAACAGGGTCAGCAAAGCTAATGCATAATGAGGACAGGACAGGTAGGGGATGAGATAGAGAGATATGCTTGGGCTACATCAGCAGTTCTCAAACTCTTGGTTTCAGGATCTCTTTGCACTTTAAAAATTGCTAAGACCCCCAAAGAACATTTTTTTTTTATGGGAGATAACGCGCGTGCGCACGAGCACACACACGTTCCCATCAGAATTTAAAATAAGATTTTTAAAACATTAATTCCCATTATGTCTTAATATAAATAACATTTTTATGAAAAAAAATTTTTTGAGAGTAAAGTCAATGTTTTTTATCACATAAAAAAGTGATTTATGTCAGTTTGTGATACAATGTTATTGTGGCAATATCTGAATGGGACGTACATAAACTTTCTGAAAGATGTATGCAAGAATATTCATGAAAATAGTGTTCAAAATGGTTAAAATTAGAAACAACTCAACATCAACCATAAATGGATAAATAAATAGTGGTATATCATACAAGAGAATATTATTCAGCAGTAAAAATGCACACTATACAAAGAAAATATATGTCTCAAAATCACAATGTTGAGCAAATCAGGTAAAAATAGTACATATTGTATGAGTCCATTTATATTACGTGCAAAAAGTGTAGAAGAGGTACATGGTTTCAAAGGCAGAATGAGTAATGCCTGGGGGTGGGGGCGGTAGTGATGGTGGGAAGAAGTATGAGTCCCCCTGGGTCCTGCTATTCTATTTCTTGATCTGAATGCTGATTAAATTGATAGGGTTATTTTGTTAAAATTAATCTATTTCTGCACATAATAGTTTACAGTCTTTTCTGTGTGTATTTTGGATTTCAATAAAAGTGTACTCTATAAAAAGTGCAATGGCAGAAAATCTAAGCTTGGAGACCTGTTATCTGTAAGGAAATGAATAGACAAACTTATCAGATTTGTGATGTCAAATAATTTCTTCTTCCTTGTACCCAAAAAGTTATTATGTATGATCTGAATTGTCAGAGTGTATGTTTCACTTAAAGTGAAGTTTTTGTTAGCAAAAACAAACATCTGAATCATGACTTTCATGTTTTACGTTATCTCTTTAACCCAGACATGTTATGTTACCAAATACAGAATTAGGAAAGCTTTGTGGTGTTTTTTGTTTTTAACATTTTTTTATTGAGTTATACTCATTTTACAATGTTGTGTCAAATTCCAGTGTAGAGCACAATTTTTCAGTTATACATGAACATACATATATTCATTGTCACATTTTTTTTCGCTGTGAGCTACCACAGGATCTTGTATATATTTCCCTGTACTATACAGTATAATCTTGTTTATCTATTCTACATTTGGAAATCCCAGTCTGTCCCTTCCCACCCTCTGCCCCCTTGGCAACCACAAGTTTGTATTCTGTGTCTATGAATCTGTTTCTGTTTTGTATTTATGTTTTGTTTTTGTTTTGTTTTTTTAGATTCCACATATGAGCGATCTCATATGGTATTTTTCTTTCTCTTTCTGGCTTCACTTAGAATGACAATATCCAGGTTGCTACAAATGGTGTTATGTTGTCGGTTTTTATGGCTGAATAGTATTCCATTGTATAGATATACCACATCTTCTCTATCTAGTCATCTGTTGATGGACATTTAGGCTGTTTCCATGTCTTGGCTATTGTAAAGAGTGCTGCTATGAACATTGTGGTGCAGGTGTCATTTTGAAGTAGGGTTCCTTCTGGATACATGCTCAGGAGCGGGATTCCTGGGTCATATGGTAAGTCTATTCCTAGTCTTTTGAGGAATCTCCATACTGTTTTCCACAGTGGCTGCACCAAACTGCATTCCCACCAGCAGTGAAGGAGGGTTCCCTTTTCTCCACAGCCTCTCCAGCATTTGTCATTTGTGGACTTTTAAATGATGGCCACTCTGACTGATGTGAGGTGATACCTCATTGTAGTTTTGATTTGCATTTCTCTGATAATTAGTGATATTGAGCATTTTTTCATGTGCCTATTGATCATTTGTATTTCTTCCTTGGAGAATTGCTTGTTTAGGTCTTTTGCCCATTTTTGGATTGGGTTGTTTGTTTTTTTCTTATTAAGTTGTATGAGCTGCTTATATATTCTGGAGATTAAGCCTTTGTCAATTTCATTTGCAAAAATTTTCTCCCATTCTGTAGGTTGTCTTTTTGTTTTACTTACAGTTTCCTTTGCTGTGCAGAACCTTGTAAGTTTAATTAGGTCCCATTTGTTTATTCTTGCTTTTATTTCTATTGCTTGGGTAGATTGCCCTAGGAGAACATTTTTGAGATGTATGTCAGATAATGGTTTGCCTATATTTTCTTCTAGGAGATTTATTGTATCTTGTCTTATGTTTAAGTTTTTGATCCATTTTGAGTTTATTTTTGTGTATGGTGTAAGGGAGTATTCTAGCTTCATTGATTTCCATGCTGCTGTCCAGTTTGAAAATATTTTTAGAGTAATAGAAGAGTGGCTCTGTTAGCAGTTTTGAAAATCTCTCTAATGACTGGAGTGGAAGATAACTGGATTCTCATGTCTGCTCTGCATTGAGTCTCTTATGGTATCACTTACCATGTAGTCACTGGTAAAAGCCTCTGTACGCTCATAAAGGAGTACGATTAAAGAAGGCAGATAACCTATTTTTTTTTAATTAAAATTGCTTTGACCCTCCAGAACCCTGAAGGGTTCCCAGACCACAGTGAGAAAACATTTGAGTAGATCACTGCATTTAAGCCAAGGTGAAGAGTTTGTATTTTATTGTAAGAGCACTGGGCAGCCATTAGAGGAATTTAAATAGCTCTGTGACAAGATCTGAAAAATCAGCACTTTGGCTGTTACATGGAGAATGGATTGGAAGGGACAAAAGCAGAAGCAGAAATAATACTTAGGCAGTCATAGTAGTACAGGTGACAGTTGGCAGTGGCTTCAGCTAAAGTATAACTGTGGAGATGGGAAAAGTAATATATTTTGATACGTTTTAGAGTTGAGCTGTCGGGATTTATTGCTGTATTCTAGAAGGATCTGTGTCCCAAAGAAATTGTAGCACAGATGCATCAGTAAGTGGAACCAGAGACACCACAGGGTTTGAATTTTAGGAAAGCCATTAACTAGCTGTGTGAGAAAATTATCATTCTCCCTGTCTACAGAAAAAAAAAAAAACATGTAGGAAGGATTTTATTTGACCAAGAAGTTTGGAGTTAGCTTATTCTCTGACAGTCTCAACCCTCTGAGTTACTGGACTTTGTCTGCATGTGTTTGGCCAGAACAGTAATTGTTGCACAGTGTTGAGGTTGAGGTTTCGATTGTGATAGGGGTACCCTCCATGGCAAGGCAACATGCTAATCAAATATAATTTTAAGTCATTCTGTTCATGTGAGAAATACTAACTTGATGGAGACTTGAAACAGATGGTGTACAGTTGGAATAGATAACTATATTATTCCAAATAAACATTTGTTGGAGCTGGGAAGCAGCAATCCATATTTTACTTTTCCCTATTTACATTATGAAGTCAGCTGTGTTGCTGCTGCTTTTAACTTACATTAAGGTTATCAACAGGGTTTTGATATTGGCAGGCAATTACAACGTATCTTTAAATATCAAAATCATTAGCATTTGAAAAGACCCTTTAGTTACTTTCGACATAAAGTGATGTAATGATTGTTAATACATTCCTGATGGATAGCTGTCTAACAATATCTTACTGTAGAATAGTGTGACAGAGCACTTTAATTGTTACTTTATTGGCCTTTCAAACACCTCCCTTCCTTCCATGTTACAGATGAGGAAAGCAGGGCTCTGGAGTGACTTGTCCAAGGTACCACAGCTGATAAATTAGCAGAACAATCAGGATTCAAAGTCACATCTTGTTTCATGCCAGTCTTCTTTATTCTGTAATAGCCTGCCTTTGACTCTTCAAGGACTTAAATCTCCAGCTGGTTTGGAATTTAATCCTTTTGTCAGACAGTCCTTTTCTTACCTTTTGCTGCGAACTATCTTTTTCATATTTATTATATATTCTGTTTCAGCTAAGATACAGTCTTAAATTGGGAGAAGGAAAATTATATATTAACTTTTTTATCTGGCCTAAAGCACTTTAGCCTTTGTGCCTGACTTTTTCCAATTTAAGTTCTAGAGTGAAATCTGTGCGTAGTCTCTTAAATGCTTCTGTATCCTTTGCTACAAATAATATTTGTTCTAACCTTCTTTATAATTGTGTTCTTGTTTGTTGATGCTTTGACAAAAAAGCCAAAGTTTTAAAATAATTGGTTTTAAAGATATTTTCTTAATCATAGGTCTAATCCCTATAATAACCTAAACAGCTAGAATGTATTCCTATATGAATATTTGTATATCTAATTTTGAAAATCACATTGCCTATAGCTTGGCAGATATGCTCTTTACTTGACTTCTGTTTTTTCCCCATTTCCCTGGCTGCTCATTTTCTTTCTTTTTTCTTAATTTTCTTTTCAGTTTTATTGAGATACAATTGACATACAGCTCTGTTTAAGGTGTACCGCATAATAACTTGACATAGTGCTGCTCATTTTCAGTCTCCTTTTTTAGTTTCTTCTCATCTTCCACGATCCCTCAAAATTGGAGTACCTAAGGATCAGTCCTTGAACCTCTACTCTATGCTCACTTCCTCTGATATATCGAGCTTTAAATAGCATCTACAGTGGGGAGGGTACAGTTCAGTGGTAGAGTGTGTGCCTAGTATGCACAAGGGCCTGGGTTCAATCCCCAGTACTGCCATCAAACAAACAAACAGACCTAATTACCTCTCCCCCCAAAAAAACAAAAAAATGTTTAATAAAAAAAATAGCGTCTATATATCATCATTTGACAACATTTAGTCACGAGCTCAGACTTTCCCACCACAGGCCTCATCTCCAGACTTTTATATCCAGCTGCCTATTGAGCATCCCCATTTGAATATCTCCTGGGCATTTCAAACTTAGTCCTGGTCTCAAACTACACCTCCTGTCACATTTTTCCTTTTCCGGGTAAATAGCATCTCTGTCCTTCCACTTGCTCAGGCTGAAAAACTCCAAATTGTTCCTTGATCTCTGTCTTGTTTTATGTATTGCTCTATCCTTAGCAGTAGGATACCTTATTGGCATTCAGTTATTTTCAAGTGAGTGAATGAGAGATTACTAAAATTCAATTCAGGAAAACCTGCTCAACCTCCTTAACTTAATTGCTTCCTTCATCTCTCCCTACATCCACTATTACAGGGCTGATTTGTGTCCCCTGAAAATTCATATGTTAAAGTCCTCTAACCACTCAACACCCCAGAATGTGACTGAATTCTGAGATAGGGTCTTTAAGGAGGTAATTAAGTTAAAATGAGGTCATTAGGGTTGGTCCTAATCCAGTATGACTGGTCTTCTTATAAGAGAACCCAGACCCAGATATCTTCAGAGGGAGGACTGTGTGAAGACATGGGGAGAAGACAACTACTTACAAGCCAAAGAAAGACGTTTCAGAAGAAACCAACCCTGACAACACCTCTCAGACTTCTAGCTTCCAGAATTGTGAGAATTTTAATTTCTGTTATTTAACCTACATAGTCTGTGATACTTTTTCTTCCAGCAGCCAAACTAACATAACAACAACAACAAAAAAAAACAGTTCCATAAAAAGCAACTGTACCCTTTTTCATATTCCATTCTAGGAAAGTAACACCTTTCTCCCCAGCTCCTCCCCACAGAGGCACTGGGAATTGACCCCAGGACCTGGTGCACACTAAGCTTGCACTATACCACTAAGCTATTCACTCTCCCCCCTCACCCCCCTCCCGACCCCAAAGTAACACCTTTCTTACCATGTTCTTTTTTCTGTCCTCCTTTGTTGTCCTGTTTGTGTTTTTCCTGTGAATGGTATTATTCTCAAAGAGCTTTGCTAGATAGAAGATGGACATGGGTGACTCAGCCTGGCTGTCCAGAACTGGGAACTGAAAAGAAAAGAGAAATGCAAAGAGAATGTTATGTGAAACAATATGGATAAGTTGCAGAATGTGGGAAATGGTGAACTTGTAAACATGTTGTAAATCTATTACTATATCACTAATCCAAAGAAACTGATTAACAGCTTGAAGAAGATCTGAATAAACTACTAATGTGCGAACATACATTTAGTGTATAATAGTCACTAACTATACCCTCCCACCCAAGAAGGAAGGGTTTATTATTTGCAGCACGTAATACTGAACACTGGGGATCTTCCCTGAAGCAGCATCTCCAGTCACTAGCTATTCTTAATCAATACTGAAAATGAAGTGAAAGTTAATAGAATAAAAATCAGCAGGCATAATTTAATTTAGTTTTATTTTCAAACGTCACATCTTTTTTTTTTTCCAACTTCTCATAGCCATAATTTCCTCATTTTTATACTGGTAACTCCCAATTCTAGACCAGACTATTCAACTCTAAACTTTTTAATTTATCACTTAGGAACCTCCAATTGGCTATCTCAGAGGCATCATGAAAGCAGTATGGCCAATACTGAACTCATCATTTCTCCCCTCTGACATATTCATCCTCCCTCTGGTGGCCTCTACCTTGGCCAATAATTCCAGTTGTTCCCTAACTTATTTACTGTATCTAATCAATGAACAAATCCTATTTATTCTAACTCTAAATATTTTTGAAATCTACCCCCTTTTTCAATTCCCATTGCCACTCCTCTCCCAGTCCACAATCATCTCCTACTAAAACAGCCTTGTAAGTAGTTCCTGCATTATGACCATTTTCCCCATTTCTTAAGAAGTATTTCAAGTTGACAAAATAAGAAAAAAAGCACAGTATAACAAACACTTATGTGCTTTGTCACTCTTAGCTTTGTCAAATTTTAATGTTTTGTCTTAAAATTTACTTCAGATCTTTTGAAGAAGTGAAGCATTAGAACTACAATTTAACTGTGCCTGATCCGTTCCTTTTCTTCCCTTTGCAGTAATTATCCTGAATTTGATGTTTATTATTCTCTTGCTTTGAAAAAATATTTTACTACATATACATGTGTAAATATATCATATGTAAATAAATTCTTTATCGTATGTAAATTTTTTAATGGTTTTAGACTTTATGAAAGTATTGTACTACCCATATTTTTCCTGCAACATACCCTTTTTACCCAATATTGCTATATTGTTTTGGGATTTATCCTTTTGATACATATAGCTCTAGTTTCATTAAATTATTTTAATAGTATTGACTGTTTCACTTAAGAATATGCCACAGTTTAGTTGTGTGTTCTCTGTTGCTGTACATTTAACCTGTTTCTCTTACACATAAATTGTAGTAATTGCTCTTCAGGTTACACCAAAAGTCTTGCTGGCATGTAATAAGAATTGCTTTGAATTTGTCATTAAAACAAAGAGAAAATAGTTAGTGGTAGTGAGTCTTCCCATCCATCAGCATGATAAGTCTTTCCAATTATGTTAGTCTCTTTTTGTGACTTTCAGTCTACTTATATGCTTTATAAAGGTTTTATGTATCTTGTGTTAGATTTATTCCTAGGTGGTTTAATTTTTGTTGTATAGTCATATCCTTTTGAAATTATTGTTTATTTTCTGGTGTATAGGAATGCAATTAATTTTTAAAATGTAGGACTTTTATCTAGTAACCTTGCTGAACCTGCATGTTAATTCTAATAATGGGTGGTAGAGTCTCTTGATACTATATAGAAAGTCATCCAGTGTGTACAAAATGATAGTTTTTTTCTTTCCAATCCTTCTATCCATTAGGGTTGATTAACTATCATGCTGCTATGGCTTGTCTCTTGAGTAAAAGTTGAATACAAGCGTTAATACTGGACATCTTTATCTTTCAGAGTGGAAGGGCATTGCTTATAATATTTCACCAATAAGTATATGGGTATTTAGAGGCGACCCTTTATCAAGTTAAGGGATTGATCTTCTATTTCTGATTTTATTCATATTCATGAGTGGAAGTTGGGTTTTATCAAATGCTTTTCTGTAATTATAGAGGTAATTTTAAGGTCTTTTAAAAAAATCTGTTAATATGGCGAATTACTGGATTTTCTAACACTAAGTTATACTTACATTCTTGGATAAACTTTACATGATTGTGATTTTAAAAAAATACATTATTGGATTTGGTTTGCTAATTTTCTCAGCCTTATTGTGGTATAATTTATGTATAGTAAAGGTCACCCATTTAATGTATACAATTTGAGTTTTAGCAATGTATATATAGTGTGTTAGTGCCATTATTACAATCAAGATATGAAATACTTCCATCACCATAAAAAGATTTATCATGCCACCTAATGTCCTCCTTTGTATTCAGTTTCTTCCCATCAGTCCCAGGCACCGATCTGCTTTTTGTCACTAATTTTGTCTTGTCTAAAATTTCATATAAATAGGATAATACAGTATGTAGTTTTGTTGTGTGTCTGGCATTTTTCACTTGGTCTAGTACTTCTGGTAATCATCCATGGTGTTGGATGCATTATATATCAGTAGTGTGTTCCTTCTTGTAGATGTGTTACAATTTGTGCTTCTTTGATGGCTAGTATGTCATGCATCTTTTTATGTCTTTATTGGCAGTTTGTATATCTTCTTTTGGGAATTGTCTCTTTAAATCTGTTTTGCACATTCTTTAAATTGTGTTGTTTGTTACTATCAAGTTTTTAGAGTTATTTATATGTTTTGGGTATCTCTATATCTGGTGTCAGATTGCACTGGTAGAAGATAGAGAAAAGAGGAATGACTAAGGAGGAAATTAGCATAATCATGAAACAAATGATCCTTCACAGGTATGCTGGTCATCTTTGAAGTTCTTAAGTTTCTCTGATTTTTGGAAGAACATCAGATAAATAGCCTCATTTTTGCAACTCCTCAGCTCTGACTTCATGTTGTTAGTGTTCTGTGTTTAAATAATGTGCTCTTTATGTAATTTTTTTGTTTTTAAAATAATTTTTCTATGTTATTTTCCTTGGAGATCAATAAGTAAAGGTCTCTTTATATCTAATCTTAAGAAAATAAAAATGCTACTCAGATGAACCACTTCAGTGGATGCTATAAAAAAGATTTTATAGGCATAGAAATAAAAAAGTAAGAATTAGACATCTGAATGTTTCCAGTTTTTAAATCAACCATAGCAGAGATTGGTGAACTATGGCACCCATTGCTTGTCTGCAAATAAAGTTTTGTTGGAACACAGCCCATTCCTTTTTGTATTGTCTAATGTGCCACCACAGCAGAGTTGAATAGTTGTGACAGAGACCATATGGTCCAAAATGCCAAAATACTTACTATCTTGCCCTTTGTAGAAAAAGTTTGCTGCTAATCCTTGAGCTGTAGAAATGTGTTAGATAAATTAATTTTCCAGTGTATTTCTGAATGTGGAATGGAAAAATTTGTTTTTTCAATCCCTGTTGTTAGTATATGGTAAAGCATTCATGTTGTTTGAGTTCTGTCTTCAGGGTCCCTTGTAAAATATTTTCTTGCAGTTTCTTTACTTGAGTTCTTATGCCTCAGTTTTTGTTGAATAATAACTTATCTGTCATTATAAACTTATTGCTGGCTATTTCTGCATATGAAGCCTGCATGTTATTAGAAAGTTGCATGAGTTGCCAGGTTTGTGGCAGAGCTACAAGGATGGGAAATGCTCATGCTTAAGCATATGCTATGCCCATCATCCGTTTAGCCAGCCTTATAAGGCTATAAGTGCAACAGTAATTTTGATGTTCTTTCCTCTATCTTTAGCAGATTAAAATAGTTAGTTTTGGAAATGCTTCTCATCTTGCAGTTACACATTTAGAACATTTACCTATGCTTGGCAATGGTTAAAGAGAAACTGGTCAAGAAAACCTTTTTCCTGATTTTTTTCTTGGTTCTCATCCCAACTTTAGGGGCACTGTTCAAACTATATCCTTCATGCTTTTGTCCTTATGTGCTGCCTGGAAAGCCCATGTAGCCTTCCAAGTAAACTACTTAATGGTTTATAAAGACTTCCCTGGCTTTCATAAGTAAGTAATGCTTCTATTTTACTTTCTTAGTATTTTGTACACATTTAAATCTATCTGTCTTTCCCATAACTCAGAACCCTGTCTTCTTTTACCTCTTTCCCAAAGCCTGGCAAATACAGGGCAATCAGTAGCATGGGATCTAGAGAGCCTCAAAATTCAGCTACAAATGATTGGAAACAATGCAATTATTTATCAATAGAGGATTGTTTAAATAAAACTGTGGTACACCCCCATGATGGAATATCATGCATCTATCAAAAAAAAATGGTTGTGGAATTAAAAATTTCAGGATATACTGTGAAATTATAAAATGAAACAAAAAACCAAGGAGCAGTACAGTTTGTATGTGGTATAGATCAGTTACCTATTGGTCTACTGCTATATAACAAACCATGTTAAAACTTAGTGGCCTAAAACAATAAGCTTTTTATTTATTTATTTTTGCTTATGAGTCTGTGAGTCAGGAAATTCTCCTGCTCTTAGTTGTGCTCACTCATTCATATGTCTGCAATCAGCTAACTGCAGATCAGACTCATTAGGTTAGGCTTTCACATGTTTGGGGATCAGCTGGCCTTGTATGCTGATACAGCTTGTTTCTGCTCCATGTGGCCTCATCCTCCAGGAAACTAGTCTGGATTTGCTTTCATGGCAGGTTAAAGGTTCCAAGACAGGTGTAGAACTGGTACTCTGTCATTTCTATCACATTATATTGTCCAAAGCAAATCAGAGGGCCTGGCCAGATTCAGGGGATAGGGAGATAGACCTATTTCCTGATGCATTGCAAAAGGCAGGGCTACAGAGATGCCATTATTGGGGATACTCAGTTCAATGTAACTATGCTGCCTCTGTATAAATGGGGGTGGGGTAATATATTTGCTCATTTGTTCCCAGAGGAAAAATGGATAGATACACAAGAAACAGATTAAAATGGTTGCCTATGAGATGGGGTATGTAGGGACAAGAGCAAGGAGTATTTCTTTTTATAGCATTGATTTTTGAATGATATAAATGTATGTTTATAAATATACAGAAGAGAACTATCTACCTTTGCTTCTGTCCCACAAAATAATTCTTTAGACTGTCACAATTGTTTCTTAGTTTGATTTGTTTTAAAGAAACAGATGGTAATGGCTTCCTTGGTCAACTTGTTTGGAATGATCAGTATTCCTGTACTATGCATCTGACAGATTTATATATTCAGCTAATTTTCCTCAGGGAGGATAATCAGGAGTGCTTGACCTTCTACCTTCTTCTACCTAGAGCTCAGCATAGATAAACATCTCAGTGGCCAAATAAAATTATTAATTCTGGTAGTTTTTTTTTAATATTGAATGCTTCCTGAATTTGCATGTCATCCTTACACAGAGTCTATGCTAATCTTCTCTGTATCATTCCAATTTTAGTATATGTGCTGCTGAAATGAGCACTCTAGTAGATTTTTAATCTGATTGAAGTAAATGTGTAAGAGTGTCTGCTGTGTTTACCAGCTATTATTACATAGGTTATGGTTCCCCTCACAGTAACCCTGTATTACAAGTGTTACCCCCAGGGACAGATGAAGAAAACCATAGTCACACAACAAATAAGTGATAGAGCATCCTTCACATCAAGTTCTCCTTCTTTCACCTAAACATTCTTCCCCCTTAGAGCCCTGAGAGTTTCCCTTCTTTCCAGTTGCTTGTGGGTAGCCCTTCCCCTCACATAACTGCATTTTTCTTCTCATATTTATACTTCTTCTATTTATTGTTCCTTTGTCAACCTCAAAGTAATTTTTTAAAAACTGTAAAGAAAAAGCAGTTTATAATTTGTAAATACCCTCATTTGTGAGCAATTTATTATGCAGGATTCTTCTCAGGTAGCGCTTGTCTGGGATGTTTATGTTTGTCTTTAGTATTACTTCTTTTAGTGCTACAGAATAATTCTACTCTTTAGTTTCATGTTTGATTCTTCAAATTTCTATGTGGGAAAAAATAGCACTCCTCTCACATGGAGAACTTTTTATTATTTTGTTCTCTTTTTTTGGTTTTCTATTTGCATGACATCCTTAGCAAATTATATACAATGAAGAGGTAAAATCATTATCCTGACATGGTTTTCCATGTTTCCTCCTCTTCTTTAGCTCAAATTGTTTGGCTTTATCTTTATGTAGTCAGGCTTTGAAGCATCAGCGATTTTGAAAATGCATGTGGCCATATTTCCCTATTTTCCAAATATTTAAAATAACGAAAGCACAGACTCATAGAGTAAATTATCAGTTACTTTGTACCTTAGAGTCTATATTTTGAATCAAGTTGAACCTTTTGGATAAAACTTAGAGTTATTTTAATTTTCTAGGACTGTATTCATCTCTTTGATGGTTGGAGCTGTAGTGTTTATGGGCACAAGTCACACTTAAGAAAAAGAAATTTCTTCTCCTTGAACTTTATCTAAGGTTCTCTGGAATTGAAAAGAGCTTAAAATATGGTTCTTTCAAGGGATTCAACTAAATGTTTTATAAAACATCAGTTTTATAAAAATTCAGAAATGAAGTCACTGTAAATATGATGACATTAAGGCATGCATTGGCCACTAAGCAGGGTTAAAATGCTTGTTATGGAGTGTACTTCTTATCCACCATCTGAGCAGCTGCTGAATTTGTCAGGTTATAAAGCAGGCTAGAGCTTTCACACCATGATGTGCATTCCTGCCACTCAGCTTCCAATAAATATACCACCTTATATTGTACTTGATATTTTTGCAGCTCTTAATTCTTGGATCATTCTGTGCAATGTCTCTGAAGTCACATGGATTGTTGATAGTATACCCATTTTCCATGAGGAGCAAATGCTAATATTAACTTGGACATAGGCATGAGGCTAGTTATGAAATCAGGACTTGACACTAGTCTTCATAGTTTTCTAATCATCGTTGTTGTTTCTTGAGTACCTTCTTTAAGGTATTAGGTATTATCTATAATCCTCACATCTTTCCTACCAGGTAGGTCTTACTATCTCTCATTTTACATATGTTGAAAATGAGGCCCAGAAAGGTGAAGTGATTTGGTAAAAGTCACGTGGGTTGTTAGTAATAGAATGAGGATTCACACCAAACCTCTCAGTCTCTGTATGCATGCTTTTCCTACTAGACAGTGTTGTTGCTTGAAACATGAGGAATAACACTAGTGTTGCAGGTTTGTGAGTAGTGATGTGAATAAGAGATGAGTAGTTTTTATCTGTAAACAGTGCTCTGGAGCCTGGATTTTGCCCAATATCCAAGCTTTCAGTTGGAATGTAATTCAGTGTTCATTCTGCAGTTGGGCTGCTCTGAGTTTTTCACTCTGCCAAGTGCTGAGTGTTAAAACACGTCTCACTGTTAAGCCCTCCTCAGGCCTTTGGCGCCCTTGCTGTAAAGGCAGGTGGTCTGAAGAAAGGCTCCCTCCAGGTTGTTGCACACTGTATACAACACATAACAGTGTGAGACAACTGTCAGTTCCTTCCTTCCTTTCTCCCCTCACCCTGCAGAAAGCTGGGCCCCAGATGGAAGAGCTGGAAACAAGTCAACTGTTCTTTGAAGGGCATTGAGAAAGCACTGTCAAGAAAAAAAAGGCAAACGCAATAGCTAATTAGTCCACTAATCAGACAGGGCGACCATCAATTTTACAAAGAAAATGTCCTGGACCAGAGAGATGGGAAGGGCTAGCAGAGTGTTGCCCCCATGACTCTCAGAGAGCTGCATGTTTTTGTCAGGGGATTTGTAACTTGGGGGCACTGCTTCCTTGACTGACTTTCTGTATTCATTATATCTCTTCCCCAAATGTGACCACTGCAAACTGAATGAAGCATACAAATAGTATTTGGGGATATTTTCCTCATTAGAAGGTGCCCTTGAATGTGCAAAGATGTGCCTTGTTGCCAGCGTCAGGAATGCTTTTATATGTATTTTGTTTATCGCTGTGATCTTAGTGAAAGAAAACTTTGCTTTAACATTCTCATTTGAACCTTTGGGCTCCATGTCTTGTACTTTAAATCGAAATCAGCAGCTATTGGAGAATAAATACATGGTACTTAAGTGAAAAGTTTGGAATATAGACGAATATAGCTCAATTTAAAGGTGATTATGGTAGCCCTGGCCCTATGATTAACCAAGAAGGTAATAAGTTCCCTTTATTGGGAAAAAATAACTTTTTGAAGATATTGGAATATTATTCTTCATTTTCATGTCTTACCCATATTAGCTCAGACCTAATTTTAATGTCATTAAATTTAATCTATCTATTCTCTCTGGAATTTGTTGCTATCTAGTGTTAAAAAACTGCTTGTTATGAATTGTCCCCATAGATGAAGGATGAAGTACCCTGTGCTTTAGTTTAGAATAAGCTCTCATTTCTTTCTGTTTTTGGTTTTTTTTTTAACAAGATAAAATTTAATGAAAATTGGTCAGTGTACTTTTCCTCTTTTTGGACACTATACATCATAAATGACGTTCCTGCTATCAGAGATACTGACTTCACTTCTTTTTTATTACTTAGAATTATTGATTTATATACACATTTGTTATTTCATCATTTATAGTAATTTATATACAGCTGATTTTCCATGCCGTGCACTTGATGCTCAGTAATCTGGACAGTACCACATTAGCCTTCTCCCCACTCCCCCACTACTTTAATTAATTTATAGGAAGTAAAGAAAGAATGCAGTTGAGGTAAGCTGGATTTATAACCTAATTTCTTCCTTTCTCAACCACTGTCCTCACTATTAACTCCTGAACATGCTGCCTTGTTAGTTTCCTAGGATTGCCTTAACAAAGTGCCCTAGACTGGGTGGCTTCAGACAATACTATTCTCTCACAGTTCAAGGTATCATCAGGGTTAATTACTTCTTGGGGCCTCAGTGGAGCAATCTGTTCTATACCTGTCTCCTAGTTTTAGGTGGTTGCTGACAATCCTTGATATTCCTTGGCTTATAGATGGCACCACTCCAGTCTTTGCCTCTGTTGTCACATGGTGTTCACTGTGTGAGGCTATGTATGTCTTCACGTAGTCTTCCTCTGGGTATATGTCTCTGTGTCTTTTCTCCTCTTCTTATAAGAATATCTTTTATATTAGATTTAGAAACCACCTAGATAATCCAGGATGATCTCATCCTCTCAAGTTCTTTAACTTAATTACATCTTCAAGGACCCATTTTCCAAATAAAGAAATATTCACAGTTTAAGGTATTAAGAGGTAAACATATTTTGGGGGCTACCATTTAGCCTATTATACTAAGTAAGCATCTTTTTAACTTCTCAATCCTCTAGGAAAATATATTGGTATTTCAAATTGTTGTCACTTTTTATTATCTTATAGAAAATTCTGATTCCCATTCCTTCCATTCTCTACAGTTGGTCCTGAGAAAAGGGTTCCAGCAATGCCTGGGTCGCCTGTGGAAGTGAAGATACAGTCAAGATCCTCACCTCCCACCATGCCACCTCTCCCACCAATAAATCCTGGAGGACCCAGGCCAGTGTCATTCACTCCTACAGCATGTAAGTCCTCTTAATTACTTGGGCTTGTGGTTCAGAGTGACTTTGGATCTAAGTGAATGCCATTAAGCCTTCTACATATATTACTCAACATTTTCAAAATAGCTATTAAGATAGATATTTATATACATACACACACATATCTAGTTCTTTCCTTTTATAAGTTGCTTTTTCCCTCTGAGAGTAGTACTTAGCTAATTTAGATATTTGGAAATTTAGTCTAAATATTTTGTTTTCATATGCTTTGGCTTGCAAGCAGCTATTTTAATTTCTTTGGCTCCAAAATAATTTTAAATTATTATATTGATTTATAGGAGTCAAAAAGTAAGTTTCATAAAATTATTGAACTACTACTGAATTTGAAAAAATCTTTAAAAGTTTGAAAAAAAAGTTTTTAAAAGTTTTTAAAACTTTGCCAGCTAAGTTTTTAAAATTTTTGTTTGTGGCAGAGTTCATAAAAGCTTAATCTATGGTATACACAGATGTGTAA
The DNA here is from genome assembly GCF_048564905.1 of Vicugna pacos. Classification (NCBI taxonomy): domain Eukaryota; kingdom Metazoa; phylum Chordata; class Mammalia; order Artiodactyla; family Camelidae; genus Vicugna; species Vicugna pacos. The sequence goes on from NC_133005.1 coordinate 25,092,002, forward strand.
GTGTTTATCAAGAAATAGACAGTCTTTCAAGGCAGTGCAAATATAGAAAGAAATAAGTATAATTTGGTAAGTGAAATAATGGGAGCATGTACATAGGCAGCACAGAGAAAAGTTATTAAATCTACTAGGAGAAGCAGAGTCTGTCAAAGAATGCTTCTTAGTACAGGTGATACGTTTTTAGACCCAGTTTTACTTAAATTTTTAAGCCTGAGTATGATTAAGCAAAAATCTATTAACACTTAGGCACTAGGTAATTTTATTTCATTGTTCAGCGAAGAAAGGGATTTTTACTTAATACCTATAAGAACATAGCCCTAGAGTTGTGTTCCAAATTAAAACTACAAGAAATGAGTGTTTAGAACAATGGGAAAATAGGGAAACTGTAATTAATCACATATATTATAATTTGAGGAGAAATACAGGATGGAAGTGTCCCATATAATACCTTGAAAATGCTTTATTGAATGACCAAGAATATGGCACTGTCAAGGCAGGGAGAAACTGATTTTGATGGACATGAATATTCTGAATGATCGAAGAGATACGTATCTCATAGCAGGAATAGATTCTTAAACCTATAGCCTAAAAAGCATTTCTCACATTAATAGAACTCTCTGCTTTCAGATTATCTTGTTCACATGCTATATTCTAATTAACACTTAGCTTCTTTGGTAACTTGAGGTTGAGAAGGAGCTGTTACATAAAAGATGGGCATGGAAATACTTACTCTCCCAGACTTATCTCATGGAGTACTCATTGCAGGAAGTCTTAAAACTACTTGCCCCTGCCCTTGGCATCTGTAGAGTTAGTTGTCCCTTCTCTGTGCTCTTTTAGCACTCATACTCTTCTTTTTTTTTAACACTTCTGTGTTATTATGTTATACCATTTTTTACCTGTCAGTCTGTCTCACTATGTAGCAGTCTTGTTGAGAATTGAAACAGTGTCATATACTCCTTTAACATGTGCTTTACAAAATTTAAATGAATAAATGAAGTAGAGTGCAGACAAGAAAAAATTAACAAAGATCCTTGTGTTTTGCACTTAAACCGAGTCTTTCTTTCAGTAAGCAATGGCATCAACCATTCTCCTCCTACCTTGAACGGTGCCCCATCACCACCACAGAGATTCAGCAATGGTCCTGCCTCTTCCACATCATCTGCACTAACAAATCAACAATTGCCAGCCACTTGCGGTGCTCGGCAGCTCAGCAAGTTGAAACGCTTCCTCACCACTCTGCAGCAGTTTGGCAATGACATCTCACCTGAGATTGGGGAGAAGGTGCGGACTCTTGTTCTAGCACTGGTGGTAAGTACAGTATCACTATTGAAAGCTGCTTGAGTATGTGGCTCAGAACTGAAGCCAGCAAAGAAGTTGTACATACTCCTTCTCATTCCCAAACTTGTAGAAATGTGGCAAATTCTACAGTGTAGATTAGTTTAATTTGCATACTACTGTAGAATCATGGATTTCACTTGTGAATAATGTTTATCAAAGAAACAAAATCTATAATGTTTACCTTATTGATTCTCATGGTATTGATTTAATTCCAGTAAGCATCCTTGTCTTAAAACTGAGTTTCAAAAAGCCCACAGAGGTGCAAGTAAGTTAATGCAAGGTTTTGTTACTTAATATATTCAGTGCCTGGTGCATTGTTTCCAAACCAGAGAGAAAAGAGAAATGGTTTAATTTTCGAAATAATAATTTATAAAATTACAAGTTTTGTCATCTGAATAAATAGTATCAAAGGGATTACATTCTTTAGCTTCTCATGCAAATATAATTTCTTTAGGATTTTCAAGGTACACATAATTTTTCTTTCTATATTAATTGTGGTAAACCCATAGTATGAGAGTGATTTTCTGACATTGACACCTGGGTAGGGTTTGACTCTCAGTATATGGGAGCTATCAGTTTTTAATGTTTGTAAATTGAATTCCTGAAACATTACCTAAACTAAAAGCATACTGTGCTCCTAGCGTATGTGATAAAGATGAATCACAGCACTAAACTTTCACCTTGCAGTTCTCAAAGTATAATGAGGGACCCTGGGGTTCCCCAAGGCCCTTTCAGGAAGTCCAGGAGGTCAGAATTCTTTCCATAATAATACTAAGATGTTACTTGCCTTTTCAGTCTTATTTTCTCGTGAGTATACAGTGGAATTTTCTAGAGGCTACATAACATAGGATGTTGCAATGCAGAAGCAGATAGGAGAACCCAGCTGCTTTTTATTTAGCTAGATATCAAAGAGATTTGCAAAACTGTACAAACACTGCCATTCTCCTTACTATATTTTAGGGGAAAATATAGTTATTTTGAAATTGACTAGTAATAAATATTTTTTAAATTCTCAGCTTTAATTTCTGAGCTAGTGATTATCACCAGATGTAACCTACATAAATTAGAAGGATCCTGAGACTAAAAAGTTTACTAACTGCTGTTTTAAAAGATTACTTAGTATTGTGTGGAAGAAGCCACTTTCATACAAGACAAGATGCAATAAGTGACTTCTTCATCATTTAAGATTCTGTCCCTGTTGTTTTATATAGCTATAGGTGGTTTATTTTAATTGCTCTGTAATATTTTATTATAAGAATATACCACAATTTATACTTTTTGATGGTCATTTGAGTTGTTTGCATTTTGAGGCAGAATCAGGGAACCCCAACACCACTGCCATTTTTTGAGATTGCTACAATTCTCAGGACTTGGCACTATAGTTGTGCTTACAGCTAAGATTTAATAGAGAGGTGTAATAAAGATACACAGCTAGATCAGAAAGGAGAGAGACAAAGTTAGGATCTGGAAGAATCCACGTGTAGGCTTCCTTATGCTCTTTCCCCTCTATGAATGATCACGCAGAGTGCACTCTTTCCCCCGCAGTGAAAATATAGCAACATATGTGTGATGTTTCTGCCCAGGGAACCATGTTGGAGACTCAGTGCCCAAGATTTTTACTGGGGTCTGGTCACATAAACACTCTTTGCCTAGTACCTCCTGAAATTCCCAACTCCTAGAAGGAAAATCAGTGTTTAGCATAAATGAGTTTGCAAAAACAGCACCTTCATCTGTTAGGGAAAGTTTTTCGTTTTTATTTTGGGAAGGGGTGGGGAACTGTTTACTGGTCAAATTTTAGACTACTGTGGAAAACTTTTACTGGATCTAGACTAATAAAATTGGCTTTAAATATCACAATGAGTTGGAACATAATTGGAAACAAAGTAGACATCAGAATGTTATGCCAGTTCCAGCAGCAAATTACTTTAAGTAGAATCTGCTTCATCTCAAGAGTTAAAAAAAAAAAAAGTGGCAGAAACACATTTCAAAAAAAAGTCTTTTTCTAGCTGTGAAAGTATATATAGATGTTAGCCAGTTGTCCCTTTTAAATGGCTATGCTTATGTTAACATTTCTTTCTTTTTTTTCCCCCAAATTTTTAAAATTGTGAGATCATGAGGAGGTGGTAAAATACATATAGCATAAAACTTACCATCTTAACCATTTTTAAATGTACAATTCAGTGGTATTAAGTGTATTCATTATTGTGCAACTATCACTACCATCCATCTCTAGAACTCTTCATCTTGCAAAACTGAAACTCTGCATTGAACAATGATTCCCCGTTGCTACCTTTCCCCAGCTTCTGTCAACCACCGTTCTACTTGAATGCTCTAGGTACTTCATGTTAGTGGAATCACACAGCATGTGTCTTTTTGTGTCTGATTTATTTCACTTAGCACAAGGTCCTCAAGGCTCATCCATGTCGCAGCATGTGTCACAATTTTCTACCTTTTTTTCCCCTCCCTCGAACACTTCTGCCATTTTAAGGATGAATACTATTTCATTTACACACACACACACACACCATTTTGCTTATCTATTCATCTGTTAATGGACTCTTGGTGCATTTACCTTTCCAGTTAGGGAAAGTTTAAATCAGTGCAGAAAATTGTCAGTTGACTTTTTAGACACCAGTCAACGGCCCAACCATGTATGCAGGCTTTTCTAGACTAGCTGTGAATGCTTCTCTATACTGGGGCCATTGCAAATAATGTTGCTCTGAGCACTTTTATACACAGTACATGTGTGCAAGCATTGCACTGAACAGTGGAATTGTGATTTCATTGGTGTGTGTATGTGTGTCTGTGTGTATATTTAGTACATGGGCAAATGGTTTTCCCAAGTGTTATACCAATGTATACTCCCACATACTGGGATTTTCATTAAGATCAGCATCTTAGTCTTTTCAGACTCATATAACAGAATACCAACAGGGTGGCTTATAAATAACAAATATTAAGCTCTCACAGTTCTGAAGGCTGATAAGTCCAGGATCAAGATGCCAGCAGATTCAGTGTCTGTTGAGAACTCACTTCCTGGTTCATAGATGGCCATCTCAGCGTGTCCTCACAGGGCAGAAGAGGCAAGGAAGCTCTCTGCTCTCATGACCTAGTACCTCCCAAAGGCCTTACTTCCAAATATCAATATATTGGAAATGAGGTTTTTACATATGAATTTTGAGGAGTAACAAAAACATACAGTCTATAGCAATTGATATTGAAACTATAAATATATTTGGAGACAGTGCAGGAAAAAAATGAAGATTTAGCAAACCAATTATAGCAGAAACTTCCTTAATCTGATGACAGTTGTATTTATAAATGCAAAATCTATAGCAAGCCTCATGCTTAATAGTGAAATTTCAAAAGCTTACCCTCTATATCAGGAACCAGATAAGGATGTCTTTTCAGTTTGATCCTGAACATTATAGCCTAGTAAATGAAATACAAGGATCGGAGAAGGATCAGTAAAACTGCCATTATTCATAGATAAAATGATTGTCTTATGTGTATTAGGTTTGATCTTAGCACTCTGTTCTCTTTCTCTTCTTTCCGCCTTCCTTCCCTTCCTTCCTCTTCCTCCCTTCCTCCCTCCTTTCATCTTGTTGATTGTTTAGATTGTTTTATTTTCCTATTTATGATAACCTTATTTGGTCTTATATTTATGAAAGGAATAGTTAAAACAGTCATTCCATGTGGAAGAGGCTTCATTAGCAAAGAAAAGACCACACAGTTAGGTAGCTGGAGTTTAGTTCACCTGTGTGCATTTCGTGTTTTTGGTGTATAAGAGGTTAAGTATCTCTCCTTGAAATTTCATACTATGAAAATAATAAAAAGTGTGCACCAAGACTATCAGTTCAACATTATTTATAATGCCAAAAAAAAAAACTGAATCAGCTAAATGTCCTTTAAAGCTTGAGTAAATGACAGTACATTGGTTTAATGGAATATGATATAGTCATTAAATATCAAGTCTGATTCAGAGGTGTAACAGCAAGGTATACGCCTTCCTTTTCTTCCTGAAAAATACAGGAAAAAACAATGGATGTTATATATAAAACAAAAATAAGAAGACTCAAAAATGGAGAGAAAAGGGCAGGTTGATTAGTGACCTTGAGACACAAGGAAGTACATAGCAGTGAGCTCCCTTGGTTTTGTGCTTTCATCATATATCCTGTACTGTGATCTAGAGAAATTAGTAACCTGGAAATACTAATAAGCACCCCCCCCCAAAAAAGGCCTCTTTTTAGCTGAAGGACTAGGAAAGGAGCAATCAAGCAAAACAGAAAACTTTTAGACACAGACCACCCTATTGCAACCAAATACCTCAGAAAAAAAATGAAATAATGGGCACCCTTCCTCCTCCCATCAGAGGCTTAGTGGGAAGCCTGAGCTCTCACCCCTCCCCAGCAGTAATGAACCCCTCCTTCCCTCTTTATATCAGCAGATATAGGGGAGCCTAGTATCATACCCTAGCTGAGAATCAAAGTTCTTCTCTTCCCAATGGCACCATGTGGAGAATGCCTCAGTAACAGAAGACATAGATAAGATCTGGAGTCTTAACACAGAACCCAAAATGTCCAGGATACGATGGAACATCACTTATCATACCAAGAACTGACCATGTTGAGTGGAATGAGAAAAGGTAACTAACAGACATCACTGAACTGACCCAGATGTTTGAATTATGTGACAGGGGTTTTGAAGGAGCCATCATAAAACTGCTTCAGTGAGCAGTTATCAGCACAGATGAAGAAATATAGTAATGAAGTTAAAAACTCAGTGACAGAATCAGCAATAGACTGGAGAGGACAGAGGACAGAGGACGGATCAGTGAACTTGAAGGCAGAATGATAGAAAAAACTACCCAATCTTAACAACATAGAGAAAATGAGAGAAAAACATGAACGGAACATCAGGGATTTGAAAGATTATAGCAGAAGACCGAAGTCACAGTAGAAGAGTATGGGGCTAAAATGATGGCTGAAAATTTCCAGAATTTGGCAAAAGACCCAAACCTACAGATTCATAAAAGCTGAGCAGACCTCAAATAAGACCCACTCCCTCACAAAAGGACAAAAAATATTGAAAGCAGCAAAAGAAACATCTTACTCCTAAGGGGTTAATTCTGGTGACAGTAGATTTCTCATCAGTATCCATGGAGGCCAGAAGGAAGTGGCATATTTTTCAAGTGCTGGGAGAAAAGATTGTCAACCCAGAATTTTATATCTATCAAAAATACCCTTCTGGAATAAAGGGTATAGAAGGATCAAAATATTCTCAGATGAAGTAAAACTAAGAGAATTTATCCCAGCAGACATACTCTGAAAGAATGTCTAAAGGGAGTTCTTGAAACAGAAAGGAATGATAAAAGAAAGAACCATGAAATAATAAGATAGATGGAAGAAAAATAGAAAGAGTAAAAATATAGATAAATACAATAGACTTTGCTTCTTGAGTTTTCTAAATTATATTTGGTCGTTGAAGCAAAAATTATAACATTGTAATGGTTGTCAGTATATATTTAAGACAATTATAAACTGGGAAAGATAAAGGCAGATAAGGTTTCTACACTTCTGTATCTTGATTGCAATTATGATTACATGGATGTACACATGCCATAAAATAGGCATAGAACTATACACACATTTTACCAATGTAGGTTTCCTAGTTTTGATATTGCACTATAGTTATACAAAATGTAAACATTGGGGGAACCTTGGTGCAGGATACAGAGGAACCTATCTGTGCTATTTTTGCAACTTCCTATGATTATCTCAAAATTTTAAAAAATAAACTTTGAGTTTGGTGGCCTGTCTATACACATTGTCTTCTAAAACCACTATAGGTGTTGCCCCTGGGATCTAGAGAACAGATTCCTTTAATATTTTGCATTCTCACATTCTCTTTTCCTCAGAAGCATCTTTCTCAAGGCTGCACTTTGAGTTCTTCAGATGACACTTCTGTTAAGCCTTCCTTTTCCCCCTAAGTCTGATTCAAACATGTCTTCTCTGCATGCCAGTGGTGTCCAGCACACATGTACTGCGATCATACTGTAATGAGTAGCTTACTTGTCAGTTTTCCCACTAGACTGTGAGTTCTTAGGAAACAAACAACTATACTCTTTTTTATTAAATAATTGAACAAGAGGGAAGGATAACAGAACAGTGGTTTATCTTCCCTCTTAGAGAGAGGATTGCCGTGCATCTGTAGTATATATAGCCCTGAGTTGGTTTCTCTGGCTTAAATCATTATTTCTCTGTGCCACACAGGTCATCTTTTCTCTTCTTTGTCCATCCAGAAGAAATTAGTCATTCATAGTCTTCTTATAGATCTAATCTATTTGTATTTACTGTTTGAGGCCTAAGTGCATTCATTGTAATAGGGAAGGAATATCATTCTCTTATACTTAATTTTTATTCCTGATTGTCAGTAGATTTGGTTGCACTGTATACATGTCATGTATTTAAAACAAGCACTCAAGGTTTAAAAGAATTTTCTTTGTTATGAAATGAAGTAAACTGTTCAAAAATTTTCATTTAACACGGTTAAATTTGATAAACCCTTTTTTCCTAAAGGGAAATATTTTAGTTTTTACTGAATGTTAATATGAAATATTTGGAACAACCCAACATTATTTCACATCCAGAAGTAACTGCTATTGTAACTGTCCTTCCAGACACTTAAAATACTATATAAATATGTGTTATTTTCATGAATGGATTATTGAAAAATACACTGCTGTTTCTGATTTTTCACTTAGTATATTACAGACACCTTTCCTCACTAATGCATACAAATCTGTCCCCCCTTCCCTTAAGTGTTCTGATGTATGATGTATTAAAATTTTTAATGCAGTTTCCTGTTGGACTTACATGTTTTCAAACATTTCTTCTGTTAAGAAGCAATATTGTGCTGATGAATAATTTGTGTGGTACATGTTACATCTTTGAACACTTGATGATTTTATTAAAAAAATTCTAGAACTGGCCATTCTTTCAGGTAAGCAGGAATTCAGATTTATGCTCAGTTTTGTTTTTAACTTATTATTATACTATGTTTTAGGGAATTGAAATAAAAATATTTTGTGAACTTTGACGAAAATACTTGTATTGGTATTCTCCTTAGTAGAGGAGTGGAGAAACCTAGTTTAAAGGAAGACTTGAAAAAATACAGAGGAAGTGCTAATACTTTTCCTGGTAATACCAAAATCTTACCAGTAGAAGTCTGCCCATTTGGAGGTGCTTGATTTGCAAACAAACCATTTGAGGGTAGAAGAGACCTTTTTTTTTTTTTTTTCACTTCCAACTTAGATGTGAGGAACTGATTCTAGGAGGTAGGCAGTAGAAGAAATGAACTTCTGAAGAAATGAGGCTCTGAGTTGTTGAGTCTTTCAGTTAATATCCTGTACTGATTTGGGATCTCTTCAACTGGAAACGTTGCAAGCTTGGTTACCTCTACTGGAGCTGACTTGTGATGGACCCTCTCATTACAGGGAATCTGAGTGCCTCTCTTCATGAGAGGAAAGCAGTGCCGCATTCTGCAGCCCAGACTGCTGAGCGTGGAGGGGAATTTATTAGATTTGGGGTAATAGAGAAGAAAATCAAGGAGGCTGAATTTCTTTCATAAAGGAAACAATTTGGTTAACCTTTGAGAGGGATCTGAGTTCACAGTAGCACTCTTGGAATTATCCTTTTCCTTTTAATTTCAAAGGGTTCAGCACTATCAGATTTATGTTAGGAGGATAGTGTCCAGTTTAAGAAGTTGAATGATGTTATTTATCTTTTCAGAATTCAACAGTAACGATTGAAGAATTTCACTGCAAGCTCCAAGAGGCTACAAACTTTCCTCTTCGTCCTTTTGTTATTCCATTCCTCAAGGTAATATTTATGAGATAACTACTAAATGTAATTTATTTTCAACATTTCTCCAAGATCTGTTACTGACCCTTGTTCTGTGATCTAAATCAGGGCAGCTCGCCACATTTCCATATCTTTATTTTATTTGAAATACGAGTGCAGTTTGTGGATAAGCCTTATGCTTGATGAGATGACAATTGCAAAAGCCTTGAGTTGTGGTCTGTATGCAGAGACTGCTGGTGACACACAGAAGGAGCAGTAAGGAGGGAACAGAGTAGGGTGGAGGTGTGTGCATGTCATGGAAGTTGGACTTTAGCAGAGGAAGTAACTGGACATAATCTTTTGATTGTGGCCAGGGAGTAAAGAATCTGTAATGTAATTTTGTGCTTGTCCAAAGATAACAAGTTTTTTTTTTTGCATTGCTATTGGTTATCCATAACTTGCAGAGTTGTAATAGCTCAAAGCTAATGAAAGACTAGAGTCAGACACAGTATATTCTAGCCCAGGCATAGTTTGGAAACCTATGACCCAAATCCAGCCTACCACATAGTTTTGCAAAGGCCCTGGAGAGAGGAATCATTTTTACAGATGAACACCTGTGATTGATTTAGTAATAAGGAACACTAACTTTGAATCCCAGTTAAGCTAAATGTTATCCTCAATCCACTCCGGACAGATGAATTCCATTCTTTTACTAGTAGTAGACTTGTTTAAAAAAAAAAAAAACTTTCTCTCTTTTATTATGAGTATCACATAATATCTGCAACTTCGTCTCTTGATTTACAAGCCTAAAATATCTGATCAAATAAATATGCCCCTTTTACCTTCTTTTACTTGACTTTTCATTTCCTAAGAAAATGGAATAGCATCAAAAAATGGGTCATTCTTCTCAGGAAAAAGGTTTTTTTTTTTCCCCTGTGATGATCATACTAAAATAGGAGCTAAAATTACTTGTGAACAGTATGTAAGTTTGACTTGAATTTGTGTTAATTTATACTTCAGTAACAGGCCTGAGAGAAAAGGCCTTGTCTTCGTTGGTACGTGTTCAGAAATAGCTCACATGGATTGTGCAAATAAAGCTTGTGTGGTGTTCAAAACAAAAGATGGTCATCTTATTGAAGTACTGATTCTGGTTTTTAAAAACTTTTAAAGTTAGAATATTGCAGACATGCAGGAAAGTGCATAGATCTTGGGTGTTTGGCCTGTGTTGTGGCACTGTTCTGATGGCATTCATCCTTGGCCTTTCAGAGCAGTCTGAGATAACCTTTTCCAGCCTTGAAACAACTGTGTGTTCTATCTTGGTCTCTTTTCTGTATGTCAGATCCAATAGATAATTATTTCCCCCAGGATTCCAGATTAAAGAGAGAGTTGGGAAATTTCTGTTAATAAGAAATGATTAGCATTTTAAAAATTCACCAAAGGGCGTACGTATGTCACAAATGTATAGATCTGACATGCTATTTTTTTTAATTTAAGTTTTTACAGTTGCTGCAAGATTGAGGTTATAGAACAGACTTTAAAAGTGTTTTATATCATCAAATTCCCTATTCTTAACTCTTGTTATTTTAGAAAACAGCATGAGGTAGGTTGTTATGGCAGCTTTTTGGCTAACATTTGGGTTTTTGTCAATTTATTTCTGCTTTAAAACAGTCACTAATTATGGTGCCTGCTAAATTAACTGTTGGTGAAAGGATGACTACTTGCATGTATTAAACTCTCCTTTCACTTGCTCATCTGTTTCCCTTGGGATGAGGACTTACTAATGGACTCAGTCTAAATTATTTTTAAATTTGGGGGAATATTCTTTTTTTTAATAAAATTAATATGAAGAAGGTATGTTTTAAATAATGAAGGACTTATAGTTAAGTTTAAAGGTGTTAAGGTTTTTTGTATTATTTGTCCTATTAAAGATTTTCTGAGTTTGAAGAGAAGGAAAAATAATCAGTACGTAATTATCTTTTTACAAAATAAGGAAATGTTCTCAACTAGAGTACCACGATAAGAAATACATTCTGTCCATGGTTTCTCAGTGTATCCTCAAATCGTCGTCTAGTCTTAGGCTTGATGTCTTAATTTCCATCACTCCCACTGCTTTTTTAAAAATCCCATGTTCCAACCAACCCAGAATAATCACTGTTTCCAGAATTCCATGGCAACTCTCGTAGAGCACATGAAGGCAAGGTTGAGTAGTGCTATCAGAAATGTGTTAGGATTCAGAAGAGAGAAACCAGGACTTACAATGATAAAGGAAAGAGTGAAGTCCTCCTACTCCCATGTAGGCAGTACTAATTTTCTTTGACCAAAGTCTTCAAAAATGGCTAAGTTTTTAAATTATTATGCACAACAAACCTTTATTGAGCTGTACTAGGCCACAGAGGTGAATAAAAAAGTCTCTTCCTTAAGAGGATTTACATCTTGTGGTGGCAAGAGACAAGTTAACAGTAACTGAAGTTCAGTATAATAGATCTCACTGTATTCAGAGATGCGTATGAAAATTAGATTGACAAAGAGAGAAGGACTTTCGTGTCATCTTGTTTGTGAAAGCCTTTTGAGGTGCTGAGCCTGGTTGTGTTGGGCCCAGCAGTGGGGCAGCTGCCTTCCAGCCCCTACCTTTTCTTTTCAAGGCCAACCTGCCTCTTCTGCAGCGAGAACTGCTGCACTGCGCTCGGGCCGCCAAGCAAACCCCATCCCAGTACCTGGCTCAGCACGAACACCTTCTGCTCAACACAAGTATTGCATCCCCTGCTGACTCTTCTGAGCTGCTCATGGAGGTGCATGGAAATGGAAAGAGGCCCAGTCCGGAGAGGTGAGCAGAGAAGAGCTTTATTGTCCTTGCTTTGCTGGAACTGTTCTGAGCTTTCCCCTTTGCTTGTGAAAGAAAGAGAACTTGATTACTGTGGTTATATTGAAGTATGGATTCAGAATTTCTAAGATTAGTTTTGCATTGTCCCATCAGGCAGCAGAATGCTTCTCAACTCTTCAGATGACTGAATACCCCTGCTGATAAATTCTGCTCTAGAACATTCTATGGGTCCACTGCTCCAGAACCATAAGAAATACAATCTGCTCAAGGCACTTTTTTTCCTAATATGTGAAGTCTTTAAAAGTGTAACAGTTAATGAATCAGCTTTACTTTGAAGATTGAAATTAATTTATTCTGGAAATTTATCTACAAGTGTCTACTACTATTTACTATGGTTTGTCAAGGAAACAACATTTTAACAACAGCGGAAAATTTCTTACAGTTGAAGCGAATGTAAAAAATCCTACCAATTCACAAGTGTGTTAATTATGTAAGCCTTTTTCTTCCATGTGGAGAATTGTTTGTTTCCAATCGCTGACCTCCACAGTAGCAGATTTGACCTTGAAACATTCCTAAATGTATTTGAACCCATAATCCTCCATATTCCTATCACATAAGAAAATGCTGTCATCTCCTTAGTTTCTCCTTTGCTTCATGAGGTTGAGATGTTTCTGCTTGGTTATGGATGAATTTGACCTCTCTTTTCATGCTAGGATAAATCAGCAATTTCTGTTATCTGCCTGGCCCCTGAAGACATTTAGTTCAGGCCTCATGTTATACCTTTTCTTATCTTCCTTTTTGTGAAAGTGCATCGCACAAGACTTAGCACAAAGTAGGTGCTCAGGAAATGTTTACATGAGCACTTGTTGACGGGCTCAGATATGTACTTCCAATTCTTCTACAGGAGGGAAGAGAGCAACTTTGAAAGAGATACAATTCCTCCTGAGCCTCCTGCCAAGAGAGTGTGTACCATTAGCCCAGCTCCCCGGCACAGTCCTGCCCTCAATGTGCCCCTCATGAATCCTGGGGGCCAATTCCATCCTACTCCTCCGCCTCTTCAGCACTACACCTTAGAAGATATTGCAACTTCTCACCTGTATCGTGAACCCAACAAGATGCTAGAACATCGAGAAGTTCGTGATAGACACCACAATCTTAGTAAGTGGCATAAGCAGCATGGTACTGACAAATTCAGATTGAATCCATGCATTTCTTTTCCACTCAGCGATAAAACAAAGTAGTGTCAGCATTGCTTTTTCCCACTGATAAAATAAAACAATATTAAGAATATTAGAGTTCTAAGTGTTCTTGTTTGAAATTGATCTCACTTCATACCTTATTGCTATTATCATTATATGATCAAAAGTGGTAAAGCAAATTTTAGGAAATACATAATGAAGTATTTAAGAATAAAGGGATATCACTTATTCTGATATGGTTCAGAAATAAAGTAGAGAATTAAAAGGAAATGAGACAAAAAATATTCACATTTAGGAAGTTTGGGTAAAGAGTAAATGAGAATTCTTTGTACTATTCCTGAAACATTTCTATAAATCTGAGTTTACTACAGAATAAAAAGTTTTTAAAATTAAGCAAGAGAGATGTAAAACATGGTCTTGGAGGTGAAAGTGAGATGTTTAGGTCAGGGGTGAGGCATACCTAAATTTAAATCTTGGCTCTGCACCCTAACTAGCTATGTGATCTTGCACAAGTAAGGCTCTCTGTGCCCCCAATTATTCATTTCTGAAATGGAGAGAACACCACCTCCTGTGCTTTGGTCATTGTCACATTTGGAATGCCTGGCACATGCGTCCTCAGCCACCATTGAATTTAGAAAGAAACAAAAAGGCCCCTAACAAACTTCACCCAAGATGAGTTTTGAACAGAGTTCTGTCATGTACTCATAAAAGTTTACTGCAGAAGGTTCTTTGGAGTTTGGGTGCTGAGATGTGTCAGAGCAGAGAACCAAAGGCCTGCTAGTTTCCAGGGTTGCCCCTACATTTCTATTATTAGATTCCCTATGGAGTAAAAAATTACAAAACATCTCACTAGCATCTTTCAGCAGCTTGGACCACATAATGGCCCTGGCTTTATGCAGTGGTAGCTGTATGGTGAGGGCCATGACAGCAACAGTATTCTCAGCTGCCAACATTTACTGAGTTTGAAGTACTTCAGTACTTAGACTGTGGTGTACGTACATTATCTCATTTAATCCTCACATGGAGCTGTTACCCCTCTTTACACATGAGAGACAGAACTGTGGCCAGAATCACATAGCTAGAAAGTGACAGAGATGAGATTGTGACCCCAGTTGTCTAATGCCTGGAAGTTGGGTACATTCCTAGTATGCTGTGATGTCTCCCTTAGCAGCTGTTCTGTATGGCTCACTTTTCTTTGTCTCTCTTTTTATGTTAAAAACTAGACTTGCTATTGACTTCTTCTGTTCTTACACACTTTTTTTGCTGATTTGGATCTGTCCTTTTCTGAGAGAGAAGTATGCTAAAAACTAGCTATAACTGCATTTTGGCCAGATTTTCTTGTATTTCTAACAATTTTCTTTTCTTTTTCTTTCTTTCTTTTTTTTTTTAAAAAAGAAAGGTACTGGGGGTTGAACCTGGGACCTCGTGCATGCTAAGCATGTGCTCTCTCACTGAGCTACACCCTGCCCCCCTCAACAATTTTAGAAAGTTTTTTCATCTTGAAATGTTGTGCTTGAAAGACCTTTAATTGCCTACTTTGGTGGTTTATTTTACAGTCAACCATTTGACTTCCCGGCTCTTTCTAGATTACTTAATTTTCCCCAGTCCTCTTTTGATAACATATGCCCTAATACAGTGGTTCTTACCAAATCATTTCCCACCCTACCACTTTTCAACAAATAAATAATAACATTCTCCCCCATCTTTACTCTCCTAAAATGAAATATATGGGTACTATAGCCTACCTTAGTCCCATAATTTTAGGATAAATATTCTAATGTATAATATATAAGAAAATATTTTATAATATATTAGTGCTCAGGCATGACTACACAAGAAGATAATGGTGAAATAAGTAGATTCCTGCACAAATATAGTCACTATGAATACAATACCTGAATGAATTCAGACTGATAACAGATGTGTTACATTAATGATGTGTTACTATGGATAGTGTTGCCATATGTGACATAATTTTTCAAAATAGTGGATAATTCAGCATACCCTTGATTCATACAGTCATTGTATTTATGCAAATTCCAATAATGTATATCAAAACTGTGCACAAACAATATTTTGGTAATACTGAGTTGTTTCCATGTCTCGGACAGTACCTGCTCTATTTGCAGTGGTTAAGCATTTGCATTGTGCCACAGCCTTGCCAACCTTTTGTGTGATTTACAGTTAAATTTTTTCCAATATATAGATGCGAAATGCTATCTTAGTGAAGATTTCACTTATACTGTATTATAACTGTTTAGAAGTTTGAGTATTCATATGTTTGTGGATCATATATACTTTTTTGTCTGTGACTTAACCTGTTTATTTCTCTTACCTGTTTTTCTTTTGGGTTGTGTGTCTGTCATAATTGATTTGTAGGAGTTTTTGATATATTTTGAGTAGTGATTTCTTGTTGATGTATGTCATTTTGTGGTTTTATGTCATTTTGAATCATTGCCTTAGTAATGTGTGCATAGCTGGTATGAATGTGTGTTTACTTGGTAGAATTCTGTTTACTGTATTCCCTCTGTCTTCAAATTTAATCTAATTTCGAATAGGTCTAAATGGAGGCTATCAGGATGAGTTGGTGGACCACCGTTTGACAGAAAGGGAATGGGCTGATGAATGGAAACATCTTGATCATGTAAGAATCTTATAGTGTATAATTTTCCTAACTATTGATGACTTATAGTTCTTAGTATTACTGATTGTAAGAATCTGTATGCTTGAAGTGAACTTTAACCAGAGCTACACGTCTTTGCAATAAAAGCTGACTTATCTACTACTCCCACAGCTAGGGAGCTAACAGTAAATCCCAAATCTTTGTGGTGGGATGATCACTTAAAGTCATAACCAAGTGAAGCCATGTAGTACAATAATTAAAAATACAGGTTTATGAATTTTAGGTCCCAGCTTTGCCACTTACTACCTCTGTGCAATGGGCAAGTTGCTTTATCATTTTTGGTCTTAATTTTTATATCTTAAAAAATGCAATTTTTAGATATAAGGCAGTATAAAGTATTTAAGGTTATTTTATTCTGAAGTTGTTTAAAATTCATGATTTTGACCGCTGCAGATTCTTTAAGTGAGTTAATTTGTGTTTTGAGGTAAAATACAATTTATATTTTTTTAAAGACATAAATGTAGGTTTCTGTATTAACCATATTTTGTGACTACTACTATTAACAGTTTGATTTATTTAGAAATTAAATGTTTTAAGCTATTTTTACCTTTTCAAAAAAATGCTATATTATTTGAATTCACAGGAGGGCTGTAATGCTTATCACACTGCCTAGTATATAGGAAGTGTTAAATAGATGGAGCTTCTCCAAATGCCAGTGAGAATTAGTACACTGGTACAGAATGTAAACCCAAGTTCTCTGCCCCATTGGAAGAGAGAATCTCCCCTCTCACTAAAAAGGGAAGAGAAGATAGAGTACCTGCTTGAAATATGCATACAATAACTTTTCATTTCTGAGTAATGTTGTTCTGAACATAATTTCTCTGTTTGCATTCTTTTATAAATCTTCAGCTTTATCAGATTTTTAGGCAGAGATATAATGTGGTTTCACATAATCTTTAAAGAGCTATATTATAATGAGGCTGGCTGCCTCAACCATGAAGAATCCAAAGGGTATTATTTTGAGACTTAAAAAATTATGTGTATATATTTAAAGAGAAGCAATGTGAAAGGCTTTCAAGTATGAACTTAGTATTGCTAAATCTGTCAGATTCATAAACCTTTATTATTTATATTTTGTTTACCTGTCCTTGATTTTCAATGTTGATTGTGTGAATATACTCATCCCATGTCTCTGCCTGACTTCCTACCTGGTCCAGGCCCTGAACTGCATTATGGAAATGGTAGAGAAAACAAGGCGCTCCATGGCAGTCCTGCGGCGCTGTCAGGAATCAGATCGTGAAGAACTCAACTACTGGAAACGAAGATATAATGAAAACACAGAGATGAGGAAAACAGGGAGCGAGTTGGTGTCCAGGCAGCACAGTCCTGGAAGCGCAGATTCTCTCAGCAATGGTAAGGGGGAAGTCTCAAGATGTCAAGGGAGGCTTTTTCTATTTTACTTCAAAAGAAGATGGTGCTAGATTGTGGAGTTAGAAAGACCCAGAGAATTATGAAGACTAAATGATGAAACATGTCAAGAACATTGTATCTGACATGTTCAAGAAAGTGTCTTCCTTATGTAGAATGAGAGCGTTTGTCTTTCTGTTTTTCAACTCTGTAATCAGAGAGTGTTTGGTTGTTAAATTCAGCCTGACTGAATGTACCGGGTACTCTCATGTACACTGCATTCATTCCTCACAGTAGCCCTGCAGATGTTTACCTCAGCTTCTCTCCTCTTTTTCCCCACTCCCCATCCAGAAAAAATATCATTTATTAAACTCTGCCTGCAGCCTTCTACAAAAAGTTATACCTGTACCTGGGTTTTCCCACCCCAAAGCAGCAGAGAGATGAACAACTGTTCTCTCAAGCCAGGATACATCCAGAACACCACAGCTAATCCTCCAAAAATGTTCCATGACATTCACCTAGTAACTGAAAAGGTGCCCCATCCAAAGGCACAGCTGAATGAGGGGCCCACCTGTGATCAGACTCTTTCCCCACCCACCCACTTTAAGCTCCCAGTTTTCACCATGGAGAATGAATCTCTTCTTACGACAGACCTAGTATGTTCCACAGAAGACAGCCATTAGTCTCAAAAAGACCACCCAAAAATTTGAGGCCAAGACATTGGTAACCAAGGGGTCCCACTCCCGCACCCCACCCAGGGAAGTGACTCTTGAGGCAGCCATAGATTAACAACATTGTGTGGGATGCCTAGCACAGCAGGACATTAGGGACTACTTATAGTTGTAGTTTGATTCCTTTCATAAGAACCTTAAGGCTAATTCACAGGTATCCCTCACCTTCACAAATACTCGCTCTTACGACTCACAGAAACTTACCCAAGTTCACCACCCAAATCACACACCTTCCATCAAAGCTTTGCTAGCATGCTGGTGAGGTGGTGTGGAGTGCAGAGCAAGCTGTGGCTATGAGTTGGCTCTTCTCCAACCAGGACTACAGGTCTTGCTGGTGTTGTTTAAACGTTGCTTTGCATTGAGGGTTTAGCTAGGATGACTAGCCTATTATCCTGTCATAAGTATTACCAGCACCTCTCTCACTCTCAAAAATGAGGACAGTTGGGATGGTAAATTATATCATCACTCTAGGTGTGCCTCTTCATGGATCCCAGTTTCCTTCTCTGAGGTTTCTTAGGGCACTCAGTCTGTCTGACTCAGGTAGTATCTTTTAGTATCTTTATTTATGCATATTATACATATTTAGTATTTTTATGTCACTGTTTCTTTTATAATATGTTTGTTACATGCAGTGTAGAAGGAAATCATAATTAATATCCTGAACAAGCGTGCTACTCAAAACTGTGGACCAAAACCACTCCAAAAACTACTTGTTACTGGTCTGTGATGATATGAGGAACTTGCACCAGGATGAATTGGGCACCATTTGCATTGCTGTGGGAAGAATCTGCTACACTAAGCAGTGTATTTAGAGACATAATTGTTTTGCATGCATTCTACATAAGCTCCTTATCGCTTCATGGGCTAGTAAGAGTTTGCAGACCAGCGCTTTGAGTAGTGCTGTCCTATACTGGGCAGTGTTTTGGGGCATAGCACACAAACATACTCACCAGTGACTTTTAAATAGATAATTAGTGTTTTAAATGTTTGAGATTATGTAGAAACCCCTGGTGGATTGTTATTTAAATATTTAGTATTTATGTATTTTGGTGATTTGGCAAGAAATTGAATAGACTTTGGATGACATTATTACTTTTCCCATTTAAAATAATGGGATATAGATTCCCTCTATCTGAAAATGTGTGATTCACAATATTTTCAGGAACCAATTTTGTTCAGGGATGCCTAAGAGGGATGTATTTTGGTATTTTAAATGAGGATGCATAAATAAGTGTGACAATCATAAGGAAAAACAAGAAGATGATTATCATTAGAATCCAGGGGAATGGTTTCTCTGGAGGTGTGGCATGGAGGATGTAGATGAAGTAGAGTGCAGACTGAGCTCTAATCTTCTTTATCGGCTCTTAGGACAGTCTGGCTGGCATCATGTAAACATTACTGTGGCTTACTACTACTTACCTCTTGGGCATTTCAGCTTGCTAAAAGTGTTCTCTTTCTTTTTTTTTTTTTAACATTTTTTATTGATTTATAATCATTTTACAATGTTGTGTCAAATTCCAGTGTTCAGCACAATTTTTCAGTCATACATGGACATATACACACTCATTGTCACATTTTTTTCTCTGTGATTTATCATAACATTTTATGTATATTTCCCTGTGCTATACAGTGTAATCTTGTTTATCTGTTCTACAATTTTGAAATCCCAGTCTATCCCTTCCCACCCTGTACCCCACCCCCACCCCGGTAACCACAAGTCTGTATTCTCTGTCCATGAGTCTATTTCTGTCCTGTATTTATGCTTTGTTTTTGTTTGTTTGTTTGTTTTTGTTTTTTAGATTCCACATATGAGCGATCTCATATGGTATTTTTCTTTCTCTTTCTGGCTTACTTCACTTAGAATGACATTCTCTAGGATCATCCATGTTGCTGCAAATGGCATTATGTTGTCGGTTTTTATGGCTGAGTAGTATTCCATTGTTTAAATATACCACATCTTCTTTATCCAGTCACCTGTTGATGGACATTTAGGTTGTTTCCATGTTTTGGCTATTGTAAATAGTGCTGCTATGAACATTGGGGTGCAGGTGTCATCCTGAAGTAGATTTCCTTCTGGGTACAAGCCCAGGAGTGGGATTAATTTCAGCTTTGATTTCCTCATTGATCCATTGTTTTTTCAATAACATATTGTTTAATCTCCATGCTTTTCTTTTTTTCTCCTTTGTTTCTCTGTTGTTGATTTCCAGTTTCATGGCATTGTGATCAGTAAAGATGCTTGAGATAATTTCTATCTTCTTAAATTTGTTGAGGTTTCTTTTGTGTCCAAGTACATGATCAATCCTGGAAAATGTTCCATGTGCACTTGAAAAGAATGTATATTCTATTTTTTGGGGGTGTAAAGCTCTGAAAATATCCACCAAATCTAGTTTTTCTATTGTAGTATTTAATTTCTCTGTTGCCTTGTTTATTTTCTGTCTGGAAGATCTGTCTAGTGATGTTAATGCAGTGTTAAAATCTCCAACTATGATTGTATTCCCATCAATATCCCCCTTTATCTCTGTTAGTAATTCTTGTATGTACTTAGGTGCTCCTATATTGGGTGCTTATATATTAACGAGTGTAATATCTTCATCTTGTATCACTCCTTTAATCATTATAAAATGTCCTTCTTTATCTTTCTTTATGGCCTTTGTTTTAAAGTCTATTTTGTCTGAAATCAGTACTGCAACACCTGCTTTTTTGGCTTTTCCATTTGCATGGAATATCCTTTTCCATCCTTTCACTCTCAATCTATATGTGTCCTTCTCCCTAAAGTGGGTCTCTTGTATGCAGCATATTGAAGGTTCTTGCTTTATTATCCACTCTGCCACTCTATGTCTTTTGACTGGAGCATTTAGTCCATTAACATTTACAGTAATTAATGATAGATGTGTGTTTATTGCCATTTTGAACTTATCTTTGCAGTTGAATTGGTATATCCTCTTTGTTCCTTTCTTCTTCCTTTTGTGGTTTGGTAATTTTCCTTTGTATTATCATGGATTTTATTTAATTTTTGTGACTCCCTTGTAAATTTTTGACTTGTGGTTACCCTTTTTTGTAAATCTATTAACCTATACCCGTTTTTAATAAACTGATAATAACATGATCTCAAACCCATCCTACTGTTAAAAAAAATTTAAAAAGAAAGAAAAAAAAAATTCTGTATTTCCCTGCCTCCCTCTCCCACTCTCAGTGATTTGTATGTCTTCTTTTATAATTTCGTGTTTTCTTTATTTGTAATTCATGAGTTATCACCTTTCCAGTTGTACGTTTCTCATTTCTGTAGCATCCTGCTGCTTTTCTATTTAGAATAGCCCTTTCAATATTTCTTTTAGCATGGGTTTAGTGTTGCTAAACTCCTGCAGCTTTTTTTTGTCTGTGAAACTCTTTATTTCTCCTTCTATCCTAAAGGATAGCCTTGCTGGATAAAGTATCCTAGGCTGCATCTTTTTTTCATTCAGGGCTTTGAATATATCTTGCCACTCCCTTCTGGCCTGTAGTGTTTGTGTAGAGAAATCAGCTGAGAGCCTTATGGGGGTTCCCTTGTAGTTCACTCTTTGCTTTTCTCTTGCTGCCTTTAGAATCATTTCTTTATCCTTGACTCTGGCCATCTTGATTATGATATGTCTTGGTGTGGGTCTATTTGGGTTCTTCCTGTTTGGGACCCTCTGAGCTTCCTGTACTTGGATATCTGATTCCTTCTTTAAGTTTGGGAAGTTTTCAGTCATGATTTCTTCAAAAACCTTTTCAATTCCCTTTGATCCTTCTTCCCCTTCTGGGACCCCTATTATGCGAAGATTGGGACGCTTTATATTATCCCATAGGTCCCTTATGCTATTATCATTATTTTTTATTTGCTTATCTTGTAGTTCTTCTGAATGGGTGCTTTCTGTTGCCCTGTCTTCTAGATCACTAATTCGTTCCTCTGCATTAACTAGTCGGCTTTGCACAGCTGTTAGATCATTCCTCATCTCTGTCATTGAGTTTTCCCATTTTGCTTGGCTCTTCTTTATAGCTTCAATTTCATTTTTGACATATTTTATTTCTCTAAGCATTATCTCTTTTAATTCCTTCAGCAATTTGATCACTCCTTTTTTGAAATCTTGATCTAGTAGGCTATCGATGTCTATTTCATTGAGCTTTCTTTCAGGGGATTCCTCTTGTTCTTTTAATTGGGAAAGGTTTCTCTGCTTCTTCATCTTGCTCATACCTCTCTGGCACTGTGGTTTATAGAGTATCACTTGTCTATTTTGGATCTTAAGGATTTTATCTATCTAATGCCTATTTAGGAATAGAACTTAGGGAAAAAAAAGAAAAAAGAAAAAAAAGAAAAGAATAAGAGAGAGAGAGAAAGATTTTTAAAAGAAGGGAGAAAGAGGGTTTGAAAACAATGTATAATGAATAATAGAAGAGCGGGTTGAAGCAGAGTATTAATCGGGTGGAGACGTCCTTTTAAAACCCTTAAAAAAAAAGGGGGGGGGGTGGGGAGATGAATATATCTGTTTGAAGCCTGTGTCTAATCAATAACAGGACATCAAAACCCAAGAGAAATAGAAATGAATTAAGAAGTAAAAATTAAAAGAGTAATTGAAAATAGAACAGGTAAAAACAGATTAAAACAAAACAAAAACAAAAACAGAAAACAAAAAAACAAAACAAAGCAAAACAAAAACCAAAAAAAAAAAAAAGGGGGTTGTCGGTGTCCTCCTGGAGTCTGTGTGCTTTTAATGTGATGTCCTTCTGTCTTCGTCCTGTTTTGGAAGCTCAGCTTGTTTTCATAGGCCCTCCTTTGGCGCCCTCTTCTGTGCTGCTCCCAGCACCTGTCGGCAAGCAGATCGCGCCTCCTCCTAACACGGGGTCAGATGCAGCTCTCCTCTGCTGCGGGCGGGCGGGTCACTGCCCCTCCGGATGCCGCAGTCGGATGTTGCAGACTGGCCAGGCAGGAGGGCGGGTCGTGCCCCTTCCCAGCACCTCGGTCAGGGGTTGTGTTCCTGCCCGACAGGTGGGGGGCCGCTCTCCCCCTGCCTGCGCCGCCAGTAGCTCCGCTGCTCTGTGCGGCTGCACGCTCTGTGCCGGCGCTCCGCCCCGGTAGGCGCTCCGCCCTGGTCGCGCTCCGCCCCGGTAGGCGCTCCGCCCTGGTCGCGCTCCGCCCTGGTCGCGCTCCGCGGGTGGGCTCGGGGAAGACCGAGGGGCAGCCTCGTCCCTGCTCCGAGCCAAGACCCAGCTGCTTGTTTGTCTCCGTGGAGCAAGTTCTCAGATTTTTGGCGTCTTTATCTTTTGAAGAGGGCGATGATCTGTTGGAGTTACGCAGGTGCTCTGGTTGACTGAGTGGGTCTGTAGATGTGGGCCTTGGTGTATTTGTGGGAGAGGGTGACTTACAAGCGTCCTTCTACTCCGCCATCTTGCCCGGAAGTCAAAAGTTCATTCTTTATGGCTGAGTAATACCCGTGTGTGTGCGCGTGCGCACCACATCTTTATCCATTCATCTATTAACAGACATTTAGGTTGCTTCCCTATCTTGGCAACTGTGTTGTAATGAGGATTGTATTATAATAATGCTGCTGTTAACAATGGAGTACAAAAAAAACAATGGAGTACGTGTATCTTTTTGAATTAATGTATTCATTTTCTTTGGATATTATACCCAGATGTGGAACTTCTGGATCATGGTAGTTCAAGTTTTAGTCTTTTGAGGAGCCTCCATACTGTTTTCCACAGTGGCTGCACCAATTTACATTCCCACCAAGGGAATGTACAAGGGTTCCCTTTTCTCTAATCCTCGCTGACCTTTGTTATTTGTGGTCTTTTTGATGAGAAATATTCTCACAGGTGTGAAGTGATATCTCATTGTGGTTTTGATTCACATTTCTCTGATGATTAGCAATGCTGAGCATCTAAAAATTAAGTATACTATTTTATAATCTGATTTTATCCCTTGTCAGAATTTTTTTTTGCACTTAATGAATGTATATGGTTGAATCTTTCTAAATGGTGAATTAAATATGTGATAAATTTTTCTTAAAAATAAAACATGCTAATTATAGACAGCTTCTGACCCTATGCTATTTCTCTCTCTTCTGTAGATTCTCAGCGAGAATTCAACAGTCGGCCAGGAACGGGATATGTACCTGTGGAGTTTTGGAAAAAAACTGGTATGTGTCTGTCTGCTTATAGGTCACATGTGCTCACTGATTTATGTGAGCATAGAGCACATATTTGGGGGAGAGGTGGTTTTTTCTTAATTTCCTCCTTAGAGAGCTCTAGCTCCTGCCTCTCCCCCTCCAGCTTGTCCCAACTTCTGGCCTGCCAGTCATGTTACTTTGCAGATCAAGAATTTGGAATGACTCCCTATAATCTAGTCCTTTTCATCCCCTTCCTAATGGGAGGCATTAAGTAACTGGCTCTTCCTTCCTTGTTTATATACCCTGTTTCTGGGCATATAGCTTAATTCATTTCTGCCTTCTTCTGTGTGTTCTCACACTACCACATGTGGTTCATTCTGCTCTTGGGTCCCTCTGCTCTTCCCTTCACCTTCGCTGTCTCTGCCTTCATCAGGACTCTGCTTAGTAGGTCTCATCTTCTACAAGAATAAGGGAGGGTAGGAACTGCCTGTCATGGTAAGATAAGGGATTAAACTAACCTCATATCCCCAACATTACCCTTATCCAAATACTAACCTTCTTTTCCTTCTTGCCTCCCTTTCTCAGTGAAATTTTTGTAGTCCAATACAGTTTTTGGTTTTCTTATTCCTAAGATAAAATTTTCTTCTACAAAAAAGTTAAGACCTGTCATTCATAAAGAGTCTTTCAAGAGCATCAAGACCATAATATAAACAAATGGACAAAAGATATGAACAAATTATGAGAAATACAAATAACCATACTGCAGAATGTTTATTCTCACTGAGTCAATGAAATCCTGACCAATTAGCCCCCAGAGTCTTTAACACATAATTATTGACACAATTTTACAGCACTCTGTTAATGACACTAATTCATCAGATTTATATTAAATGTTACCAACAGTGAATGCGTGGAAATTCTTGAAATCATTTCTCACTTGCATGCTTTTGAATTTTTCCTTTTAAAAGAAAATGATCCAGATTTAGGAACACAAATTATAAAGAAGCAACAATATGTAAAAAGACACTGTTTTAGTGTCTTCTTGGGGCAAGGGAGAGGCAACCTGGGAAGTGCTCAGATATCCATGAATGGTGGTGATATGAATTTAGCGTGACACCACAGCAGAATATTATCTTACCATTAAAAATAATTTGGAAAACTACATAGAGCTTGGAAAAATCTTTACAATTGGAAATGGGGTAATATATATTATATTACCAAGAAGTAGAGTAGAACTGTGAGAAATATAGTAATTGTAAAAGTGGAGTGAAAAATTACCATGCGCAAGGTCTCTTTGATAACTACTGATTTTCTGCTTGAGAGGTAGCCTTTGGTTGACTATGATTAAGAGCCAGATTTCGGTGTGGGCCAGCTAAATTTGAGTCCTTGCTCTGCTGCATTGCCGTCTGTGACCTTAGATGACATTCAGCAACGTAGTTTTCCAAATTGTGATTTTTATTGATTCATCCTTAACCTGAAAGGATAAAATGTACTTTGGAGCATTTTTACGTTGGCTCAATTAGAGACACTCAACACCTGCTTGGTGACTAAAAAGAAGTCTATGAAGGGTAGCGGTGGTGGGCCACAGTAGACCTGTGTGGACACCAAGAGTAAGGGAAGCCTGGAGTTCAGTGTCCAGTCAGCTTGGCATCATCTTTGGCCTTTGGGGTGAGGCTGGAATGATAGAATGGAAAGTTCTAGGTTTGCAGCCTAGAACACTGTATTTAGACCTCCTTTGAGCCTAGGCTGTGTGCAAGAGCCAAGCAATAAGGGAGTTTCTTTGAGCTTCTGGGTTGTCCTGTCTTGTGGACTCAGGAGGGGAGGTCATTCACACTGGGACTTAGGACTGAGGCTCAAATGCATAGCATGTGTCATTAGGAGTGTATATCCTGTGGACACCAAGCAGGATGGTGGTGATGGGAGGAACTGATCAGGAACTAAGTGGGGTAATGATGACTGGACAGGGCACTGGAATCCTAGGGCTCCTATCAGCCTGCCCACATTTGTATCTTCAGCCCATGTTTTTCTACTGAGTTCGGTCCTACCTACCTAACTGCCTCCTGGTCATTTGTATCATGTCTCATGGCACCTAAGCAACCTTTGTATTTGATCACAGTTATGGACTACATCTTAGTCACCAAGGCCTCCTCAGCCCCTAGCACAGTGCCTACCTCCATCTACATACCCAGCAGGTGGCTGCATGAATGAAAAGTGAGGATAAGAATGAAAGTGAATGCTTATATCAGAAGTTCATCCCTGTGTATTTTTAGAAAAGTCATCTTGTTTCACCTCTGTCCCTTTGAAATGATGTGGAGTGGGAGGGAAAAAATTTCTCGGCCAGTTGATTTTACTGTCACTTTCTTCTAGAAGAAGCTGTGAATAAGGTGAAAATTCAGGCCATGTCAGAAGTACAGAAAGCTGTTGCTGAGGCAGAGCAAAAAGCCTTTGAAGTGATTGCAACAGAGAGAGCTCGGATGGAGCAGACCATAGCGGACGTTAAACGGCAGGCCGCAGAGGATGCCTTCCTCGTCATAAATGAGCAGGAAGAGTCGACAGAGGTCAGAGCACTGTTAGCCTGGGGGCTGGGGCTGGGGCTGGGGCAGCTGGAGTGACCAAGCCCAGTGCTTTCTTAAGTGCTAGGCAAGAAGACCCAACAGTCTGCTCTCGAACTAGATGATTGTAATTTTTTTTCAGTACCATAGAGGTTTGTTTCTCAATTATTATGTTATATTCTTATGTATATATTAACTCATTATATTGGTTTAAGTTTTGAAAACTCACCCTAAAGACAGTTTGTGGATTGGCAGGATAATGATGACCATTGCCTGAGTGGGCTTACTGTATGCCAGATACAGAGCTAGGTGTGTGTATTGTCTTCGTGATCCTCACAGTGACCCTATGAGGTAGGTATTATTGGATTCCAGCGTTACAAATGAGGAAACTGTGGCTCAGGGAATTTTAACTGACACAATCCCACATCACTGAAGCCAGAGTGCAGGAAAAAAGAGATGCAGGGTCCTCCAGCATCTGATCTGTTTATAAACAGGATAGTTCTTTTAGGGGCTGAAGTGACTGCCTGGGCAGTCCTGCCAGACTGACTAGGGCCCTGGACTTGGTGATGCTTCTGTACAGGACACTCTTATACCATGATAAGGACAAAAATGAATGAACTGAAAAGAAAAGGCCATGACAAAAACATTACAGTCCTTTTGAATGTAATGAAATTTTTCCTTTAACTTTCATTTTGGTTATTTTTCAGCTTTAAGACAAACTTTAAGCCTGGAAACAAGCCTGTTTCTATAAGTAGGTAGATCCCATCTACTGTTTGGGATATTCTTTTGAAGTTATAAAGAACTAAGGGTTTTTTGTTGTTATTGGTTTTTTAAATGACAGAAATTTTGTTTTCTCATCCTCTTTAAATGATGTCTTTCAATACAGTAGTGTTAAGCATAGTAATGTGAAGATGAAAATGCATAAATATCATATAATTTTTCCACATCACAGAGGATGTAGAAAAATTCCTTACTGTAGCACTCCCACACTGAATTGTGAGAAAATAGTTCCTTTAACTCTCCCCTTTCCTTCTCTCCTCCTATTTTTTGTGTTATGTGTATTTATTTATCTGTAGCCATCCTTATCAATATCTACATTTGTCCATATTCACCTACCTTTTGTCTATGTTTATCTTTATGCCTTTCTCCAAAGAAAGAATGTAACATTTTGACTAAGAGCATGAGTTCTGGATCTGGACTGGTTTAAATCCCAGCTCTCCATTTATTGCACTGTGCTTGAAAGGAGCTGGAATTTTAAACAGTGCACAATGTGGCCTGCAAGTGAGGCACACACCAGCATCCATTCCGGCAAACTTTCCTTCCACAACAGGGGAGGGATAGCAGGGCCTAAGCTCTGGGTAAGTTTGTTTTGAACCAAGAGGGCTAGTTTCCCTCCATTTCATCCAGAAAGTTCTGTTTGACATCTAGAGGTATCCCTAGAGTTTTTCATTCATCCTGTGAGAGGTGGTTTGTATAGCAGAAGGAGCCCAGGAGTGGAGGTTGGAGATCCTGAGTGCTAGTGCCAGCTGCCCCTCATGCTGGCACCCTTCGTGAGTCAGTCTCCTGTCTCTGTACAGTGGGTGTGTAGCAGCCTCTGTCCTGCTGGCATCTCACTTTTTAGGACCATGTGGTTAGATAACAGTTGTAGAAGCTCAGTGTGCTGTGAAGACAGAAAAGATATTGTTACATTAACAACATACCTCTGTAAGCTGTGGCAGCTCCTGCTCTTGCAGAACAGCCATCTCCTCTGAGGCCAGACCAGAGCGTCTCTCCTGGAATGCCTCAGGCGGAGAGATGAAGTGAGAGGTCTCAGCTCTGCCACAGGGCACCTTCTCTCCCCAGCCTGGACTTCTTGGCAAATGTAATGGGCTCACAGTTGATTATAAGATGGTAATCAATTCTCCTTAGGGCCAGGTTTACAGTAAGGTCAGGGGGGTCTGCGATAGTTCCCAGGGAATGTAAAGTGTCCTTGTCATCCTGGTTTCTCTGACCCTAACCACATCGTTCCTGCATTTCTATGATCTTGCCTCTGTGGGAGGCTGTTTATCTTGTTTTATTGTATCTCATTAATCATGAAATAAGTATTTTAAATGTAACCGTAGCCAGGGTGAAAATACCCGTGGTTTAATACTCTGCCTTGGTTTGAGATGTTCTTGCAGACTTAGAGGGAGGAGAGGTTCTCCCGTTCAGCTGCCTATGTTTCCACACCAGCCCCATGAAGGCAACTGAGTTCTTATCCACAAGCAATAATGTTCTGCCAAAGCATTGTTTGAAGTCAGCCTATCAGACTCCAGAGTATGAAATTCTCTGGAATGCAGTTTACTTGAGGATCTATAAAGATCCTAAGAATTACTTCAGCCTGCTATTTTGGTCCTCCAGAGTTGGCAGGGTTGGGGCAGTCCCTAGAGTGTATTTCCTGAGAAACCTGTTGTGTTAGAAGGGAATCTGCAGGCCTTTCTAATGCTCTTTGAAACTAACTTGTACACTGGGTATGGGAGAGGCAGGAGGTCCCAGTTCCGGACTTTGCATAGCCGCATGATCATTTTATAACCTCAGGCAAGCCCCTGCCTGCTGGTCCTCTGTCCCATCCATACAGTGCAAGAGTGGGTTAGGTGACCCCAGGGTCCTTTTCAGAGCTTGTTGTCTGTTGTTTTACACTTGAGCAGGTATCCTGATTTCACTGGGGAACGGGGTCTTTCTTCCCTGAGGGTCAGGCCAGACCTCGTGACTGGCTTCTGTCATTCTGCAGAACTTGTGGGGGAAGGGATGGCTGGCTGATTAGGTCCTTCCTGACACCTAAGAAGAAAGCCTTGTTTTCCTGATAGCTTCACCTCACCACTGCTGTAAGTGGGTCGTGGAGACCTCAGGCAGAACACTCAGGCATCACTAGTGAAGTCCTCGCAGGAGCCTACAGGGAGGAGAGTGCCACGAGTAGGAGCTGGCAGCTTTCCTCTGGGAGAGGCCCTGGGTTCTGAGGTGTTGCAGGGGGCTCCTGTTAGCAAGCCGGAAGTATTCTCATGGTCCCCAGCCCACCTCCAGGGAGACCCATCGCTGAAAGGAGAATGAGCATTGAGGAAGTAGCACAGCTTCCCACACTCCTGTTCACCCACCCCGGTTCCCTGGCAGGTAACTTTTTTAAAGATGAAGTGTTGTCAGTGAACACAATCAAGATAATTTCTCCACTGGGAAGGGCAAGAAAGACAACATCTGAACACCTGTGTGTCTTGGAATAGATAGCTATGATGAGGCAACTCTGGGACAGA
Source organism: Vicugna pacos (assembly GCF_048564905.1). NCBI lineage: Eukaryota > Metazoa > Chordata > Mammalia > Artiodactyla > Camelidae > Vicugna > Vicugna pacos. The sequence goes on from NC_133005.1 coordinate 25,121,896, forward strand.
ATTTGGTTTGGTCACTGAGGATTAAAATAGGAGTCACAACATGAGTTTGGTTCCTTCTGCAGGAAGTGGGACTTACGCTTGCCCTGCAGTGATGCTGTGCCCACGTCTTCACAAACCCCTCATCTCGCCGTCCCGTCAGCCTGGGTAGTTTTCCTGTTGTACAGATGAGGGAAACTCAGAAAGTGGATAGCAGTAGAGGCAGGAAAAACATGGGTCTGTGTAGCTCCAAAGCCCACACTCTCCCCTCGCTGACAAGTGGTGACAGGCCTGCCCCTCAAGATCCAAGCACCTGACCATTGCTTGTGTCTTGCAGAATTGCTGGAACTGTGGCCGCAAAGCCAGCGAGACCTGCAGTGGCTGCAATATTGCACGATACTGCGGCTCCTTCTGCCAGCATAAAGACTGGGAGCGGCACCACCGACTCTGTGGCCAGAACCTGCATGGCCAGAGCCCCCACGGCCAGAGCCGGCCCCTGCTTCCAGGAGGGAGGGGCTCCTCAGCCCGGTCTGCCGACTGCAGCGTACCAAGCCCAGCCCTGGACAAGACCTCGGCAACCACCTCACGCTCCTCAACACCTGCCTCTGTGACAGCCATCGACACAAACGGACTCTGAGTCCCAGCCTCACTTCCCCTGATGACCTCACAGCACAACAGAACACTGCATGGAAGCTGGCTGTTTAAACCAGTGCAAGTAGCTGTTGGGTCATCACCAAGGAGTGAAGTAGAGGCAGGAAGACTTCAAGCCCAGCAAACACTGCTCCCCAGCCTCTCTGTGTGCTTGCCCCAGCTTCCCGTCTGTGTCCTCGGGGGAATTCATGTGCACACAGACAGCTGGCTGGAGCTGCCTCCTCCGTGGCTTTCTGGTTTGTTCCTCTCCCAACTGAAGCTGGCATGGCCAGCCACTTTTGAGTATAGACCACCAGCTCCCCTCCCTGCCTCATGAGGCAACAGACTGGAATGTGCCCAGCCAGGCTGGAGGCAGCTCGCCTCATGCACTGTCTCCTACTCCCCGTCCTCCGATGGTGGAGGCCTCCCTCTCACAGAGAGTGGCTCCTCTTGCCCCTGAACAGCTCCTTGAGTCCCATTTCCACCCTCAGCAGGTGCCACTGATTGGTCCCAAGGGGACTTGGGCAGGCGGAACGCAGCACTCAGGACTCCTTCCTCAACCCTGCTGTTCAGACTTAGGATTCTCAGAAACCACAGGAAAGAAGTCAACATTTCAGTAAAAGCACCCATAATAAAAAGTAAAACTTCTACCAAGCATCACAGATCATTTTGGATAAGATTTCCCAACCTGGCTGGCTATTTTAATTTGGGACCCATTTTTTTTCTCTCTTACTTTATTTTGCTTATGCAGAAAATAGTTTTCGGCGCATGGATTGGTCTGAGGGAGAATGCGACTCAGTTGTGGATAGTCTGTTCTCTCTGAGCATGTTGGCCAAACTAGTATCGTCAAATTATTGAATGGATCATCTTTTGGAAATGCAGAACCTTTTGTCACCGCTTGGCTCTTTGCACAGTCGTCTTTTTCTGTGTCCTTTATTTCAGACCACACATGTCCAGATCACTGTGTGGATCTTCTTCCCGTGGTCTCTGGCACCTCTGAAGCCACAGTTGACCATAGGGTGTGGTGCGGTGTGGCTGCGACTTGCCTCAACAGTCAATGCCTGGTCACTTCTGAACAGCCTTCCTGGACCTGAAAGAATTCTTCAGACTTGTCATTATATGTCCTCTGTCAGTTTATTATTGGGCATACAGTCTCAGTTTCCCTTCTCCTGTTTTATTGATACCTACCTTCTCTGAGCTAAGAAAAGTTCTGTGAAACGTGACAACCACTGGAGAGCCTGACCAAGTTTTCTTCCTGTCATCAGGGAGTTTCCAGCTGCTTACTTGGCTCTCCATGAAGATGGACATCACCTATACACCGTTCAAAATATGCAGTACATATTCTTCCCTGCTAGTCCGGTTTTGTTGGGAGCCCAGGGTCCCTGACTCTCCCCATCTCTATCTCCAAGCCTCCAACACCCTTTTGCTCCAAGGAATTGGTTGGTATAACTTGGTTGGCCCTGCTCCTTCAGGGCCTTGAGAGCTCAGCTTTAGATGGCCATTTAATATGCATTGACCAGAGTGAATTGAAAGTTGTCAGTAAGGTATCAGCTTAGGTAGCATTGTCCTTAAATATAGGTGTATCTTACTTTAAGAACTTTAAGTTCCTAATTTACCTTACCCAAGGATTTTCTCTCTTAAAAGAGACAAGACACTTTAAAATACCTGGATTTCCATTGCATAAAGTAAGGCATCCCCAAGAGAAAGGATAACAGAACAGTTAATTTATAGTGAAACTCCTTCAGCTGCAGCAGTTGGGGTGTCCTAACAGGAATGAAATCAGGACCCCAGGCAGGAGTTGCCTACATTTCCCCGACGTGTGGGATGTGCCGTGAGAGGTCACAGAGCCTATAAATCTGTTGCAGCAAGAGGGTGTCTCGTGGTGTCCACTGGGTCTGTCCTCAGCTCCCTTTTTCACTGGCAAGTTGGAGGAACACCTAGGCATGTTCTCTAGGTCTTCAGTGGCCACAGGACTAGCCAGAGTGGCTCAGGTTTTTTTCTGGTTGGAATAAAAAGCTAAAACCAACCAAATGCTATTCATCAAGGCTCAATATCAACTTCTGCCGTTAAGGTTTAGGTTTAGTGTGCAAGTCCTAGCTGGCTGTTGTGGGCTGTGGTTCCAGTAACAGCTTGATTTTTAGAATTTCTGTAATGCTATTCTAAACTGCTTTGCTCATCAGTTACCCAGAAGCCAAGCTGAAAATCTAGGCAGTGTTCCACACTGTAGTTCATTTCTCTAAACTTCTGCTGTATTAACTTGGTCAGTTTCACACATAGGTTGCCAGGGCATCTGTCCAAGACTTCCTGTTTAAATCTACAGAATCCCTTTCTCCAGCTCCCTCTTTTCTAAAATTCACCAGCTCTCTGATTGGGGGAAGGGACACTGTTGTGGGGTGGGGAGGCTGAAGGGGCAGGGGTGAGTCTAGGTTCTCCACTTGGTTTCCCGAGTCTGCTGATACTACTGCAGCTACCAGGTTGAGGGTGCAAATACAGGCTTCCCCCTCTCATCTGGTTAAATTTAGATAATATAATCAGACTGCTTAGAGGACCAACCTTTATAGTCTGAGGGGACAAAAAGGACCTAGTGCTGGTACTAAAGGTATTGTCAGGGCAGTTACAGGCTCTTTGGTGTTATCCTAGAAACCAAAAGCAAATGTGACCTGTGCCTGTCCACCTGTCAGAGCCCATCTGGAGGGTGAGGCCAGTGTTCAGCACCACCCGCTGAGGGACACAGACGAGTGATGGGCCATCATTGTCCTCTGCCCAGTGAGGAATGGTTGCAGGAATCAGAGAAGACCAGAAGTGGCCCACATGGGAGCTGTCTTTAAATGTTCTGAGGGAAGCTTGAGGGCTGGATCCTTGTGTCTTCAGTTGTCCTTTGGGGCCCCACTGCCTGCACCAAGCCTGACTCCACCCAACAGTGAAAATACTCAGGTTAATTCCACCTTCTCGGGAGTAGGCAGCCCTCCTCATGAGCTGTGAGCACTCCACTTGGGAGTGTCCTTGCAGCTCCCAGGATGGAACTCGAGCAGATCTGCTCAGACACAGTCATGTGACCCTGGGCTCACAGAGTGAGTGGATCTTCTCTTGAACAGTACTGAGTCGTGTATGCCTCTCAACGGATCTAAGTCTAACTTGGGGAGACAGGACACATCTCCCCAGGATGGGTCCATGCCTGGCATTGGCTGCAGTGTGGATGACCTTTGCACATCTGGGCCAGTTGGTCCACTAGGAGCTCCTTACTTCTTGGTGTCAGCGTGAGCATCTTCACCTTCTAGACAGAAAATCTACATTTTGCTTTGTACAGCCTTGTCCCAAAGTTGAATTGATCCCCAGTGCTGTCACCTACTTGCAAAGCATTGACCTTGTCCTGGGTAGTCCCAGACGATATCTCAGCAAGTGGGTTTGAAGGTTCAGCAGCACAGTTGGAATTGTATGATCATGAGTTCTTCAGGATGAAAGCATCAGTGATGACCAGGTAGCCATTTGTCCTGGAAACTGCAGATGGCATTATTGATTGAATAAATCATTTAAAATAGAACTCATCTTGGAGGCTTTCTCCAGGCTCCTGGGTCAGTAGACCAAGCCAACTTTCTTAGATTTTTCTTTTTTAATCTATTTACAGAGAACTGGGTCGTGGCATGTTTGAACCAAATGTAAGAAAAGCCAAGGGACCTGGACTGTTCCAGCATAGGCCAGGCTGCCAGCTGTTCGGGAGGAGTCCTGCCCGAGGTGGGGCGGGGTACCAGGTGAGCTACTGAATGAGGCCCTTCCAACTTTTGAGTGTCTGTAGTTCTTGTGAAACCAAAACGTTGACTACCTGCCTCTTTGCCCACGTGTATTGATGTGCTCAATTCCAAAGATGATGGTGCAGGCGACCTTTTCCATCATGAGCCAGGAGAAGGGTAGGAGGCCTGAGGGGGGACCTTGCATCCCCACTTGGCCCCCACAGCCCCAGAGATGGAGCTTCCCCTGCTACCCCATCTGGTCAGGCCCGCAACTGCCCAGTGTACACTCATTGATGCTTATACCAAATAGGGCATATGCAGCTGGTGGCCAGCAGGGACAGTTGGCAGAGAGAAGCGGCAGCGAGCATTAGGTGAATGGTTGAAAGTGCTGTTTGGCTGTGAGGCCTTCCGTCTACTTTCACAGCTTTCCAAGTTCCTGATGAGGCTACAAAAGCTCCGTCCGTTTAAAAAAAAAAAGTCAATAATGTAAATAAATCAAAACGAAGCCTCCAAGTGTGGTTTTTGGTTTTTGAAGGGGAATGATGAATGTGAAACCACCCACAGGATGCAGTAGAGTCAGTTTTTCTGTGCTTTGTCATTTTACTCTGATAGGAACTTTTGTTACTTAACTCTGCATAACTTATTTAATGTACTGTATAAAGGAACCAAAACTGTTAAATATGTATTTAGTTTGTTCTACTTAAAGTAGTCAATAAAAAGGCTATATTCCTTTTCTGACTCAAGCTGGAATGAGACTGGGAGGGAAGGTCGTACACAGGCTTGTGTAACACGTCCTGCCAACAGGCTTCTGCGTCCCCTTGCCTTGTTCCTCGATCTTCGGCGAGAGGGGGCTCCCGTGGTTCTTGCTATGATGTAAGAGCATCCAGGGGAGTGAAAGCAGGAGGTACTGCTAAGGAGGTGGTTTCCAGTTGCTGGACCTCTGGGAAGCCAGCCTCCAGGGAGGGGCCTGCGGTCAAGTGCCATCAACAGCTTAAGGACACTCCCAACTCCTTGTTAGCTCTTCACCATTAAGAGATCTTTCAATAAGGAAAATACAACTACAGAAACTTTGAAAAATAGGGTAGTGGATCTGTAGGTACTTTCTTCTAATAAGTATTTCCTTAAACATTTTTAACATACCTAGACTTGGGAATATTCACTCATGTCCTTTATATACTAAGGTTAAATCGTAAGTTCACTGTTGCCTTCACATTTATTTGCTTAGTGGTTGTGTGATTTAATTGAAGCCATAATTTTCTTAACTCTTCACCTCCTGTTGGGCCGTTTGGATTGCTTTCAAGTTTTCCCTAACATTCTGAAGGTGAGCATCTTCCTTAGCTGATTTATCTCTTTGTGATAATTTTCCAGAGTGGGATTTCGAGAACTGAACATTTTTTGGGTCCTTGAAGACTGTGTTCAGACTGATTTCCCTGAAAGCTCACCAGCGTGTGCCTCCAGCAGGACCCAAGTGATACTTTACATGGCTCTGAGGTGGTCTGACCACCTGTGACTCAACAGGTTGGTGCAGGCACACTTGGGTGCACCTGTATATGTGAAATCTTGGGATGCCAAGCCAGTTTCCTAACCAATGACCTGAGGCCTCACTTCCCAAGGCCCTGGCCCCAGCCTCACTCTTATTACCTGAATACCCATCTCTGGCCTTGGCTCTAGAACTGCTTCCAAGCAGCCTTGCCCGAGAAGCTTGTTGGCACCATCAGCTTCACAGACTGCCAAAATGCAAACGGAGGGATTGGTTACTAGACCTCAGGTACGGAGAAGAACAGCTGCGGCCTTGGCCCTAGAAGGCAGGGTGGGGGCTTAGCCGTATGGCCTTTCATGCAGATGGTGCCGAGTGCCACTATTTATCAACAGCTGCGCAACACTGCAGTCCACGCAGAGCAACTACAGGATCTCAAGACTGTTAGTCTAGCACAAGAGCTTATTTGGTAGGCGAGTTAGCAATCTGCCTTAGCTCTGGAAAAAAGATCCCAGGGACTTAAGTGATGATACAGTAAAATACTATGTTACATTTGCTATATAAATAAACTGAAAATTTTGCCGTTATCATAAAACACCTGGATGCTGGAAAAATTCTAATGAATGGACTTTTAACTGCATTGCTGAGATCACATGAGAAAGTAGGAAATCCCCAAGGGCCAGAAAGAAAGCTGTAACCACAGGGGTAGTAGTTCAGTATAATAGAGGAAAACTGCTGCTTGGAGGCAAAAGAAGTTCCAAGAAGTCAGAGTCTGAGGGATTAACTGCCTCTAGGGAGAATATGACACAAGGCTTTGAGCCTGTACAAAATGGATAAACAAAACCAGGACCTCTCCATGGAGCCAGGTCACTGGTTTTGGCCTCACTGAAGAGGCAAGCAGGGAAGGTCTACCCGTCTGCAAAGGGAACTGAGCAGAGAACTCTCTGGCCCTGCTGCAAGAAAGAAACACTGACCAGAGACTCTACTCTTATATCTGCTCTCTCCTGGGGCTAAGGTTCAGAGTCCCATTATTCCAGAGGTCAAAGAATCCCTTAGGCTGAGGAATTAAGATGACTCTAGGCTTGTATCTCCTGGTGTCTGGCAGAAGCAAAAATGCAAATTCTCTAGAGAAGGATATTAAAATATCAAAAACATCAATCACAATATTACATATCAACCAAGTATAAATTGTCCAAGAAAGTTACGAAAGTTTATGTCCAAGGAAATGAGCCACTATAAGCAAGTCAACAGGAACAATAAAAAAAATGATTTAGATCCCTGGGACCTCAGGTAGTGTTACCAAATACAGAATATAAAATAACCATGAAACCTCTAAAGGTGGTGCTGGGAAGAAAAAGAGCACAGAGTAGGAGACTAAAAATAACTAGGCAGATATGGAAATAGAATTCTGAAAATTACAAATTGATATAAATCTATTGAACAGCAGATTAGATGAATCAAAATGAGTGAAGCATTACTGTATGAGTCGTCAGAGAGACAAGCAGATGAAAAATAGGAAAGAGTTGTTCCTTTAGGAAGGCAGGTTGCAAGGAATGAGCCCTTTCAAGTTTTACCAAGGGTGCAGTCAAGAAACCTTACTCCTGTTCCTCAGTATAAAAAGAAATGGCCTGAAATGATACAATCTTAGAATGAGCAAACATGCATTGATCTAAACTCCTCCTGCCCATCTGTGCTTGTTTCTGATGCTACAATTTCATAGTGGTGAGCTGAAGTGTATCCCCTCCTCTGCATCCTCCCTCCCAATAGCATCAGAGAACCAGCAACCACCCACCACGCCCCAGGGCAGCTTCATTGCCTGGTGCTGGGCGCCCTCTTGTGGACAGAGCCAAATCTGCTACCTCTGCCGCCTTAATCTACAAACCAGATTCCTATCCAGGGTGCACATCTCAGCAACTCTTGCTTTCCCCTTTGCACCAACCTTTTCCAAGGCTGCCTATCTGCCCCATGAATTCAATTAATTTTCTCTGGGTGCCTCCTAGGGAGTTCCGGAAATGATCAAGACTCAGCACCCCCACCACCTACCTTCCAAGGGCTGAGCTCTGAAAAGCCCACACCAGATCCACCCTCCACCTCGTGCTGTGCTCCTATGGCTTTTCCTTGCTTCCCCATCCGACATCCTGCAGCCCCACAACTTGGGTCGCTCCCTCCTCTGTTATAGCTGCCACTGTCCTCCAGCCATGGGCTGTTTTCTGTTACCAGAGAATGCCCAAGATCTCCCTCAGCAATCTTGACACTTGACACAAGACCGGCTTTTGGTGCCGGGGGGTAATCCAGCTGTCTAACTCAGCAAGGCACTTGTTTGCTGAGCTTCTGAGTCTTTGTCTGTAAATTGGGGATGCTAGTGGTGCCTACACCAGTGGGTTGGGAGGTGTGATGTGATCCCATGAGAGTTGCCCCTCACACAGGGCCTAGCACCCAGGAAGCCCTGTAAAAGAGGTTGCCATCACAACCTGCTTCTCTCTCTCTGCCAAAACGTGATGTCCTTGAGGATTCACCTTTGTCCCAGCATCCTGCCTGGAGCCTCGTGTCTTACTGAAGTATTTGCTTTAAGAGTAACTTCTTGAAGGCCCATCAGAGGCTGTGTTAAGGGGACTTCTGTGTTTCTCAGAGCTGGAGGGCAATGGCAGCCACCGAGGCTGTTGCTGTCTCTCCAGCACCTGGCCTAGCACTGGGCCAGTCCCCAGGATAGGTTTTGATGTGTGCAGGTGAGTCACCAGCACAGTTGGGAGGAAGGTGAGGGGGCAGGTGCAGGGAGTGGTGAAAGGGTGGGGGTGAGGGTAGCAGTTGGCAGAAGGAGCCAAGAATACTCTGCCTGTCCTTGACCGAGGTGCTGTCACCAGCCCCAGACATTTTACCATCCCCAGCACCTGCCACAGCAGGTGCCTAGTGGTTGCTGAAACAAGCTGAAGAAACACCAAGAGCAGGGCACTGAGGGCAAGGACTGGGAAAGGCAACTCAGAGCTGATGGCTTTGACCTCCTACTTAAAGGCTAAGGAGGCATTTCTGTAGTGGATGGCGCCAGGGGTGGGAGGGAACAAAAGCCAAGGAGGGGGCGGTGACTGAGGTTGCACATAGCCCAGCCCAGCTGAAAAGTGTTTTAGGGAGAGGAGGCTGCACATAATGGAAGTGGGGGGTTGATTGCTAAGGGCCTTGAATGCCAAGTCAAGAAATCAAACTTGGTCTTGATGCTAAAGGCAGTGGGGTGCCTCATACTGAAGGATCTTAGCCAGGGAGGTGTGGTCACCATGGCAATGTTTTGTTCTGGGGGGCAGTAATTAAGTTTATTTAATTTTCAGTGGAGGTACTGGGGATTGAACCAAGGATCTTGTGCATGCCAAGCATGTGCTCTACCACTAAGCTATACCCTCCCCACCCTCCCGCCATGGCAATGTTTTCAAAACCCTTTATGTCTATTCCTTTATGAGGAATGGACTGGTAGTGGGTGGTGTGGGGAAGGGAAGCCCAGTGAAGAGGCTGCCACAGTCTTTCAGGCCAGAGATGATGGTGGCCAAGACCTGGGGGCCCAAGGGGATGGCAAGATGGAGATGAAGGCAAGCTTGCGAGAGTTAAGTAGACACAATGTAAAGGCCTAGAGACCTCTGTGACCCCACAGCTCCAGCTCAAGAACTTTGTCCTCCCTGTAGCTATAACTTCAGCCTCCGGTCCGCAGTCCAGCTCACACACCCGCCCACAACACTTCCCCTGGCAACTCCCAGCTCCCTATTATCTGCAGGACATCATTCGACTCCTCTCTGGCCTGGTCTCCCTGCTCACCTCTAATCCCTTAGACTCCGCAGTTCTTCCTTCTACTCCCTTTGCAACATTCTCCCTGCTTGTCTGCCCCTCACGTCTGTCTAGAGACCCCTACTCATCTTTCACAGCTCAAACCCAGCATCACCATTTCCAAGAGGCCTTCCCCAATCCTGTAGGACTGACACTCTCCCCTCCACCTGCAGGACCCTCCCCAGCACATCCCTTCAGCAAAGGAGGTTTGCTATTGTTACTCTTTTGTGGAGGAAAACAGAACAGAAGGAATTCCAACAGGACAAAGCTGGATTATTGCCTCCTGGATGGGATTCTCTAACAAGGACAGACACTGAAACTTCCTCATGCTACCCAGAGCTGAATGTCTCAGGTGCTGGCAGCACTTCTGAGGAACTGCCAGGAGTCTGGGAAGTGGGTGGCAGAGGCAGCCTGGTGTAGCTCTGGCCAAGGAGCCTCCAGGGACTCCTGTGCTGGTTCTTTGGCTTGGGCGGCCAGGCCAGCAGGAGCAGCTCTTTCTGCCCTGCAAGTCTGAACTCCTGCAGGGGTGACTGGGGAGAGACCTCAGGGAAGACCTGCCTGGAGTCCCAAACTAGGATGTGCACCCTGAGCTGGCACCATCTGAGCTGCCTCCTTGGCCATGCCCCAGCACCTAGCAAGGACCTGGCACCACCAGGGCAGTCAGGCACATGGGTGAAATGTCAGCCCACTAGCCAGCCACCCCTTGAAACCCCCCACAGCTTTTTCAGGATGAAAGGCCTCCCAAGGCCCTGTCACCTCCCCGTTTGGCCCCAGCCGCACTGGGCTTCATTCATTTCAATGAGGCAAGCTCTCCCCGGACTCAGAGCCCAAACCTGTGTCTCTCCTGCCTAAATATCCTGACCCCAGCACCCTCCAGACCAGGTCAGAGGCCATCCTGTGCTCTTTTCATATGTAGCCACCTCTCTCCAATCCCCAAGTCCCAAGATGGCTAGAAGGAAGGTCCCCAGTAGCTGGTAAGACCCACTAAGGGGTGGTGACAAGTCCAGCCTGGAAAGGGGTGAGGCAGGCGAGGGGGGTTCTGCCTGGGGACAAGTCGTCTCTCAGGAACCCAGCCCTGCTCTCTGGGACTTTGTGAGGGCTCAGTAGCGAGCCCCCAACTCCACACCACACCCTGTTGGCAAAAAGGGGTAAACCTAGAACCCGCAGGATTTGGGGGTCAGGCGGGGGTGGTTAAGGCAGAGCCCAAATGCACTTACCTTTCCCAGGGAAGACTCCAGAGCCAGGATTTGCAAGGTGAGAGGGCCCCCAAATTGAGACAAGCTGAGTCAGCTGTAATTAAGTTCTCACTATCTGTAGGCTTGGGGGCCCTTCTTGCTGAGAGAGAGAGGACACGACACAGGAGGTGACCACTGCCTTTATTGCCTCTGTGCTGGGGTCCTGGGCTGGGGTTCAGAGGTATCTAGGGGCATCAGGTGACTTGGCCCAAATTATTGCTACTTAGCAAGGTCACCTTGGGGCTTCCCATAGTGCCCTGAGTATGGGTGGGCAGGAGCATGCAAATGATATGCAAATGACATGCAAACCAACCCAGGATCCTCCAGAGGTCGCTGGTGCAGCTGCAGGTGCTGGAAGGGTCAGGAGCCTGCCAGCCCAGGAGGATGATGGGGAATCCTAGGTCCTTACCCCACACTGCAGACTGATCCAGCCCAGCCTCAGGGGTCGAGGTGGGGTCGGGATGGACAGTCCCTGAGCATCAGCCCTGGTTCTGCTGCTGGTTGGGGAAGAGCAGAAGCCTGGCCCCGAGACAGCAGGAAGAAAGCAGGCACCCACTAGGTAGCCAGGCGGCCCAAGGCCCACTCAGAGAGGGGACTTGCCCTGGGTCACGCAGCAAGGCAGGGGCAGAGGGGACCAGAATCCAGGCCTCCTGAGCCAGGCAGAGGCCAGAGTACCTCAGAGACCAAAGCTACAAACAATAAAATACACTGATAAAGGAAGAAATAGAAGCAAGAGCCCTGTCTCTGATCCCGGGGCTGAGATTCTCCACCAGCTGGGTCTGGGAGGCCACTGAGAGCTAGGCCCCAGGTATAGGAGGCAGCAGTGTCCTTGGTCTCAAGCTGAGCCGACCAGTCCAGAAGCTCCAGAAGGAGGGTCCTTGGTTATGCAAGTCAGGCTCGATTATTATTCATAATCCACCAGGAGGCTGGGGGTCAGAGGTTGGGAGTCAGAGGCCATCAGGTGCCCACGGCCCCTCCCCAGGTCCCAGGGCTGTGGAGAGGGTTGGGGGATGCGGCACACCTGGGAAGAACACAGTGGTGAGGGTGTCTGGAGCCCGCAGGTGGTCGATGAGGATGCGCTGGAAGGCCTTGCTGCAGGCGGACTGCTGGTGCCTGGGAAGGGCCGCGGAGTGGACTGAGGCTGGAGCTAGTCCCCAGAGATCAGGACCATGTGGTTAAGAGCTCCCAGCTCCCACCCAGTCCTGCTGCCTGGATTCAGATCTCAGTCCTTCCTCATGTTGGCTGTAAACCTCAGTTTCCTCCTCTGTGAAATGGGGACAATCGTATCCACTGGGATACTGTGAGGACTATACGAAGTAACACACAAGGTGTGTGGCACAGGGTGTGGCATGGTGGTGACAGTGTGTATTCATTGAGCACCTACCTTGTACCTGGCACTGTGTTCAGTTCTTTACATGTCATTTCATTTAGTTGATAAGAGATTAGAACTATTATCACTCCCATTTTGAAAGGAGCCCACTGGGGCTCAGAGGGGGTAGGTAACTCTCCTGAGGTCACACAGTGAATAGGAAAGGATTATTTGAACCCAGGGCCCATACTCAATCAAAGGTAGCTTTTAGACTACCACTCATACCTTCTCCAAGAGGCCTCATCCTGCCAGAACTCGTACAGGGTGAAGGAGGCATTGTCCAGCATCTTCTGGGCAGACACACTGCAGGGCCAAAGAGATGGCCAGGCCAGGCCTGGGCTGCTACCACTGCTGCCAGGGGTGTCTAACGAGAGCCCTGGCCCAAGACACCCAGCCCCAGCATTTCTCCCTGCTCACCACCCCCCACCCCACCTTGGCCAGCACACCAGCCAGCTGAGGACTCACTGCAGGCAATGGCTCTGGGCCCCTGTGAAGTCCACGTAGCAGCACAGGGCATGGTGGAAGTCCTGCAGGGCCGCCTCAGCCACCTGTACCTGCCTTTGGGCCACAAGGATGTGCTGGCAAGAGAGGCAGCCCTGTCAGGCAGGGTAGGGCAGCGCATGGCAGGAGGGACAGCTGTGGACCCCGCCTTTCTGGGCTTGCACCAGACCCAGCCTACCTTGAGGTCGGGCCCCTGCCCCAATCCAACCCCAGCATCCCTGACTCCATCCTCTTCTTCTCAAGCCCAAGGTTGCTGCCTTGATCCAGCCATGTCCCGCTCTCCTGCAGAATGGCACCACTTCCTACTGCCCCTTTTGGCCTCCATCCCCACTGCCACAGACCCAGCTTTCAGAACTATAGATGAGGGACACTGATGCTCATGGAGGAGCAGATTTCTGCAGGGTCACACAGCAAGACCAGAACCCAACTGGCCTGGCCTGGGGTATGAGGGCTGGGCCAAGCTCACAGAATGGGGGAGTGTGCAAGGCAGAGGCCGGGGGTCAGCTGGCCCCATTAATCTCCTCACTTCATGACCTCCTCCTGGCCCGACACCCAGCTGCCTGCCCCGCTCCCAGACTCACCGAGTTGGGCCCCTTGGTAAACTCCTCTTCATGCAAGGGTTCCAGCCGGGGAGCCTGTGAGGGACACAGAGAGTGGGCCAGGTCCTCAGCGTGTGCCTGGCTTGGGTGGACTCCAGGAAGGTCCACCGGCACAGGGCACCAGCCACGTGGCTGCTCACCTTGCACTCGAGCTGGTCAATGAGCTCCTGGAGACGGTTGATCTGGAGCCGCCACTGCATCTCGGCCTCTGAGCTCCGCCCTGGGGGTCAGGCATGGGCCCCCTCAGGCTGGGAGGCCTCTCTGGGCGGAATGAGGGAAAGAGGAGGAGCAGGCACTGGGGGAGGTCAGGCCCTCCCACCCCGCCGCAGGCACACCTGTGTCAGAGGAGCCAGGAGACCAGGTGGGCGACCTACTGACGCTCCGCAGGGGCTTGCGCCCTGCCCGCCGGCTGCCACGGGGCCTGCTCTGCACCAACACCCTCTCATCATCTGACCTGAGGGAAGCGGACAGTCGGCCTACTGCTCCCAGACCCACAGGCCAAGGACTGGGGCCCCAAAACAGGCCTCGGTGAGGTAAGACAGGCTTCTGGGGACACTGAGGCCCAGCCTCAAAGGCAGACCTCCCCACCCTCTTTAGGCCTCCTGCCTAAGAACAAGAATTTGGGCTCCAGGATGCTAGAGCTACGGAATGCGGTGAAAGCTGAGGGACTTGACACATGGAGATAATGGACACACATGAACTGGACCCACAGGGGCACGGAGCTCCTCACATACCGCGGGCTGTGGGCCTGGGCCTCCAGGGTGTCTGACGCCCCCTCCAGAGAGCTCTGCAGGGCTTGGAGCTGGCTCACTGTCTCTCGCAGTAGGAAGCGTGTCACAAACTGGTCCACCTTGGAGGCCCGCTCATACTCCTGGGGCAGAGGAGGCATGGTCTGCAACTCTCAGCCCCAAGCATATATTTCTGAGTGGGGAGCTGTCTACCAGAGGGACTAGAGCAACAGTGGCAGCGTAAAGATGGCATGCAGACCTGGCATAAGTGGGAGGGCACTGGAACTCAGTGGGCGAGCAGACCTCAGACCCCCTCCTTGTCCAGGCCTGGCCTCTTCCTGGAAGGTATGAGGCCAATTCATAGAGAACCGTCTGCCATTCTCTGGGCCTCAAGGCCCCTTCACTGTTGGGGCCACCACCTTCAGCCAGTGAGGCCCCAGGCACAGCTGGACTGGGGGTGGGTGGGAGAGTTGGGGTGTGGTATGACATAATGGACACATGAAGCCGAATGATGGTATTATATGGCTCCATACTCACCAGCTGGCCCCAAATTCACAATCTATGTATTCATTCATTTATCCATTCATTCACTCACTCATCCACATAAAAGACATCTACTGAGCACTTCTTACTAAGAGCTGCAAATAAAACACAGTGGGTCATCGGCCTCACACACTGACCCCAATCTACATCACCATTTCCCCCCAAGCCCTTTCCAAGGTGGGCAGAGGCAGGTAGGCTGACCATGTGCCAGGCCCTGTGCTGCCCACTTGGGATGCTCCTTCACCTCCTTGCCTGTTTCCTCACCTATAAAACAGGGATGCTAACAGTTATCTCACTGAGCTGTTGAGAGTCTCCAATGAGTTATTTCCTACATGGGGCTCAGTCCAGTACCTGTCATCGTTTTTACTGTCAAACATAATACAAGAAAACTGCCGACTTGTACATCCAACAGTCAGACTCCCTGAGAATCTCCTCACCAACTCCTCTCTCTGCCCCCCGACCTACACACATAGCCCAGGATGGGAGTCCTAGGGAGCTGTGGTGCCCCCCTTCACAAGGGGTCCCAGAGGCACCATCCATCAGGGGCTTCCTCTCCTGCCCATGACCTGCCTCAATTCAGCCATCAGACAGGCAGGGACAAAGGGGAGGCTGGGTCTTCTCATTCTTGGACAGGCCAGTGGTTTCTCCAAGCCTCTAGACTTCCTGGCCATTCTCTGAGCTTCCTGAAATCCTTCCAATAAGTTCCTTTTTGCTGTTTAAGATTATTGATCAGTTTCTGTTGCTTGCAACCAAAGAACCTGGCTGACACACGCACCCACTCTGTGCCAGGCCCTGTTTCCAAGTAGAATATCATTTAATCCTCATAACAGCTTACAGGAACCATAAATGACTCCATTTTTCAGATGAGAAGACTGAGGTCTAGAGGAGTACCTTGGCCAAGGTCCAAAACTAGCTAGTGGCAGAGCCAGAATTCAAACCAAGGCCACAGAAATTCCTCTCTAGTCACCACTAAGCATTTTACAAGCATAACCTCACTTATTATCATTAGTCCATTTTTACAGCTGAGAAACCAAGGCCAGAAGTTACAGACAGAGTAAATGGAGCCAAGATTTGCCTGTATGTTCTGGGAGGAGGAGCTCGGAGCCTGGAGCTGGTGATGTCAACCGATGAGGTCACAATGTGGCCCCTCTGGGACAGAGCCAGGGCAGAGAATCCCCCACCAGAGGGCAGGGCAGAGGCAGCATGGGCCTGGGCCCCCAGTGGTGACCAGCCTTGCCATGGGAAACAACAGTTCCCACAAGAGGACCAAAGTCCCTAAGCAGGCCCGAAAGGACAGGCCACCTGACATGGACAAGGCCCGGCAGAAACAGCAGTTCTTCAGCCACCTCAAGTGGCAGAAGCCGAGCGTGAGTGACAGGGCACGAGGGGCAAGTGGGAGTCAGGGGAACCTGGACAGGAGGGGATGCTGGGAGTCCAGGCCTTGTGGGCAGAAGTTCTAGGGGCATGGAAGGGGTAGGAGAGCCCCTCCTGAGGATGAGGGTCCCAGGAACCCACATGGATGTTGATGGGGTCCTAAGAGCCCAGAAGGGAGAGCAGGGGATTCCAGGGACCAGGAGGTGGATGAGACTTGGGAGGCCAGGAGGGCATTCTCCCAACCTAGGACTGATGGGTGGAGGTCCTGGCATGGGGGATCAGCCCAAGCTGGTGACACTGGAGCTATGGGCACGAGGAGTTTCCTTATGCCCTTTTCCATCCCACAGCTTCAAAACATGCTACTTTCCCCCGTCTTCAAGTGGGCAGAGGCCCTGGGCTGGGGCAGGGGTGGGTGAGGGTCCCAGCATCAAAGCTGGGGGCAGGGGGGTAGGCTGGGGATCTCATAAACGGGATCCAAGTGAGGTCTCAGGTCAGCCTGGGGTGGAGGAGGGTTTCCAGAGGGGCAGCAGGGGTCCAGGGCGATGGGGTAGGATACCTCCCTCCCCCACCTCCCCAGGGCTAGGATGGCAGGAGTCCAGGAGACGCAGAAGGAGTTAGGGCCTAGGAGACAGACCTGGGTGGGTGAGCGTCCCCGGGAGGAAGGCTGGACGCGCTTTCCCCTCACGCCCCTGCCCCACCCCCTAGACCAAGATCGTCCTGCTCCTCCCCCTGGACAAGCAGCAGCAGCTAGCTGAGGTGACGGCGGGCCCCGGCGCGCGGTGCGGGCGGCCGGGTGAGGACGCGGCGGACGCCCGGGTGGCCTCCCCGGCGGCGGTGCCCATGCTGCGAGGAGCGGGCGACGGCGCGGAGCGGCGCGAGGGCGCACGAACGCGCGAGGTGAAGAAGATCCTGGTCCTGCTCCTGCTGCTGGACGCGGGGCTGCAGGAAGAGGGGCGCCGCGCGGAGGGCGGGGCCAAGGCGGCGCAGGGCTGGCGGCGGCTCTACTCGCGCCTGCTGACCGACAGCGAGGCAGGAGGCGAGGCCGACCCCGCCGAGGAGCAGCCACGCAAGCGGCGCCGCTGCCCTCGCCCGCGGCCCTGACAAGCTGGCCCGCACCCCGGCCCCCGGACTAGCCCAATAAAGAGCGCAGAGCAACCACTGCTGGCCCTGTGTGAGGCATCTGGGCGTGAAGCCGGGGTAGGGGAAACTGAGGCCCAGAGCGAGACAGGGAAAGACCAGGTGTCTTGAGGGCAGAGCAACGGCCATGGCCTGGAGTCGAGGCTGTTTCTGCCTTCTCCTTCCTTGTGACCCAAGAGTCAGTACCCCTGCCCTGGGCTGGGGAGGGGGCACCCTGCCACAGTGGAGGGAGGCTGTTCCCTGCCTCCAGGCCCAGGTCAGACCCTGCAGG
Source organism: Vicugna pacos (assembly GCF_048564905.1). NCBI lineage: Eukaryota > Metazoa > Chordata > Mammalia > Artiodactyla > Camelidae > Vicugna > Vicugna pacos. The sequence continues at coordinate 25,139,268 of NC_133005.1, forward strand.
TCTGCAGGCCCAAGGGAAGTGAGCTTGCGCAAAGCCAGATTTGGCCACGCGAGGAGGAGAGGTGCATGCTTCCAGCAGAGGCCAGGCAGCTCCAAGAGTTTCCAGCATTCACTGGTCTTTTTGAGGCTGAGGGAGAAGGTCCCAGGCTTTTGCTTTTTAGCCACCACCTAGGGAAGAACTGTGAAGGTCCATGATTTGAGCTTTAGAATCACATTCCACCTGTGAGAGCACCCAGGAGGAGAGGCTGAGGTCCCTGGTTCTCTCACTTCTGCTGCACTCTGCTTGGAAACCCCCAAGGCACCTCAGTTACCTGTCTCCTACCTACCCTGTCCCATCCCTCTCCCCACATTGCAGCCGCTGATCTAGAGGACATTTCACTCCCCTGCTCATAAGCTCATGCTGGTTCCCAACTGACCACAGGGAAAGGCCCAAGCTTATTATTGGGATGTGCAGGCCTAGCTCCCCAACCTCAGTCTTCCCCTCTGGGGCTTCTCAGCGACTTCCACCCTCACTCCTGGTCTGGCCATACTGTCACTTGTGGTCTTCAATTCAGCTTCTATTGAAAATACACTTTTGTCAGTGTCAGCCTCATCAATGTCCTGACCACATTACCTACATCAAGCTTGAGAATCCACTACCCACATAGCATCTCCTCTACTGCTTGTGAGAACTGACCCTTTCCTAACAACCACATGGTTACAATCAGGGTAAGCACATTCCTTAGTGTGGGGCACATCTCCTGGAATAAGTGATTGGCCCTAGCTGGTCCTATCAGTCCCTTCTCTGGGTCCGTAATTCAGGAGCTGTAAAAGGCTGTTTTCTACAGGAACATGCACAGGCTGAAACCAGCCTTCAGAAGATTATAAACACAATGCAGAGCCAATGGCTTCCCCACAGCCCTGCAGTCAGGCCCTGCTTCCAGTCTGTTCCTAAACCCTGATTTCATCCTGCCCTTGGTATCCATAAGACATACAAGATGCTTGTATAAAATCCCTATTTTAGCTTAAGCTCACCTCAGTGGGTCTTCAACTTGCAACCAGAAATGTCCTAAAGAAAATAAAGAGACTGCGGAGACAACAAGTGGCCGCTTTCCTGTAGGTGAGGATGACCACCTTTTAGAGGAAACAACTGAACCCAGAGAGGGATCCAGACTTGTTCAGGGTGCACAGTGAGTCAGCTTCAGAACTGAGTCACAAACTCAGGCCCACGTAAGACCATTTGCAGAAGCTGCTGTGAGCTGCCTGGGTCCCTGAAGGCTAAGCACACAGGTCTTCAGGGTGGCTGTAGATCTGTGATTAAGACCTTTCTCTTCAGCACTGAGAAGGGAGAGCCCACACATTTGGCCAGAGCACATCAGGTAATCTGAAATGGTTTGGGGATAGAATCAAACTGGTTGTTCTGAGCAGCTGAGGCCAGACCTCTGGATGTTAAAAATCGCCACCCTCAGCCCTGCTCCAGGAGAGAGGATATGTCTGGGGAGTTTTCATCAGAGTGGAGGGCTGCGGAAGCATGGCAGGTGCTGAGGACTGAGGTCACAATGAGTCCAATCCAAGTTCTTTTCCTTCTTTCTCTGACCACCCCACCCCAGCCCTACCTCCACAACCAGGAACTACAGTACTTCTGCCAAGCCCAGGTGAGAAGTGCCAGGAGCCTGCCCGGGGCTCAGGGGCTGGGCTGGGCTCCTGGGTCCCCAAGTGGGGATGTATGTCTGGATGACATTGTCACAAGGCCCCATAATTCCCAGAGCTGCTTCCGGAGGCTTCTCAATCTCTTAAAGGATTTGGCCCAGACTTATCCTCCATCTGAAGGGGCAGAGACGCACAGCAGAGGCGAGTCCTCAGAGACATGGTAGGGCCTTGAGTCAGAGGAGGGCAAAGAGGACCAGAAGCGGCCATAGCCCAGTGAGGGCGGGAACTGACACCTGAACCAGAAGCGGGGTCCTTGGGCCCAGGGAAGGAGTCCAAGAACTGAAAAGAGACATCCACTCGGTCCAAAAAAAGTAGGACCTCAGGACCAGACCGCAGAGACCAACAAACTGAGAGCAATAGCTATCTAATCCAGAAAGGCAGGGACGTAGGGCCAAGGGGCAGAGCCAAGAGCTGAAAGGCGGGCCTCCATCTAGGCCAGCGGAGTTGGGGTCTCAGGCCAGGGGCGCAACTGAGCCTCTGGGAGCAAAACTCTTGGCTGAAGGGCGTGGCCGGCCCGAAGGTGGCGTCGCTGTCCGGGAGCTGTCGGGTCCGCCGGCCGCCCTCACTGGGTCGCGTCGCCGTAGTAGTGGACCAGGGCTCGGGTTTCACCAAAGCGGGCTTTGCGGGCGAGAAGCAGCCGCGCCTGGTGCTGAAAAGCTCCAGCCTGGTGCCCAGCCGGGACCCGCCCGTGCTGCCCAAGGCGCCGGGCTGCGAGCTGGCAGGCAGTGTAGCGCGGACGCACCCCATCAAGCACGGCGTGGTAGTGGACTGGGAGGCCCTGGAGAGGCTGTGGGAGCGCCTGCTGGTGGGCGGCCTGCGGGTGTACCCAGAGCAGTGGCCGGTGCTGGTGAGCGACGCGCCATCGGCGCCGCCCGCGGGCCGCGAGAGGGTGGCGGAGCTGCTGTTCGAGGCCCTAGCAGTGCCCGCGTGCCACATGGCCAGCACCGCGTCGTTGGCGCTCTGCTCCGTCGGCGCGTTCAGCGGGCTGGCCGTGGAGGCGGGCGCGGGCGTGTGCCACGCCACGCCCATCTATGCTGGCCACTCCTGGCACGAGGCCACCTTCCGGCTGGACGTGGCAGGTAGCACTCTGTCGCGCTACTTGCGAGACCTGCTGGTGGCAGCATGCCCCGATCAACGGCTGCAGGCCCTGCCCCGCAAGGTCATCACACAGCTCAAGAAGCGCTGCTGCTATGTATCGCTGGACTTCGAGGGTGACCTCCAAAACCCAGCTCGCCACCATCCAGCCAATATCTGCTTAGGCAATGGGTGCTCTGTCTGCCTCAGCAGCGAGCGATTCCGCTGCCCAGAGCCCATCTTTCAGCCGGGTCTGCTGGGCCAGGCTGAGCCAGGACTGGCCACACTGGCCTTCCAGGCACTGCAGAGGGTGCCTGCAACACTACGCACACGGCTGGCCAACACCGTGGTGGTGGCCGGTGGCTCCACGCTTTTCCCTGGCTTCACTGAGCGCCTGGAGATGGAGCTGGAGACCCAGTCCCGGCGGCACGGCTATGGGGCACTGCAACCTCGCCTGGTGGCCAAGCCTGGGCGTGGCACAGCAGTGTGGACAGGAGGCTCCATGGTGGCCTCACTGCGCTCCTTTCAATGCCGCTGGATGACCCGGGCCATGTATGAGGAATGTGGCTCCAGACTGGTGCACGAAGTGTTCAACTGAGTCATCATGCTGGACTGAAGGGGGTGGTGTCATGAGGGGGGATGCAGAGGCAGACGCTCAGCAAGCTGAGCTGCAGCTCTATCAGAGGCATTGAGTACCAGATAAAAGGCTCAGTGATTGGAGCTGGCAGAGTTGTGTGGTGATGGGTACCCCCTGTCCCTTTCTGGACTAGGAGGAGGTGGTCAGGACTTCTGGGGACCTCCCTTTGACCTGCAGTTTGAATCCTCTGTAACCAGTGCCAGTACAGAGAATGCCAGTCTAGCTGCCCACCCATGGCAGTCCAGCTGTTTCCATGGCAACAAGGAAAGAGCTGCCCCCCTCCACTTGTGTCCAGGCTACAGATACAGAAGTCATCATAATACACCAAACCCTCACCATGTACTTTTCGGATTCCCATCCCATGCCAGGCCCCAAGGGGTGACCTTTTGAAAAGCTACTAAATCCCATGTGAAAGCAACCAGAAGGGGAAGCCCTGTCCCCTGCTGATTATCAAGTTGCTGAGGGCCTCAGTTTCTCCTTCTGTAAAAAGTGGGGTCACGCACAATCCCAGGCCCGCACACCACTCCTTCATTGCCCCTTGTTAAGAGCTATGGAACAAAGGGAGGTGGAGACATTTCTTAAAAGGAACACACAAATTGAGGGGCAGCTTGTGGTGTTTTAAAAATATCCAAAGGCCTGGAGCCCTGGCTGTGAGCACTGTTTATGCTTGTGTGCACGTGTCCATACACACACACAAACACGTGGGTGCACACACGCCTGCCTACTCACACGTGTCCTCAGGGTGTGCCCCCCCACCCCCCTGCTAGGCTCCACATACCAGCACCAGCTGGTGGGTATGTGCGAGCATGCCCTACCCTCCGGCCCATCCCTGCTGGGAGCTAGGCTGGATACCCCACAACAGTTAGGTCTGGTCAATAATCAGCAGCAGCAGCAGCAGCAGCTCCAGGTAGGAAGCGGCTACTGTGTGCCAGCCAGAGGTCTGGGTGCTGGGAACAGAGTAGAGAACTAGAAAGACAAAACTCCCTGCCTTCATTCTCATTTAATTGTCACAACAAATGTCTGGAGGCAGGCTCCATTATTATGCCCAGTTTACAGAAGAGGAAACTAGGGCCCAGAGAAGTAAAGATGCCCTGAGCCCAATGGTGGAGGCTCCCACAGCACAGCAGACACCCCCTGCCCTCATTTAGGACCCCTACCATCGGCCCCTCCACTCACCAGCTTGGTTGTGTCCATGGCAGTGAGAACTGCACAGTTCAGAGACTCCAGCGCAGCCAGCACAGGCCGGTAGACGCCCAGTCGTTCTGAGAAGTAGTCTGCGGGCAGAGGAGGCGCTCAAAGGTTCCCGGACCCCCACTCCCCACTTACAACCTGGAATTCCCCAGCAGCCAACCAGGCCCATATCCTGAGCCCAGTCCATCCTGTTCCATCCGGAGACCAGCAACAGCCTCTCGTCACACCCACCTGCCCAGGGGTCCCAGGAGGCAAGAGTTCCCATGGGCCTACTCACCACACAGTTTCTCCGTTTCCAAATTGCTGCAGGGAAAAGAGAAGGCACCCTTCAGACCTGCTAACTTGGGCCAGGTAAACCGGATCTTTGAAGCCAACATTCCTTCCCTCTCCCTGCCTGGCTCAGCCTGACGAGGAGGCGACTTCTAACTCCACCCCAGGTTAAGTTGCTTGGTGGACAGTGAGAGGGAGCAAGCACTACTGCCCCATCAAACACTCTCTTAGGGCAAAAATTCAGTCCTGCTCTTGGCCTCCAAGGGGATTTCAGGTCAGGGGAGACAGAGGTGAACAGAAGCCAGAGAGGAGTGGTCAGAGCTGGGAAGGGGAAGCCAGGTCTGTGGAAGTCCAGAGAAGGGGTCTTACTTGGTAGGCTAGGGAGGGCTTCCTGGAAGAGGGGCTGCCTAAGCTAGGCCTTAAAGGACAAGGAATTTGACTGGAGTGACTGGTGGTGGAGAGGTGGTAGCACAAAGGGTTCAGCCCAAGCCTCAAAATACAGGCAGGCATGGGAGCCTTAAGTGGTGACCTGGAGATAGAATTTATTCTAAGAAGATGGGGGTAAGGGAAGTGACAGGAAGGGCTAGCTGTGTGTGTGTGCCTGCCTGCGTGAGGGAGCAGGAGAAGAAAGCAGACTCGTGCTAAAGCCGTAGATGTGGCAGCACCTGCATCCATTGGTGGCAGCAGGCAGGGCCCAGCTGTCCCCAGGCATCCTCTGGTCCCTGCATAAAGTGGGAATGGAGGGGGGCACCTGTGGGCTAAACCATAGGTGGTGACTCAGGCCTGGCTATTTTTGGGTGCCAGCTGGAAGCAGTGTGATGGGCAAACTGGAGCCAGGAAGGGGGTGGGTGGGCGGGTAAAGTTGGCACTGAGCCCTGGCACCCCTCTCCCTGGTCACCCCCATCCTCCATAAGGAGCCAAGGCAGCAGGGGACACAGTGGGGTCGGGACAACTTGGCCTCATGTCTACCTGCGGCACATCCACCCCATCGCGTACTCACTCAGTGGGACGCCCATCAATGCTGCTGAACAGCTCCCGCAGCTCTCCTGGGCTGAGAACCCCATCGGCAAAGTAATTCTGGAATTCTTCAAACGAGAGCTTACCATCATCTGGGGGGATGGGGGACAGAGAGCAGAGTAAGTATCCCTGACCCCTGGCTGTACTCCTGCCACCAGGTCCAGGCCCACCAAAGGCCTCGCAGCACATCACAACCACCCAGCCAGGTGGAATGCGATTGCGAGCTTGGTGGGGAGCCTGGCTGTTGGAGACAAAAGGGCTGGGGCCCCCAGAGGTGCCCACTTAAGATAACAGGCACCCAAGGAACAGGGCTGTACATGTGTGGCATTGGGTAGGGACTCAATAAATGTCTGCCAAATGAAGAAACAAATGAACAATAGCCTAGGATACAGGCAGATCACAGCAGGGCCTAGACATCCCTTGGAGGACTGGAATCTGGCCCGAGTCTCTGCCCCAAATGCTGGCCAGCCTGGCTCCAGTTCCATGCTCTGGAACCAGGCTCCTCTCGAGAAAACGACAGAGTCAGATGAGATCTTCCTAAGAGTTGGAGCCCCTGTAAGAAGCAGCCAGACTGGCTCAGGAGGAAATGACCATCACAGGGGACATGTAGCAGAGGCTGAGAGCATAAGCGTGATGGCCAAAGACACTGGGGATTTGACCTGCAAGGTCTCTAAGTAGATGAGATGGGGAGAGTGGAGCTGGGGGAGGGTCTGAGCTTCCCCAGACAGAATGCTGTGATCCAAATGGGACCATGTGTCCGGATCAACAGGTTGGGACTAATGGTCTCCACCAATTTGGAAAGACCTGGGGAGAAGGGGCAAGGAGAGGGATACAAGCCTGTCTTGAGGGGGCTGAAACATAAACAGGTCTGAAGACCGCAGGTGAAAGGAGGTCAAGGCTGACAGGCTATCTCAGTTCAGACCCTCCACTAGCCAATCAGGGCACCGCTGGCTGCTCCGAGTCATCTATGGGCAGCAACCTGCTTGCAGGGTTCCCTAACGGCTCCTGCTTTAGCTTTGAAGGTTTTCCCGGACCCGGGTATGAGACTGCCCAGGACGAAGGGCAGGAGGAGCCAATTCCCTGGACCCATCTTTAGCATGCCCAAGCCCTCCCTGGGTCCAGATGGTTGGTCATATGGAAAGTTACTGAGCCCTCTAAAATCTAAGATAAAATCCCCCACAGGGCCTCATATCCATGACCTCGCCAGTCCAAAGCCCCTCACACAGGTAGCCTTGGACCAAGCATCATAAAGACCAGGATTCAAGACCCACCATATAAAGGCTGTGTGACCTCAGGCAGCCTGCTTCACCTCTCTGGGCCTCTGCTCCTTTGTCTGTGAAATGGGGTGAAGAACTCTCATCTAGCTGGCAGCTTCGAGGACAACATGAGGTCATACATGGGAAGTACTGACCACAGGGCCCTGCCAGAAAGTAAGCTCCCACCTCCAGCCTCTGGCTAAACCACATTCCCTCTACTCTCCATCCTGCCAAACTTGATTCAAAATAGCACTTCCTCCAAGAAGGATGTCTTGGTTGATTCTCCTGATTTAGGTCCCCCAAAGATTCTTCTCCATTCTACACTGTGTCTCTAAACCCCCCACCATCCCCTGAGCCTCTATGATGTCCCTTGCCCTTCCCCCAACTGTGGGACCAGGGAAGCCACACTCACCATTCTTGTCTGCTCTGCGGAAAACCTGGAGGACAAAAGGGCACGGATGAGAGCTGTGAGAGGAGCCTGGGAGGTAGGAGGCCCCTACCCAACTCAACAGGGCCCCAGCTGGCCAGCCTGCTCCCTGCATCGCCCTTCCTCCTGCTCAGCCTAGTCCCAACCCCCTGCCCAGCTCTGCCCTGCAGGAGCTTTTCCAACAAGGGGAGCACAGGAAGAGCACACAGCAGGCCCCACTGCTTGCTCACTTCTCCTGCAGGGCCTGGCCTTGTGGGGGGTGCTCCAGGCCAGGTCTCTGCACCTTCACCTCCCACACCAAGTCCAACCCGAGTTTTGTCTGATGCATCCGCCCTTGGAACAGTCCCAGTTTGAGGAAAGTAGGGAGATGGGCCAAGATGCAGCCTGAGGATCCTGGGCACCCATCCCAGACCTGAATCCCAACTCTGCTGTGTGATTCTGGTCTGTCCCAGACTCTGCCTGCTCCGGGCTGTTTCCCTGTGAGCTTGTTGAAGACCCCGGCTAGTCCTTTCTTTGTGGGTATCTGTTTTCCCACTAGCACATGGGGGATAGCCCAGGGTTAACCCTTCCAGGGCTGGGCTTTCTATGAGGCCAGCTCAGTATGAGGGTCTTGTCTTGGGCAGGCCCATGCGCATATGGCTATGTTTGTGTGTGTGTCTGTGTGTGCGCGTGCATGCAGGGAGGAGTAAGCGTGGTGGAAAGCAAGAGTGGACAGATTGTATTTATGGAGAAGCTTTCAACAACAGAGGCAGGCAGAGCAGAGCAGAGTAAAGACATAGTCCCTGCTTCTTCTAGGGACCAGAGACTCTTGGGTCACACAAAGCAACCAAGCAAACAGGAAACCAGCAGGCCTGGTAAGGAGGGGCAGGCCAAAGCCTGGACAGAGAGCTCCTATCAGCTCCAGGTCATGACCACCTCTCCCCTCTGGCTATTTTCTCAGGTCAGTGAGGCTCAGAGATAAATCTAATCCCCAGCCAAAAGCCTGACTCAAGAGAAGGTCTGCCACCGGCTTAGGGTCACATAGCAGTCCAGTGTGGCCTGGCTGGGGCAGCTGGAGATACTGGCGGGGAATAGTGGGGGGTGCGGTGCTAAGCTGGGAAAGAGGACACCTAGAGCCACACCCTAGTGTGCCCCTGCCTCCATGCATGATAGACATTTCCCTAACCCTCTAGGCCTTGGTTTTTCCATCTGGGAAGTGGGAAGGTCAGGTCCCTTTCAGCCTGGAGGATTGTGGCCAAGGTGCTGAGTCACTAGGGACAGTGGGGAGGGGGCGGGACTACAGCTTTTTCCCCTGGCAGGAACCTCCTGGAGTAGGGGCATGAGAGGACAGGGTGCTGACACTAGGGTGAAAGGTGGGGAAAGGGCTCAGGGGAGTGACTGAGGTCGGGCCAGGCTGCTCCCAGCTAGTGTCCACGGGAGCTGCAGGACCACCTGCCTGCCAGGGCAGGGTATACAGATCACAGAGGATGACTGTGGGCAGCCCTGACCAACTGTGGGATCCCACCGTCCCCGGGTTAGATCTTAAGGACTTGGGTCAGCACGAGGTCAGGAGTCAGGGGGCTGCTTCCTCCTCCAGGCCACCTTGCCCGGGTCAGCCCAGCCTGGGGCTGCCAGAGAGGGGCACCATGACTGCTTCTATGATCAAGTGTTGACACCCCCAACCCGGCCAAGACACATGCATGGGGTGGGTTCAGGGTTGGGGCAGCAAGCACAGTAACACTGAACCAGAGACAAGGAGGGAAAGTGAAAGACAGAGAATGGGATAAAAAGGCAGAGAGATAAATATAAGGGAGACATACAGACACAGAGACGGCAGGGTCTGGGAGAGCTAGGGAGAGAGATGGAGACTCAGAGACAAGAGGCAGGGCCCCCAACAGACCTGGAGCGAGAGACACGGACATAGAGGGAAAAACAGTGAAAAAGCCGCAGAGACAGAAGCAAGGAGAGACAGAGTCCTCAGGGAGAGGTATGACAGAGACCTGGAGATACACTGAGAGAGACAGCGACCACCCCCACGGCCGTAGCGTCGGCGCCCCAGGCCCGCTCCCGACTCACGTCCTGGAACAGTGCGTGTCCGGCGGGCCCAGCGGCGGGCGCGGGCGCGGGCGCCGGGGGCCGCGGGTGTTCTGGCGCGGGCGGCCGGATCAGGCACACGGTGAGCAGCCCCGCGCACGCCATGGCACCGCCACCCGCTCGGCTCCGGTTCGGCTGAGGCTCCGGGATCTGGACGCTGCCACCGCCGCCGCCGCGGACTTCGGGGGATGAGAAGGAGCGGCGCCCACCCTGTCGGCGCCGGCGCGGAGGCTGAGGGCCCCGCCCCCCGCGGCTCCGCCTCCGTCCCCGCCCCACCGGCCGGCGAGCTTGGCCGTCTGCCAGCCCCTATGCTTTCCAGTCTGGAAAAGGGGAGCAAACTCTAGCCTTTAGCGGGGTGCCAACGCCGCGCAATGCAGAACCCCAACACCGTTCGCCTCCGTAGTTCCCCACCTCCCGGAGGGGTGGGCAGTGCAGAGTTAGGAACCACTCAAGGAGTCATTTCCACTGGGGACAGGCTGCGTAAATGATGGTCAGCTTGGCGTACTACACAGCCTGGAACAAAATGGGAAGGGCTACGCGTCACACCCCCGACCCCGCCAGGGCAAGTCTCGCTCGACTGTGGGTCAACAAAGCAAACTGCAGGGGCACAAGGGCGCCACCTGGTGGGTAAAACCTGAAAATGCCTTCCCCTCTGAGTATCCTCTTCTGCAAAAGGTAATCGTAGTCACCTCATAGAATTGTGGGGGCTGAATGACAGTAAAAGGGGTTAAAGTAGAGGCTGGCTCAGCGAAAGCCCACCTAAGGGTCGTGTAGATCGTCTCGCAGTACCCTCCCCTCCACTTTCAAGCTCAACTCAGCCTTCTCTTTCCCCTCTACTCTGCTGTTCTAGCTCCCTCTTCAATCCATCCTCTACACAGCAGAGGGAGTTTTAAAATATAAAACTAGACATGTCGCTCTTGTCTCAGACTCACCAGGGCCCTTGTCCCCTGAATAAGCCAAAGACTGAACTTCTCTCCACTTTGGTCCTCACCTCAGGGTTCCAGTCACACTGGTTTCTCTCAGGTTGTCTGTGCCCCAGGGCCTTTGCCCATACTGCCCTCTCCTGCTTGGTGTGTTCATTTTCCTCATCACTTAATTTCTACTCTCCTTCAGCTTCAGATCAAGCACCACCTCTTCCAGGAAGCCCTCCCTGATCTTCTCATTTGTCTGCAACTCCTCCAACAGATCCTGAGAGCTTCATGAGGGGAGGAAGCATGTGTCCCCAGAACCTGACACAATCATTCTGTTGTAGTTATCTGCTGCATGTTTACAAATGTCTAGAATCATCTGGAAGGAGCAGAGAAAACTGATCAGAGTGGCCTCTCTGGGGCTGGAGAAAGGAAGGGAGTTCATTTATTACTTTATTAAACAGTTTTTAAATTAAGACATAAAAGGTGATGAAGCCTATCTACCTTGGCTCTGAGGCTCAAATGAAGTGAAACCAAGCAGGGACAGGGGAAACGGAAGTAGAGAATGGGCATTTTCCAGCAACCTTGACCTCTCCCACCCCCAGATTTGCTCCCAGTACATAGTCCCCAAACCGGACCCAAACACCATCAAAATATTTATTAAAACCAAAGCAGAGGGAACAGAGCTGTTAAGAAGGCAAATCAAAGTGCAGATTGGAGGGTGGGGCAGAGCAAGAAGTGGGGTGAAGGGGGGCACTTCAAATGCCACAGGAAGGACCCCTGTGGTCTGGGCTGGGGGGGAGGCCCTTTACCCCACCCCTCCTGCCCACCCTGTCAGTGAAGGTCCCCCACTCACCTCTCCCATCTCACATCCATCCTGGGGGCAGCTGGGGCCCTGCAGAGACCCCATGGGGAGGGAACACCCCCTCGATCCACCCATGGCTGTCAGTCAGTCAGTCTGTCTCCCTCCCTCACTTTCCCAATAAATAAACCACTCAGGCCTCAGCTCCTTCGGAGTGGGACTAAGAACAGCTCAGGGACCCCTGCCCTCGCTCAGGGGCATGGGGAGTCACAGCATCAGCCCCACATCCCTCCTACCCTTTGCTGGTGCCCCAGGCTTGACAAAAAGGCCTTGATAAATAAATAACGCTCCATTAAAGCTTCGATCAGAAAAACCTTTAAGACGACAGAAGTGCTCTCGCTGTCCTGCAAACAAGTAGGCCAAGGCCTTGCGGCCTGGCCTGATCAGCACGCGGGATTCTGGGGGCAGGTGGCCACCCTGGGCCTCGTGGGGCCCCTGGAGCAAGGAGACCAAAAGTGCAGTTAGAGCCCCCAGCACGCGCACACATGGACTCATGCACACACACGTGGACACACTGGGGCGTGTTTGCAGTGCACGCACAGATGTGTTCACCTTCATTCCCCGGTACATGCACACACACATGCTCACACACCACTCACCCCGTGTACACACATGTTGGGTGTTGGGTACATGCACATACACACCACAAACAGAATCCTTCCCTTCCTGGCTTGCTCAGCCTCCTGGCAGTAGCCAGACTCCAGAGCTAGAAGCTTCTGGAGACAGGAGAGAGGGGCATAAATTAAACATTTCCAATTAGGCTAGGAGGACGGCCAGGGGCAGGGGGCTCCAGGGCTGCAGAGACAGGGTGGGCATCTCAGGAGGCCCTGGTCCCCCTAAGCCCCGTCAGAAATCCAGGGGAGTAAGGTCCCCAAAGTCACAGTCGAAGAGGTCTCTGATGCCCTCGCCCTCTTCAAGGCCAAAGTGGTAGTCGAGGGCCTCATGGGGGGGGGATAGGCTGATGAACTCCTCAGGGAGGAGGCCGGAGAAGTCCTCCCGCACATGCTCCAGGAGCGAATCGGCCGCCACCAGCGGGGACAGGCGGTCCTCGTCCGCGGGGGCCCGCAGGCCACCCATCCGGGAAAGCAGAGGTTCTGGGGAGACGGGGGAGCATCACAGGCCGGGGACACCCCGGCAGGGAGGGCAGAGGGGCTGTCATACCTCCCAACCCACCTGGGAGAGGGTCCCTACCCCTCCCCACCCACCCACCCTTCACCCACCTTGCTCCAGGCTGAGTAGGGACTGACTGGGATCCGTGGCAGGGGATGAGGGGGGAGATGATGGTGGTGGTGGCACTGTGGTGGCAGGGTCAGCTGCCCTGTCCTCCTCCCCGGAAGCTGCCCCCTGGGACGGGGTCTTCCCAGGGCTGATCCCGCCCGCACTCTCCTCAGGGCACAGGAAAACGTCGATGGGGCCTTGTTTGCTCTTAAGGGAGATCTGAAAGGTCTGGGTGGAGGCAGCAGGCAGGGTAAACTGAGGCTCTGCTGACCACTATCCCAACCCAACCTGTCCTGGTTGGGTCTAGAGTCCCAGCTCTCACCTCTGAGGAGTCCACGGCTTGAAGCTGGGTCTCGGGAGGGGCCTTGATCACCATGACCATCTGCTCTGCAGGGTCGGCGATGCTACGAAGGTCCTGGCAGGTCACGTAGGCCAGGGTTGGTGGAGTCAAGGACCACATGACCTTTGTCTTTTGGGGACCACCCACCCAGACAGCTCGTAAGGCAGAGCCCACACCTGCCTAGTCACTCTTGTCCTCTCCATCTCCCACCCCAGGGCCTGGCACATAGTTGGTGTTCAAGCCTGTCTCCTGCCCCTGAACCTCAATTTCCATATCTGTACAATGAGACCACCCTCTACCCATCTAATCACAAGGTAATGATGGCTACCTGCAATAATTTCATGTAAATTACTTAACTTCAGTCTTGGTACTGAGAATTTATTCTGACTCATGACCTTGGTGTTAATTAGTGGTTATCTCCAAAATGTATAAACATAATTTGGGTATTCACTTAAAAAAAAGCTTATTTTAAAATAAAGTTTCTATTTTTATAAATAAAAGACAAATAAAAACTTTTGTCTCTAACCTTGAAGCTACAACCATGTACTGAATCACTGTATTAAATAAATGTTATTTCTGGTACTAGCTTTTCTTATTTCAATCTGTACAATTTCAAAATAGGACTATTTTCTCCTTTTACAGATGAAGCTGAAGTTCAGAGAGGTTAAGTAACTTGTCACACAGTGAGTAAATGCTGAGCCAGGACTTGCATCCAAAGTCAGAACCCTCTCCTGAATCCAAGCCCTCGGGGAACCTCTCTATTCCCGCTTGAATGGGGCCATAGCCGCCCTCCAGGCAATTCAAGGATATCGCTGGCTGTCAGCATCCTCGGAAAGCAGACGCAGCTGTGTGGTGCAGATATGGATCAGGTGGTCCAGCTGCCGCTCGCTCTCCTGCAGTTGCCGGAGGTCCTGGGTCAGTCCTTCAAGCCGCCCACCAATCCCCACTGCTGCGTGGCTGCCTCTGCAGGGAGGCAAAGGGAGGGTTAGCAGCTCGCAGGCCTTCTGCCCAGGAGCTCTGACCCTCAGCAACCAGTCTGCTGCTGCCTCTGTTCTGTGAGACCCAGGTGAGCCCTTGCTCCTCTTTGGGCCTGGCTCCTCAGCTGGGAAACAGCAAAGGGCTGAAGCTGGGCTCCGAGGCAGAATGGCTAGGTTCAAAGTCGGGCCTGAATGTTTGTGAACACCCACGCATTCCTCATGAGGGGCTGGATAACTAAATGATGGCACAGACATGCCATGGAACACTATGCAGCTGTTTAAAAAGATGAGGCATTAGAGGCAAACACAGAAGCATTTCTAAGACATGTCGAGTGGAAAAAAGAGATGCAGAATGGATTATTTACGAAAAATGAAAAGGCAAATGTGTCAGAGAGAGAGAGTAAGATGACCAGAGAAAGAGGTGAGAAGAGAAAAAAACAAGAATTAACAAGAATAAGACAGCTATGTTAGACAATCTCATCAATGGTAATGGAAACCAGGACAGCGGTCACCTGGTGGAATGAGGTGGAGAACGTCTGGGGAGGGGCACAAGGGAGCTTTCTGGGGTGTTGTAAATGTCCATTATGCTAATTCACATGGTGGTTACCCAGGTGAAAACATATGTAAAGTCACACTGAGCTGGATACGTAAGATATGTGTTCCTTCCTGCACCTGTCACCTCAGGGAAGCCTCAGTTTGGAGCTATAGGATGAGGATGCAGGCAGTCACAGTGGGTACTGCCATCAGCTTCTCCAGACTGGCCCAGACCCAGACCTCTGCCCACCCCGTTAAGCTGGTACCTACAGCCACTGGATGTGATTCTTGGACTTCTTGGCAATGAGCTGGATGCCCTCGAGGACGTTGGTGATGTCGTAGATGCGCCGTTTCTGCACTTTCAGCACCTCCGCTGCCCAGTTCAGGTCGACAACACCATCAGCCGAGCGGCTCAGCAACTCCAGGAAGCGTTTGGTGGTCAGATTCAGCGATGTCTCATAGCGTGACTTCTCCCCTGGCGATTTCACACCTGGGGAGCCAAGCAGGGCACGGTCCCTCAGCACCACCCCCAGCCAGACTGGCCTCCCTGGCAAGGCAGGGAAGGAGGATGGGGGTGGGGGGCAGGTGGCTCCTTCCCCTTGGTGAGGCCAAGCAGGGAGGCCCTGTGGCTGCTGTCTGCCAACCACAGCAATCCTCTTTCGGCCGGGCAACTCCCCACCCCCCAGGGCTTGGGGAAGCCATGCCAGGCGGCCACTCCAGCTGCCCCTTGGGGCCCCCAGAGGACTGGCTCAGGCCCAGGGCTGACAGACCAGAGCTTAGTTTGCAAGCATGTTCATCTGTCCACACCCGCAACCTGGGCCCAGTCAGGGGGCCTGCCCTAGCCCAAGCTCTGGGGGTACCTTTTCCTGGGTGGCGGCCTCTGCCCCGAGCTGGCCCGCTGCTCTCAGCCAGGTACTGATGGTCAGTTTCCAGGTCCAGCCTCCGCTTCACCTACAGCAACAACCATGAGGGATGTCCAGTAACCAGGAGAGTGGGGCCACAAGAGACCTGGCTGAGGGCTTGGTGCTACTGAGCTGCCCTCTGCTTCAGTTTCTGTACCAAGATGCCTAAGTGGTGAATCCTACCCCACTCAACTGGAAGGCAGAAAACCTGAGTTCAAACCTTAGTTCCACCACTAGCTCCGTGGGGGCCTGTGATAGTTTGCAAATTTTTGATGCTCCTCCTTCCAAAAGATGGAGCCTAATTCTCCTCCCCTCAAGTACAGGCCAGATCTGGTAACTCGCTTCTATGAACAGAAGGTGGCAGAAGTGATGGTGTGCCACTTCTGAGACTGGGTCATACAGGCCCTGGAACTTCCTCCTTGCTCTCTTCATTGGGTCACTCACTCTGAGGGGGAGCCAGCTCCCACATCATGCAGGCACTCACACAGCCCTAAGGACAGACCCAAGTGGCAAGGATCTGAAGCCTCTCCCAACAGCAACACAGGTAAAGTTAGAAGTAAAGTCTCCAACCCTAGTCAGGCTTCTGATGACTGCAACCAGGGCAGCAGCAACTTCAGAAGAGACCCTGAGCCAGAAGCCCCTAGCTCAGTCTTCTCTGAATTCCTGGGCCTCAGAAACTGTATAGTAATAAATATTTAAGTCATTAGAGTACAGGTCCCTGAGGCAAGTCACAGTCTCTCTCTGGTTTCTGACTGTGTGAATATGGCAGCACAATAATAGCTCCATTTTACAGATACAATTGAAGCCCAGAGATGCTCAAGGTGATACAGGCAGGAAGTGGCAGAGCCAGGATTTCTGCCTGGACGCCCTCTGGTTTAGTTACACTGCTCCAGGATGGAGGTCTCACAGGCATCCTGACCAAAACCAGCCTCCCCCTCCAGAGGGTTTCCTGAGCTAGGACCCCTTTCAGCTCCACCCACTGTCCTCATCACAGCAAAAAAACGCTGTCACCACAACCACCAGCACCTCCCACCTGGACCACTCAGCTGTCTTCCTACTAGCCTCCCTGCCTCCATCTGTCTCCCTTCACCTTAGTATCCTCATCTGCCACCACTTCTCCACATGAACTTCTGTTGAGACATGTTTATTCACACACCTGTGCTTGTAAACCTTAGCCCATGCTGATTTCCTGCCCGGATTGCCTGCACCTCCCTCCCTCCAAATTCACATCAATGCTTCCACCTTGGTGGGCAGGCACCTTAGCCATCACTTAAGTCTTTCAGATCCTGCAGTAGAAACTGAGTCTCCTCTCCCTCATAACCGCCTCAAATCCAACCTTTCATGGTCTCTCGCTACAAATTTCTGCAGATGTGTCTGTCTCACTCAGAAGCCAGGGAGCCCCTTGGAGGCGGGCACTGGGTCTAAATAATCTCTGTACGCACGGCCTGGCATGGGGCCTTGGCATGAAATGTTTGCTGAATGAAGCACCCCATGTGCTGATGGACCAGACACTCTCTCTCAGACCCACATTGTGGATCCCCTCAGGCATCCATGGACAGCAGAGCTGACATGTACTGATTGCTTCCTGTGTCCTGAGCACTGCTAGGTAACTGCTTCACCTGCATGCAATCATCAAACCTTCCAGCCACCTTGCAGCAGGTGCTACAATGTCTTCCACTTCCTGAGGTACTGCCCCTTGCAGAGGTTACACAGTAGGAGGCAGAGCCAGGACTTGAACCTTAGTAGGCTGGGCAGAGCCCCCAGTTCAGACCTACCACAGGTCCTTCCTCTCTAGAGCCTAGTCTAGAAGCCAGGTCCCCACAAGCCCACCAGAATGCACCTGCACTCCAAGCTTGCCCCTAGGGCCTGAGCCCTAGCATGCTCCTGCCAACTGCACCCCTTTCCTTCTTCCTGTTCCCCATACCAGTGATCACCCTGAAGGCAGGTAAATACTACACCCTAAACCAAGGGCTTGAGCAGTGGGATGCCCATTTCTGCCACTGATTTCTAGAAATGCAGGCACTGGGACCCCAAAAGGCAAGGATGAAGACACACAGAATACTGGTGAAAAAAATCTGCATGACTCAAACACCTATCCAAGGGAGGGGCGGCAAAAACTGGTTCACCCAGCCCCTGGAATACCACGCTGCTGTCAAGAAGGACTGGGGCAGGTTGATACAGAATCCTCTCAAAGGCATGTAGACAAGAAAAACATTATAGAGCAGTGCATTTATGTCATCTCCTTTTGGGATTAAAAAGCTCATGAAACCATTTTTCTCTGGTTCAGTTTCTATCATTATAGAATCCATTTCAGGGGTAACCCCTGTATGGGGAGAGGACATCATTGCCTTATCTCTAAAGTGTGGATGGTGCACTGTGTGAACACAGAAATAGGGGAAAAACTTCCATTTTTAAAACTTTACAAAAAGAAAGATGTCATAACCACCTTAAAAAAAAAAAACATGGGATCAAGAAAAGAAAAAAGGAAAAATAGGGCTGGAATCTTGTCCCCCTCATCTTTCTAATCTCTTAACTCTTTTTTCTATAGTAAATGTGTACTATTTTTAGTTTGTTTTGTAACAGCCATGACAACAGGTGGAGGTAGACAGGAAGGGCTGGGGGGAATGGCTGAACTGCACAGAGCCTTGTACTCAGGAGGTGCTCAATGAATGGTCACCTGTGCAGAAGCTGAGCCTGTAGCTTGTTTCAAGGACTGCCCCAAACAAATGCCAGTGCAGAGGGTCATTGGAGGCCACAGCTCTATGGCCAGCGGCTTCCCAAAGATAAAATTTAGTGGGTGCTGGAGGGCAAAAGCTGGGCCCATGTTTCTGGACTTCAAGTCCAGAACAGCACCAGACCCCACCCCTGCTCACAGCAGAAAATGCTTACTAGCCCTTAGGTACTGTGAGGGCAGAGGCACCCTACCTGCCTCATGAGTGCTCCCTAACTCACAACTGTTGAATGAATGGAATGCTTAGACTGCCCTTGACACCAGTGGGGGTGGAGCAGAGGGCATATGTCCTCAGCCCAGTCCCTAGAAGTCCCTGAGCCTGAGTCAGTTCCCGGAGGGCAGGACTCACAGCCCTGAGCCTGAGTAGTTGTCAATCAGCTAAATGGAGGCTACCTGTCCAGGCCCCAAGCTGGTACCCACAGGGACAGGTCACAGGGGTATAGCAGACAAGCTAGGTGACCCACCCCGGTACCAACTTCTTCTCTTTCACTCATTAGGAGGAAGAGACCTTGGGCTTTCTTCAGCCTCTATTAGCATCTCCAGGAAGCAAGGCATCCCAGCAGTTAACCATTCAGGAAATCTGGGCCGGTCCCACCACTCACTAGCTGAATTACTAGGGAAGGTTCTAATATCTCTAAGTCTCAGCTTCTCTACCTGTAAAAGGGGAAGGTTGTTGAGAGAGTTAATGAGTTAATTGGGGAAAGTGCTTGGCACAGAGCCTAACACACAAAACAGTCTCAAAACAATGGTGGCTGCTATTGTTATTATTAGCATCTCGGTGATTCCGGAAGGAAGGCCGAACTGGGCAAGGGGCCAAGGGGGTTGGGGGACCCTTGCAGGGATGCCTCAAGGACCAGCTGCCACCCAGGCCCCCATCAGCAGTTGGGCAGCTTCTACCTCCTTGCCCTGGGCCCTGCCTCATCCCTCCCACTTGCTCCAAGCCCTGCACTGAGACCCCATCTTGCCTGGCCCGCCCCTGCCTGCCTATCCATGCATCATCTTCACCCACAGGCTGCGCCAGTCAAACTGGTCTCCACACCCTGTCCTGCAGCCCACAGGTCCAAGATCCATTCCCTCCTCCCCCTGTAATTCAGCTGCTTCTTCTGGGGCCCCCTAGTCTGAGCTGGTCTTGAGCCTCTTGCTGCTCACAGAGCACTTTATCAAGGCATCTCGCTGGGGCATTTACCCTCTCCTGCACTGGGGGCCTCCTCTCCAGCTCCCAGAGGCCCAGCCCACCCAGTATTTCCACTGGGGCCCAGGGGTCTGCCTGACTGATTAATGAGGTTCCATGGCAACCAGGGCCTAGGAGGGTAGAGGGTGGCAGATGGAAGGATAGGCAGAGGGAGGGGATCAGCAGCTGGCCCAGTCACCCCGCCCCTGCAGAGGAGGCCTCCCAGCCTGGCGGCCTGTCCCTAAAGGCCTGGAGGGCCAAGCCTGCACCTGGCAGTCAAGCATCAAAGCAGGAAGGTCTCCTTAATAGCTCTTAAACGATCTAGTCCCAGGATGCCCCCCCTTGATCTCCCCAAAGCAGCCATGCCCACCACTCAGTCACAAGTTCTGGTCTGAAGCCAGCAGGCCTCAGTTCAAATCCCATTTGCAACCTTGTGACCAGGGGGCAAGTCACTTCCCGTCTCTGGTCACAGTTCAGATGGGCACAGTGACAACACCGAGCTCACAGCATGGATGTGAGTTTTGGCTGGCTTGAAGTCCGCCAGAGGCCTGGCATGCAGTCAGCGACAGCTGAATACACGTGGGCCATTATTATCATTGCGTCTGACCCTCGAGCAGCTCCAGCAAGGAAGCTGAGGCCCAGAGCACAGTGGAGCAAACAAGGACTGGCCCGAGGTCACCCCGCACCGGGGCGGGGCCCGGACGCCTGAAGCAGGCTCGGCACCGCCCAGCCCGGGCGCCTCAGCCCACCCACCCCCGCCCCCGCTGCCTCTGGGCCAAACACCGCGCCCCACTCGGGCCGGCGCGGGGGTCCAGGCAGCGCACTCGGCCCAGTGTCCCTGGTGTCCGTACCGGCGGGCGGCCGAGCGCCGGGCGCGGCGCGCTGGGTGTGGGCCGGGGCGCCTGCGGCGTGGCGAAGAGCAGCAGGTCGGGGTCGCGGGGGCCGGCTGTGGGAGCGGCCGGGCCGGCGGGGGCCGGCGGGGCGCTGGCGTCCTGCGCCGTGGAGATGATGACGATCTGCGAGGAGTCGAGCAGCCGCAGCGCGCCGGCCCCGAGCAGGGCCTCCAGCGCCGGCGCGCATGGGCCGCCAGCGGGGGCCCCTGCCACGGCCATGGCGCTCACGGCCCGCGCGGCCCGGGTGGCAGGCGGCGGCGGCGGCGCGGGCCCATGGCGGCAGGCCGCGGCGAGGGCTCGATCCCGCTCCGGATCCCGCTCCGCCCCCGGCCGCGGCTGCCTGCAAAGTCCCGGCCACTTTTACGCGCCAAATCCTTTTTGCCGCGAAAGAGCCACGAGCCGCCGACCGCTACCACCATTGGCTGTTAGGGCTATGACGGCGGCGACGGCGACGGCGCCCATTGGCTGCAACACGCCGGGCCGGCGGCACAGGGCGGGACGGGGCGGCGGCGCGGGGCAGCACGGCCAATCGCCGGTTGGGGCGCGCGCAGGCTTTGTCCGGGGGGTGCCAGGCGCGTTCTCACTCTCCGCCCCCAGCGGGGACGGCCCCTGTCCGAGGTGTGGTGGCCCCACCCCTTCTCCGATGCACCCCATTCTGCTGATGCCTCTATGTGGAGACATTCAGGACAGAGTGTCCATTCTGCACATCTCACAGTCAGCAGACCCCACGTGACCCCAGAACCCCACCTGTGGCCCCAACACCCTCAGGCCAGATTTCTAGAAACTGCTCCCCATATTTCCTGGGTTCTCAGGCCCACCTGCAAAACCCCAGCCCTTCCTCAGTTTGCCCCACCGAGGCCATTTACTTTCAAATCCTGCACCCGCCCTATTCCTCTCGCACAGAGACCAAGTTCGAGGGAGCTGCCAGGAAATGCGGAGGGACATCCGACCCACTGTAGCTTGGGGCTTTTCTACAAGCCCTCTTGTAGCTGGAATCTCTTCAATAGCCAATGCACAGCTTCTGCTTGAACTGATTAATTCACTCGTTTATTCAACAAACATTTTGAGAGCCCTCTCTCTGCCCCATTAATGACTCCTGGCCCTAAGGAGCTCACAGTTTATTGACAAGGGGAGGCGAGAAACAAGGAGGTAACAAATGTTTGCAAAATAATGAGGAATTTCCACTGTTAGAGTAATTCCACGTTAGATCTCACAAAGGGAGGAGCTGAGGGTGCTGAGCATGAAAATGCATTTAATCCGGAGGCCCTGGGACCTCTCCATCAGGCATTTCTCATTGCTCAGATCAGCTGATTTGAGCAATATTGTCCTCTCCTCCGTACCAGACTTTTTGCCAGCACTGAGGGCAGAGATGTGAAAGGCCTGATAATTTCTATGAACTTGCCTGCCATCTGGTGGGGATGACCCATCAAAAAAAGTAGCTAAAAGTCAATCAAAAATGAAATCCCTAGGCCCAGTACAAACATCCTTCTTCCAGGGAGCCCTCTGGTGTTGGAGTTACTCAGTTCCTCCATTGCACAACACTGCCTCTGTTCTAGCACTGACCCCTCCTTCAATTTCTTTGTCTGCCTCCTCTATGAAACTAGAAGCTCCAGTAGGGCCTCTTCCCAACACAGGCCTGGTCTAGAGCAGGTTGAGAAGAAACAGAGGCTGATGCTGGAGACTACTTGGAATGCAATAAGAAGGTTCTCCAAGAATAGTCCTTAGGCTCCTGGTTTCAGAATCACTTAGGTACTTGTTAACTTTGGGTTAACCAGTTAACCCCCAGCCCTGCTAATTTAGAATTTAAGTGCACAGGAAGCCTCATTTTCACAAGCAATGCCCCAGTCTCATTCCAGGTGATTTTTACACATGTTCACATTTGAGAACAAATTGGTATAACTGTATAAACAAAATGTGTGGTACAGCCTCAAATTACAGTCCCCTGAGGATACTGTTCAGCCTCAGTTTTCTCATCTGTAAGATGGACACATTGCCCTGGCACCTTCCAGGGTTGCCATGTGGATGAAAAGCATAAGGGATCCGAAAGTGTTTTGTAAACTATGAGGTGGCTTAGGAATGCAGTAGGAGTTTCCTAAACAGCTTGTGAAATTACTCATGGCAAATTCTAGACCATTTAAGCACTAGAAGGAACCATGGAGACTAAGTAAGCCTCTTGCAGATGGGAAAATTGAGGCCCATCCAGGGGTGGAACTAGCTAATGATAGAATCTGGCCTACACTGGATTCCCAGCCCTAGGCTTGGCCTTTCCCCGAGATAGAGAAGCTACCATTAGAATGGTAGGTCTCATTCTAAATAAGCAAGCCTGATCCTGACAACAGGGTGAGAAAAACCAGCAACATTCCCACTTCAGACAGAATTTCCTTCCTTCACACATTCCCAAAGGGTCTCAACAACAGTAACATTTACTTTGTAAAGCCCTCTCATACCCAACAGTCATTCAACAAACATTTATTGGGTACCTGTTATGTGCCAAAAACTGCACTGGTTGCTGGGGAAGGAAGACAGATATTATTATTGCCTCATTTATGATGAGGAAACTGGGGCCCAAAGGGCATGAATTTACCTAGCAGATGAAAAGGCTATTGTTCAGGCTTGATGAGGCCAAAGCCAGGGGGTTTTCAAAGCTCTGCCATCCCCAAAGTATTCAAATACACAACCTCCCAGGTAGAAGCAGGTGCCCTCCTTCCCACAATCCCTCCTGGCCTGCTGCTGCAGAAAGGAGTGAAGAGCAGAATTCCCAGTGTGAAGTCAAGGAAGAGATAAGGGCCTTCTGTATCTATTAATACCCACTTGAAAGCAGCAAAGGCCTGACAGATAGGGCCTCTTGGCCCCAAGCCTGACAGATCCTGATAAGGCTTTTCTCAACATCAACATTTCTCAGGCTGGTAGGCTTCCAAAAAACCTACAACAGCCACTTCCATTGATAATCTCCTTTCAACCTGGTCATCCTGGAAGTGAAGCTTGTTTATCCACATGGTGCAAGAAGGAAGGAGGCTCAGAGATGGGCCCTTGCAGCTCAAGGTCACACAGCAGAACTAAACAGTTTTCCACTGTAAAACTGAGGGCCTGACCTTCAGACTCACCGCCCTCAGTTTTCCACTGTAAAACTGAGGGCCTGACCTTCAGACTCACCGCCCTCAGTAAATACCTCAAGAGCCAGGCTCAGGGCTGTCAAGATTATCATGTGTGGTTTCCAAAAGGTATTATGATGGGTAGTGGCTTAACTAACAGGTGCTCACCCCTATCACCACCTTCACCAACTCCTTACTCCAGGGGAGTCCAAAGAGGTAGAAGCACCCAGGCCCATGATCCTCTGCCTGAAGACATCTTTCTCTTGATTCTTTCCAAGAGGCAAGACAGTAGAGGAATGATGGCCTGGGCTTCTAAATCTGGTGGATGTAAATGGGAATCTGAGTCTGCGTGACCTTGGACAAGTCAATTCACTCTCTTACAGCCTCACTCATTCAATCCATAGATACTTACTGAGCACCCACTATGTGTCACTCATTGTGCTAGGTGCTGGGGAGAGAGCTGGAGGCAAAACAGACCCGTCTCTTATACTTGGAGCTCACAGTCCAGTGGGAGAGTCAGAATTATCTATGTATCTGCACAATATGCTCATTAAGAAGTTTGACAAGTGACACAAATAGTTCAAAGCTATTTATTCCACATATACCACCTTCCCTAAACACACATTCTTAGCTTAAAAAAGTCTCCTAACAGGAACATCCCATTATTATAAGGAATGTGTAATTGGGAGAAATGATTCTACGGTGACTTGCTTTAATTAAGGGGCACAGAGACATCTATTGTTGAGTTCTGGCAGAAGGAGGTAGGAGTTTTATGTCTGCACCATCACATTCATCTCGAATAATCCCTTGTCACTACACTGAATTGTTTGACTGACGGTTTACTGTCCCCAGAGATGTTCTATCACCATCCCAGTTCTGTCTGTGTCTGAACACAGGCCTCCAACCCATCAGAGAGGCCGTCCAACATAGGAGGGAGACTTGGGAGTCAGGCAGACCCCAACCATGTGGCTTGAGAACTTTGCTTGCCTCATCTGTAGAACAGGGGGCAAAGACTCCTTGTCAGAATAGATGTCAAGGTTAAATGAGAAAACAAGACAAGCAGAGTTTGAGAACTCGCCCACAGGTGTGATTTAATTTGCCCAGAGAATTTTTTTCCTGAATTATGAATTAGTTTAAATTTTTTAAATTGGGAAATGCTATACACAAACTCAAATATCTGGCTTAAAAAAACAAAACAAAACAGTAATTTCTGGCAATACTAGGCAGGCCATCAGGGTGCTATCCCCCATTTAGCCAGAGCCTTGACCCTCTAGGCCAGCAGCGTCCCTGCCTGGCTTGCCTTGCTCAGTGACCTTACCTGCCCTGCCATCCCAGGTACTGGAGTTTGCAACCCCTGATGCCTGTGTCTGGTACAGAGTAAGCACCCAATAAACAGTAACCACTATTAGTGATATTATTACTGCCAAGGAACCAACCAGCACCAGCACAGCTCCCCTGCTTCACAGGTAACTAAAGAGAAGATGTTGACTTGGAAGAGTTGGGTAAGTGGATATTCATGGTGAAACAGGAGGCATGGAGCCTAGTGCCAACCAACAGCTGCCTGGCTGTATGGCCTTGGCCAAGTCCTTTGCCATCAGCCGGTCCATGTGTTCAGTCAGGGTGGGCCAGGGGGTCCAAAGTCCAATGGAAGTGGACAGGTCTTAGGTCCATAAGTAAACTTCCCTTCCCCCAAGCACCCATTATTCCATGAACTCATGCTCTGGGGACCCCTCTCCTCTCCAAGGCCCACCCAGTGCCACTTCCTTTCTCTGCATCACCCTAACCTCTGAGGATGGATTGTGCTTTTCCAAGGTGACAGGAGAAAACCAGAGTGGCTATGCCTGCCCTGACCAGGGCTGCAGTGAGGGGGTGGGAAGCCCTTAGAGTAGAGGGACTCTATTTTTTCATCTGTAAAACGGGGTGATAATAATAATAATGATTATCGTCTTTACCTGATAAGGTTGCTAGGACATTAAATGAGTTATTAAAGTGCTTAGCGCAGTAGCCGGCACATAGAGAGCCCTTAGTAAATGTCAGCTGTTACTAGGAATGAAGGTGGATCCTGGAGCAGCTTGCCCACATCTCCTCTCGATTTTCCAAAGGAGAAAAGAAAAAAAACTCTTTGTTAGGCCACAAAACAGAAGAGTTTTCAAGCCTCAATCCCTGCCCTGCCTCCCAAACTCTTCTAGGCTCAGGGACAAGGAGAAAAATACATTTGGATGGCAATGAAGTGTGTACATGAGACCATCCCATATTCCACTGATCCTCAGACTTTTTTTTTCTTCTAACCTCTCTGAAATTGAGGTGCATCATACCATCAATGGCATGTCCATTTTTAGTCAGTGGCTCTTTTCTTTCTTAGGGGTTCAAAATAATGTTGGGCCTCATCTTTGATGGCATCTTCATGAGACAAGGTACATGAAAAGCGCTGGGCTGGGTGCCTGCCCTGTCCCAGGTCCTCATTGTTCGGTCATCTCCAGCCTCCCCAGCACATTTGAAGTCCGCCGTGGTGGAGCAAGCCGCTTTTCTTTCTTTTTCTCATTTTCTCGCTGACACCTGCTGGCCTGCATTTGGTCCCCGGGTTGACAGGCACATGGCAAATGCGGTCAGGGAGGGGAGTAGGGAGGGCTCAGGGTGGGAAGAGAAAGGCTTTTTATAATATATTAAGATATTCAGGGAGGAGGAGCCAGAGATTCTCTCTCTCTCTCTCTCTCTCTCTTTTTTTTTTTTTAACAACAACAACAAAAAATCCCTGCTGGAAGCCAGAGTTATATATATGCCAAACAGGCCAGGAAACCCAGCAGGCCTCCTAGAGCTGGCAATGAACCGAAACAGGGGCATTGTGTCCAGGCCACTGGCTGGCTGAGGGGCATTGTTAGGGCCTGGCCCTGTCTGGGAAGAGTGGGGCGGAGGGGGCAGGGGGAGTGTGTTCCCATGACTCCCTGGGGAGTAACAACAATCGGGGCCAGCTGGGAAGCTCGCATGCCAGGGGCCCGGTGGGCGGGTGGCTGGCCCCAGAGGGGCTGTGGAGGGCCCTAGGGGGCCGAGGAGGCGAGGGGGGACCTGTTTCTCAGCTGAAGGGGGAAGGCCTAAGGAGGGGAAACATGGGGGTCATTTGCTATACCCCTCTTTCACCCCCACCTCCAATAAGCTCTGGGCCACTGAGTCTCTCCAAATTACACCCCAGATCTACCCACTTGTCACCACCTTGTGGCCCCACCCTGGTCCATGCTGCCATGGTCTCTCCCTGGGACCACTCTGGCTTCCTCACTGGATCCATGTGGCCAGCCTGGCCCCCTACACTCCGTTCTCCACACACAGCTAGAAGGATCTTTCCCAAATGTAAATCACATCACTCTCCTGCTTAAACCTGTCAAAGGCTGCCCATCAGACTTAGAGGAAAACCCAAACCCCTTATTCTAGCCCATGATGCCTGCCTAATGGGCGCAGCCAGCCTCTGAGACTCCATCTCCCCTACTCCAATGAGACCCTGCAGTCTGTCCCAGGCACATGGACTTCCTGCCAGGCCCTGGAATACTTTCAGCTGTTCCCTCCTCAGGACCTGTGCACTTTGCAGATCCTGTGCTGTAAACCCACTTCCTCTACATTTCTGCATGCTCTCTCCTCATCATTTGGGTCTCAGAGCAAACATCACCTTCTCAGAGAGGCTTTCCCTGGAAAACAGACCGTGCCATTCTCTTTCCAAGTCATCCTGTTACACTGTTTGTACTAATAACTTCCTAGCGCCCCCTCACTCTGAAATGATCAAATTTGTATATTCATCTGTATATTTGTGTATTCAGTCTTCCCTCCCTGGACGGTAAGCCCCAAGTGAGCAGGAACTGGCTTCTTTCATGGCTAAATCCTAGACTCCAATATCACCTGGTACCTAGTACTTAGCAAGAACTCAGCCAGTATTAGCCATTATTTTTACTATTCCTACACTCAGGGCTGGGTACACAATGTCAGCTGCCACAGGGTCAGGCTGGGAAGGTTACTCTCCAGCAGGAATTCCGAATCTGTGATTCATGAACCCAAGTTCCCTGAACCTGGAAAAAAAATTACATCTATCTTTTCACGAGTCTTTAACTGAAATGTAACATTTCCTTCAATTCTGAAGGTAGGCAACAAACGAGAGGCCTGTTAGCAGCAACCTGGGACTTTATCACTAAGAGAAATCACAGCTGCGGAGATGTTGAGATATTGTTTATGCTTATTGTGTCTGTGAAATCGTGGTAGTTTTGGACCTGCTACTAGATCTTGTTATTTACATATGTTAAAAAAGAACAGAGTTGGGAGGGTATGCTCAGTGGTAGAGTGCATGCATAGCATGCACGAGGTCCTGGGTTCAATCCCCAGGGCCTCCATCAAAGTAAATAAATAAACCTAATTATCTCCCCCCAAAATAAAAAATAAAAATAAATTTAAAAAGAACATACACTGCTAAATCACAGGTTTTAAAAATATTTTGATAATGATTTCATATTGAATATAATTGTTGTCTTTTGTAATCCTATTTTATTTTCTGGGTTTTAAAAACAGCATTCTGAGAAGCGTCCATAGGCTTCTCCAGATGCCAAAAGGGTTCACGACACACACAAAAAAGACACCCTAAAAAGGAGTGTATTAAAATTGCTGATGTGGTCTGGCCTGGAGCCCTCTCTCAGCTGATGTCCAGCCCAAGAGAAGAGCTGAAGGGGGAGCCAGGAAGAGCAGGGCGAACAAGGTTTCCGACAGAGAGCCCACGACCTGCATCTCAGTTCTGCCTGCTCCAATCTTGTCTATGAGCTTGTGAGCAGAGACATGTAACAGAAAGCAGGGCGCCCTCTCTAAGAACAATACTCAGAAGAGCCCAGCTGTCCCTCTGTCTTTGAGCAGGGCCCATGTGGCCTCCAGCTCGAAAGAGTCTTGCAGGAGACCTCTGGTTAAAATTAAAACCCTCTCACCCAAGATGTTTTTCAAGGCCGAAAGAAGACACATTCTATCCCTACAAATCTGGAACAAGACAAGGGGAGGGGAAAAAAATACCGTTTTATAAATACCCTGTAATTCGTCACAGAAAGCAACCCATCCGAAGTCACGGGCTGTTGGCTCCAGGAGGCGGAGCACAGCACAATGTGCTGGTTTAGGCGGGTGTCAGGTTTAAAGCCGGATTTTTATAAACCCAAAACACACTCACGAGAGTGGGAGAAGTGAACAATGCAGGCAGACACGCCATCTCCAGGATCCTTTCTGGAGCTGCGATGTGGAAGGCGGGAGCCGTGAGCATCACAGAGGCGTCTTCTTGGCGCCTTAGCCTGTGAATCATCGCTCTCACATGGGTTCCTGAACGACCTCTAATTTGGAAGCGGAGCAGCAAAAAGGTTCCAGATTAACTCCAGTTGTGTCCTTCCCCTTTCACTCTGCGGGCCTGAGTGTCTAGCATCATCTACGATAAGGCTCAGGACATCTAGGGTGTTTCGTCTTCACGCTGATCACAGTAAGGACCTGCCTGAGATATCTGGGGATGGAGTGGAGGTGTGTGTTGGGGGGAACCGGCTCAAAGAAAGGACTCACTTTCGTATCAGATTATTAATCAAGGAGAAACCAAACATGCAGAGGACAAGGAGGACATGTCAAAGAGTTCTTGAGATGACAGTGAAGTGTAAAAGTTTCTTCTAAGACAGAGCTAGGTGGCTGCACTAGAAAGTGCTGACAATGAGTGCCCCTGGCTGGGGCTGGGGGGAGGTGGGTGGAACTGGGGTGTGGGGGGAACCTGACATACACTTTCTGTCATACACCTTCTGTACCATTTAAGTTTTGACTATGTATGTGTATTACTGATGAAATACTTTTTGTTTACAGTCCTGCATGTCAGAAGACCTCACAGGAATATAGCAGGTGCTTAATAAGTACATGTTAAAACACTGTGCTGTTTTAGGAACTAGCATTTACGGAGTGCCTACTGTGTGCCAAGGGCCCTCTGGCAATCCCCATTTTCCAGATCTTACAGAAATGGAGGCTTGGCGGGGAAGGAGCTGAGTGGGGACCCCTTCCAGGAGCTGGAGCTCTGCTCCTCCATGAGGACCACACCGCCTTCCTCCCTGGAGTGAGCAGTTGGAGGCACCAGATGCTTTGGCAGGATCCAGAGAGATGCCATCTGTGAGGGGAACCTATTCTTAGAGAGCAGAGACAGTCGGTGGTGGAAACGGCCCACCCCCAGCAGCAGTGGGGGGATGTCAGGAGGGCAGGCAGCCAAGGCTTTACCTTCAGCTGGGGGGGGGGGGTTGGACAAGCTAAAAGCAGGGTGTACGCAGTTCTCAGGACCATGCCTCCTTTTACATTCAGATGACATATTGGAAGTAACAGCAAACATTTACCGAGTGCTTACTTTAAAGGCATCGTATCATTTAATTCTCCAGGCAACCCATGAGGTGTGTGCTATTAAAATGCCTATTTTACAGATGACAAAACAGAGGCACAGGATGGTTAAGTCACTTTCCCAAAGAAACAATGGGGCCAGGGCTGAACCCGGACACTCTGGCTCCAAAGCCTATGTCCTTGACCACCATATTATGCTGCCTCTCAACCCGCTGTACCAGAGGCCAATTTTAGTTTGGATTCCCACAATAGCAGACCCCAAGACAAGGTTTTGAGTGGGAAATGGTCCCAGGAAGCACTATCAGGGGCATGAGGAAGGGAGACAGGGGAGGAGGTGTTATCAAGTAAGTGACCACTGTGGGCAACTAGAGCTCAGTCCTGCCTGAGGGCTTCCAGAGGGGTGCTCTGGGTGCCAGTGACAGCTTGGTGAGGGGTGCAGGAGTGGAGCTACTCATGTCTCTGGTTGAGGGCTGCTCCCAGAATGTGTTCATCCTCCAGCACTGCAGGTCTGGTGCAGGCTGGCAAAGCAGGTGCCAAGAGCAAGTGAGGAGCCCTTAGGCGGAAAGACACAGGGAGGCAGTTGGGAGGCTGGTGTGCACTGAAAGGGTAAGGTAGACAGGATGTGGGTGGGGCACCCCAGCGGCTGCTATAAAACCCACGTGCTGATGGACCCCCTCCCCCTTCCCAATTACCTTGGGACCTCATTCAGCCTCCACAGACTGAACTAAGGGACCTTCAAGATCACCCCCTCCAAGCTTACAGTACAACATGGTGGCTCAAAACACAGCAGTTAGAATCAGACCAAATCCCATTTCGATGACCTAATAGCTCTGTGACTTAGTTTTCTCATTTGTCACATGGGATACACGCTAGCCCTGTATCATCCCTATGGCCTTGTTACTCAAGGTGTAGCTCAGAACAGCAGCAGCAGCAGCATCCGGGAGCCTGTGAGAAATGCAGAATCTCAGGCCCCACCCCAAATCCATTGAATCAGAATTTGCATTTTAATAAGATCTCCAGTGACTCATGTGGATATTTCTACTAGTAACTTCCAAAATACAAAAAGAGATTGAAGTATTCCTACTAGACCAAGGGTCTCAAATTGGTGGTCTGTGGACCAAATCCCCTGGAGACTGGATTGATTTGTCCAGCTTGGTGGTTTTAAACAATCAGTCTGACACACAAGTCTCCAGTTCACCACATCTCCATCACTCCCCACCACATAGCACCCAGAACATTATCATTTATGCCACTTGCCAGGTCCCTGTAGGCATTTGAGTTTGCACCCCTATAACTAGCTAACATTTGCATAGCATAACTTAGCTTTCTAAATTTAAAGTAAGGCACTGAAAAAAAAAACATGAACTTTGAAATCACATAGATCTCAGTTCAAACCCGCATTTGGCTATCACTCTAGCTATGTTACCTTGGGCAAGTTACTTCTCCTCTCTGATCCTCAGTTTCCACATCTGTGAAATGGGGATCAAAACACATACCTGCAAAGTCACTGTATGGATTAAAAATATTTTGTGCAAAGCACCCAGGAGGAGTAAGAACTCACTATATGAAAGTAATTAGTAGCACAAGCAGCTGTCGTAGTTACACAAGTCCAGTGTGGACACCACGTACTATTACGATTATCCTCACTTTACTAAAAACTGAGGCTCTAAGAGGTTAAGAACCTTCCCCAAGGTTACACAGTGGTGGAGTGGGGACTCACACCCATGTCCTCTGGCTCTATATCTGCACTGTCCACTAGAATTTTCTGTGAGGATATAGTGTTGTATATCTGTGTGGTCCACTACTGTAGCCACTAGCCACACGTGGCTACTGAGCACTTGAAATGTAGCTGATCCAAACTGAGAAACGCTGTAAGTGTAAAACACACACCTGAGTTGGATGACCTAGTACAAGAAAAAGAGAACGTAAAAATCTCATTAATTTTTATATTTATTACATGTTGAAATGATATTTTAGAAAAATTAGGTTAAAAGATAAAATTCAACTTAATCTCACCTGCCTCTTTCCACTTTTTAAAAAATGTGGCCACAAAAATATTTCAGTCACATATACGACTCACATTGTGTTTCAACTGGACAGTGTAAAGTCTAGAGCTTTTCTAACAGAACATCTAAGACAAGGAACTGAGTAGTTTCTAAGAACACATTTGCAACCCACTGCCCACCAGCCAGGAGCCCCTCTGTTACATAAGAACAGTCAAAGAACATACCCACCAGAAGAGATGGCAGTGCCCTCCTCTGAGCTGGATGACCCCCGAGGCCCAGGCTGGGGTGTGACTTTCCCTGGTCTCACACAATCAGCAGCCCAGCTATCATCACACCCAAGGCTCCTCAGCCCGATTCTGCTGTGTTCCACCAGTCAAGAGTACCTAATGGGATCTGAAAATCAGTGCTTTTGCTTTGGCAAAAGGAACCCTGGGCTAATAAAAGTTAGAGTCTGAGATGCCAGATCTAGAAAAGGCAGGCTCCTCTGGGATGATTTGCTGATGGAGCCAATCTCAAGGCACGGCT
The DNA here is from genome assembly GCF_048564905.1 of Vicugna pacos. Lineage (NCBI taxonomy): Eukaryota > Metazoa > Chordata > Mammalia > Artiodactyla > Camelidae > Vicugna > Vicugna pacos. The sequence continues at coordinate 25,171,420 of NC_133005.1, forward strand.
GGACACCATCCAGCGCCAACTCGGGTGTGGGGGTCTCCATGAGCACCTGGGGGCTGCGTTACTTGGAGGGGCGGCTCTTGTTGTAGATGAGGAAGTCTGAGATGTCGTGCCACACGTTGCTGTCCTCATACAGGTAGGTCATGGAGGACTGCAGCGAGGGCTGCAGCGTGGGCCGGTGGTACTCGAAGAGCCACAGCACCAGCCCCCACACCAGCCCGTTGAACAACCGGGATGGTTCCCACCTGGGCTCAGGGATGTAGCCCTTCTCCACGCCCAGGCGGCACAGGGCAAACAGGATGCGTGACATCAGGTACATGTTGATCTGCAGGGAGGGAAGGACGGGGGATTACAGGTGGGCACAGCCACTGGGAACCTTCTGCCCACCCCCATGCCCGGGGCACTGCCTGTGCACTGATCAGTGTTCTCCAAAGATGGTGTACAAGGTGATTAATACTACTATTTATGCCTTTAATTTATTATTCTTTATCATTAAACTTTTTTTGTTTTGTTTGGCAGGGGAGAGGGTTAGGTTATTTATTTGTTTGTTTGTTTGTTTATAACAGGCACTGGGGATTGACCCCAGGACCTTGTGCATGCTAAGCACGAGCTCTACCACTGAGCTATGCCCTCCCCTCTCTTCAGTAACAATTTTAAAAATGAATAAATCTACACAGTTCAAAACTAAAAGGTAGCTCGACACCGAAAAACACAATCCGTATAACAAAAAAAATCAATAAACTGGATCTCATCAAAACTCAAAAAATTTTGGTTGTGAAAGCCCATATGAAGAGGTTGAGAAGAAAAGCTAAAGACTGGGAGAAAATATTTACAAACACATATCTGACAGAGATTAGTATCTGGAATATACATATATTTTAAAAAACTCTCAAAGCTCAACAGTGAAAAAAGAAACAATCCAGTTAGAAAATGGGTAAAAGACATAAACAGATATTTCACTGAAGAGGATTACACTGAAGGAAAATAGACACATGTAAAATGGTTCAACATCACTGGCCATCAGGGAAATGCAAATTAAAACCACAATGAGATAGCACTATGTGCCTAGCAAAACGTCTAAAGTTTGAAACATAATAAACTAAATGCCAGCTAGGATGTGGAGAAACTGGATCACACGTATATTCCTGACAGGAATGTAAAATAGTATTGTCACTCTGGATAACAGCCGGGCAGGAAAACTAAATAAGCACGTACCATGTGACTTAGCAATTGTGTTCCTGGGTATTTATCCAAGAAGTGAAAACTTATCTTCACCAAAAATATGTAGAAGAATGTTCTTAACAGCTGCATTTCTAATAGCCAAAGGCTGGCAACAACCCAGATGTCTTTCAACAGGTACATCCACACATGGAGCACTACTCAGTAATGAAAAGTGATGAACAGCTGATACACACAGTAACTTGGATGAATGGCCAGGGAATTATGCTGAGTGAAAAAAGCCAATCCTCAAAGGTTACATACTATAATGACTCCATTTCTATAACATTTTTTAAATGACAACATTTTCAAAATGGAGGTCAGAGCAGTTGTTGCCAGTGGTCAGGGAAAGGAGGGGAGCAGGAGGGTGATGCGTGTGACCAGGATTCCTAGACTTGGGAAGTTCACAGACCAGTGAAACTTCTATCAAAAAAGCAAACCTGCAGAAACTTTCCCAAAAAACGAAATGCTCATATCCACAGACTCCACAATTCCATCTCTAGGAACTTATGGACAGACTGACGCACGTGCAGGAAGACGTCTGAACAAAGATGTAGACTGCAGCGTGTGTGTAATGGCAAAAGGCTAGATGTCCCCTAAATGTCCATCCAGAGGAGACTGAGATCAAGGCTGGCCCATTCTGTCAGCACAGATTTCTGCTGATGTTATAAAGGATGAGGGATGACAAGAAAGGTCTCCGAGATACGCTGTTACAGGAAAAAAAAAAAGTGTAGTATGATCTCCTTGGTGGAAAATTCCTACTGTGTAGACTGATGCGAGCACAGACAAGTTCTGCAAAGCTACACAAGACTCAGGTAAAGTGACTGCTTCTGGACAGCAGCTTAACAGTTAGAGGGGAACAGGGACTTTCTTTTCAATTTAATTTCTAATTCTATCAAGGTATATCTCAAGCATCTGAAAGTGTGCCAGGCACATAGTGGGTGCTTACTCTGCATTTTTATTTATTTATTTTAAAATTTTACTAGTTGTAAAATTTTTTTCTTTTTTGTCTGCATGATTTAAAACATGAAAATAAAACATTATTTAAAATTTTTTAAATTTTATTTTATTTGTTTGGGAGGAGGTAATTAGCTTTATTCATTTATTTATTTTTTTAGGAGGTACTGGGGAATGAATCCAGGACCTCAAGCATGCTAAGCATGTGTTCTACCACTGAACTATGCCCTCCCTCCAAAACATTATTTTTATAATTTAAGAATATTTAAGAAGTTCGAGGGAGGCAAACTAGAAAGGCTGCCAACTTTTTACATTACCCAAGAAGGACATTAAAACAGTAACAGCAGCAACAATTAGCATTTAGTTTCACTATCATTTCATTAAAAAAATAGAATTTAACCCAGAAAAAGAGGTAATTCTTTGAAGGTACTAGGTTTTGCTTTATGAAAATCTTACTCCAGGGTCATTCTTTTTTTCCTTACTTCACTGAAGAGTGGTTGTTCGGTTTTTTTAAATCTTTGCCCCCAGGGAGCAGCACACATGGATTTTGGCAACCATGGAATTCTGACAAGGTGCTTGGTTAACAGATGGGGAAAGTGAGGGGGAAGTGATCTTTCCAAGGTCACCCAGGCACTGGTGCATCGCAGACCTTCGGACATGGAAGGGAGCCAAGAGCTCATTTCTTTGACCCTCACCCCCAACTCTACATCTGAACCCCGTCCCACTCCCCACACCTTCCCACAACCCCCACCCCGGGGGAGGATCTTTACCTGGCTGTTGATGGTACTGTTGTTTCCAAATACCAGCAAGCCCCCGATGAAGGCAGCCAGGAATGAGTGCACCTGGTAGGTCTCCCCCTGCAGGTGGGACTGCAGGGCACAAAGTCCCTTGTAGGTGAACACAAAGCTGGCCAGGTTCCGGGAGTGGGTGTACGTGGCCTGTAGGATGGCGCGCAGCTTCTCCTGGAGGCTGCACAAACACAGGCAGCCACCGTGAGTGCAGGCCCAGCCGCTCCCAGGGCTTCTACCCACTGGGCACGCAAAACTGACACAGGCAAGGAGCTCGTGGGCAGATGCTCATTCAACCCCGGGCCTCTCCCCTCCCTGTCCTCAGGGCTGCTCCCTCACTTGATTCAGGCCTTGATTCCAAGCCACCTTCTCCAAGAGGTCTTCCTTGACCACCCTATATAAAAGAATGTCCATCATATTCCATTCCCTTATCCTCCTTTTCATTTACTTCATAGCTCTTACCACCACCTGACATTTATATGCTTGTTTATTATCTCCCCACAACTCCCACCCCATCCCAGTGGAAGCTACCAGAAAGTGGTGTCTATATCTGGCTTGTTCATCCTCAGGGCCCAGAACAGGGCCTGGCACATAGTAGATGCTCAGTAAATTTGGGGTGGGGAGTGAACATGTGAAGAAATGAATGAGTGAGTGAGTACATACTATGTGCTGGACCTAGGGATACAATTCTGAGAAAAAAAGATCTGCTTGCTGCCCTCATGAGGTTCATGATTTAATGGGAGAGGGAAATATGAAATGAATAACCACAAAACAAAGGTCAAACTTTGACTTTGACAAGAGATGATCCTGGGATGTGAAGGATGAAGAGTTGAAGAGGTCAAGTGGAAAGAGGAACTGAATCCTAGGCAGCGGGATCAGCATGTGCAAAGGTCCTGAGGAGGGACAGAGAATGGGGAGTAAAGGAACAGAGAGAAACCGTGAAGGCCTGAGCAGAAAATGTGTGGGGCAAAGGCTGTGGGGGAGAGGCTGTGCTAAGTTTTGTCTTTATCCGGAGAGAAGTAAACATTTAAGTAGGGCAGATGATTTTATCTGTCTTTTAAAAATCACTAGGAGGCAGTCAGGAGACTCCGAGAGAGGAGCAGAGTGTACTGTGGAAGATCAAATGAGGGACAGCAAACACAAGTGCCCTCAAGGCTCAACACGGGCCCAGTTGCCAACTCTAAGGCAAGAAAGCCAGATTTTCCAGTTTTTAAGTATTGGCACAAATACTGCCTATGAAATGTTTCCAGAATCTGAACACCTCTCACCTCCACTGCTACCTTCAAGGTCTGAGCCACCAGAGTTGCTCACCTGGATTATTGCCACAGCCCCTAATTTACACCTACTTCTGCCCTTGACCCTGCCCCTATCTGTTCTTAATCTGGCCACAAACTCTTCACTTTCATGCTATTAAAAGTTAAGTCAAATAGTGGCATGTCCCTGCGCGAATTCTTCTAACAATTTCTTGTTTAACTTAAAGGAAAAGTTAAACTCCTCTCTATGGCCTAAAGCTGAACAGGATGAACCCAGGTCACCCATGTGAACTTCCTCTCTGTTTTCTCCCCTGCAATCCCTCTGCTCCAGCCTCCCCAAACTCACCAGGCACAGTCCCAACTCAGGGCCTTTGCACTGGCTGTTCCCTTGGCCTAAAATATTCTCTTCCCTGATACCACTTGGCCAACTCTTCCATCTCCTACAAGTCTTTACTTGAATGTCACTATCTATTTAATTCTGTACCCTGCTCCTCCTCCAGTACCCTGGATTCACTTTCTCTCTTTCCCTGCTCTAATTTTTTTCTCCCACAGCCCATACAATCTTCTAACATATCACATACCTTCCTTATTTATTGTGTTTATTTTCTGCCACCCCCTGCTAGAATGCAAGTGCTACAAGGGCAGTGATCATTTTGTTTTGTTCACTAAAACAGTTTGTCTGGCACATAGTAGACACTCAGTAAATAGTTACTGACTGGATGAATGAGTTTCATTTAAAAAAATGATTTAGGGGGCAAAAACTAAAACAAAAATAAACTTTAAAAGGAAAAATGCATAAAGAAAACAATCTTGCAAGCTGGATTTGAGCAGAAGGCTGTCCAGGTGTAATTCTTACAAGTTCCAGGTGAGGCTACATACATTTAAAAACTCAACCACAAGGCGATTTCCAAGAGGAGCCTCCAGGGAAGTTCTGGGAGACCAGAGGAAGGCCAAGAAATTTGAGCAATGGCAGGAGGTCGTGGACGGTTTTCCTGAGAAAGTGATCCTGAGAGAACAGCATGGGTTGCCAGGAAGGAAAGAAAGGTAGGTGGAAGAGGAGAGGGCACTCCTGGCGGGGGTACTGCACGAGAAACATCTGGGGGTGGAACCGCACGCGGCATATGAATGGGCGGCAGCAAGTTGTATGTGCCTAGGGCTCCCCAGGGCGGACGTGGGTGAGGAGGGGGAGACACAGCTGAGGTCAGGCCACAGAGGGCCTTGAGGGCCACACCTGGAAGTTGGGCTTCTTTGGAGGACAGCAAGGGCAGGGGCGTTTTCAAGCAGGAATAACAGAATCAGACTTGGGCTGTAGGAGGTGGTAGTGAGGACAGGCTAGACTCAGGTAGGAAGCTACCGCAACAGTCCTGGCACTGAGAGCTGACCACACTCTCTCCTAGTTTGAGGGGTGTGCCGAGGGGATGGGTACCTGCCACTCCGGAAGAGAAAGGTCATGACCAGTGCGTGAGGGGCCCGGATTTTGGCTCCATAGCTGCAGAAACAAAAGAAAACAGTTATTACAGCACCCCTGCACCACAGTTTCTTTCTGAGCTCTCTCTTAGACTCCCTGTGCCCTCTCTCCACCCCTAACCCTAACATCATTTTGGGAGGGAAAATAATGCTGGCTTTCAAGTTAGATCTGGGTTTGAAGTGGGTTGTACAAAGGAAATACTATTTGGTGCCAAAGCCCTTCCATGTTTTGCTGTATAAACTTGGATAAATCATTTAACTTCTCTGAGCCTCCCTTCTCCCAACAGTAAAAAGTCTTCTCCATTTCAGGGTTGCTTCTGGCAGTTAAGGACGTAGCACATGCAAAAGTTCCCAGTTCAACCAATATTAGTGTCTCTGCCTTTCCTGTTCTTCATATAAGACTCTTCCTTCTCCAGCTGTCTGGCCCTGATCTTACTAGGCTACAAGGTTGAAAAATCTTTGACAACCTCCTTGAGACAATGGTCATAGCCACATATTGTTGTCATATAAGTATCTGTGAGGTTTGTTGGAAACAGCAAAAGACTGGGCTCAAACCTGTGTCCATCCACAGGGGGCTGCTGGGTACATAAATAATGGACTCACGGTTCTGTGGGACAGTACACAGCTGTAAAAGGACGAGGTGGCTCTATGAGTGCTCTGTGCTCTATTAGAGCAAGGTGTGTAAAGCGCATAATTGTATAAAATGAGGTAACTTGTCTATAAACCTAAAGTTATTTTAAAATAAAAGGCTTTAAAGGTGTAGGGGATGAATATATGTATTTGTATATGCAGACAATATTTCTGGAGACGTAAGAGACGGGACACAGGGTCACCTCCAGGGAGGGGACTGACTGACGGAAGGATGGGGTGGGCAGGACTTTACAGCATCTAACTTTTTATACCTTTTGTAAATATGTTACCTAATTTAAAAAAATAAATTAAATTTAAAATGTTAACAAGTGAAAGCTAGGGGTATCATGGCAGTGGTCATGCTGAATGGCTTATTTTTTCGCAGCCTAGCACTGTACAGAACCCTCATCCTGGCCCCAGCCAGCTCTGTCCCATCTCCTCCAAAGTCAAAGAGGCCCTCAGTCCCCTCCAGCTGGCAAGGGCTAAAAGGCCCCTTCCTTATACCCCAACACAAGTGGAACCATGCCCCCAACTCCCTACATCCACTAGGCCCCCTTCCCAGAATCCTCAGACTCAGGTGGAAGCCAGTTACTAACACTCACAAGATTACTCCATGTCCTGAAAAAAGGGGTGCCCTGGATTAAAAAGGATTTAAAGGACATGACAGGTGCAGTGTGATGTCCTGGAGGACCTGGTCTGGACAAACTCACTAAAAAGGACATCTGGGGGACAACTGGGACAATCTGTCTATGGACTGGATAGCAGTCAACATTATAGGATTAATTTATTACATGTAATCATGATAATTTAGCCATACAGGAAAATGCTCTTATTTTTAGAGATGCACATTGATAATATTTAGGCAGAATATCAAAGTGAGTTAAATTTTACAAAGTTCATATGCCTCAGTCATTCGCCCTGCATGGTTGGACTCTCTTGACAAAGAGCACATTCTTTTCCACCTCCAGGCCTTTGTTCAAACCATTCCCTCTGCCTGGGATGCCCTTCTCCCCCTAGCAAAGTCCAACTCAGCCTTCAAAATACCACCATCACCTCCTCTGTAAAGCATTCCTGATCACCTGGTATTGCCATGGTAATCTAATGATCAGTCTCCCCACTTTGACCCCAAGTCCTTACAGATGAGCACGAGCCACTGATCTTATCTCAGGGTCCACTCCACCCTGGTCACACCAAAGCTTGACTGATATGATCTGGCCAGACCCAGCGGGAACCAACTTCTACATGCCTCTGGGTGCCCATGGAAGCCAAGAGCCTGGTGCTGGGCATCCTTTGGTTTGAATCCTAGCTCCAACCCCTGACTAAGTAATGTGATCATGAGCAATGTGTTTTCCTCTCTAAGCCAGTCTTCTCATCCAATAAAATGGGAACAATGGCAACTCCTACCTTGCACACTTAATCATTCATGTGATTAATATTTGAGAGCCTACTATGTACCAGATACTTGGAAAACACCAAGGAACAAAATAGATAAAAATTCTGTCCCAATGAAGCTCATTTTCTAATGAGAGAGACAGAGTAGAAAAACAGGATACCTAAGTGAACTGCTTAGTATCAGATGGTGACAAGAACTATGGAGAAAAATTAAGTAGGGAAGGAGGTGGGAAGGTCAGGAAGGGTCTCATTGAGGCAGTGAGGGAGTGAGCCAAGCAGATGTCCACGTGAATATAACAATAACAGCAGCCAATAGTTATTACACACCAGGCTCTGTGCTAAGCTTTTCACATATATTGACTCAGTCCTCTGACAATATAAGTACTATCATCGGCCCCGTTTTACAGAAACTGAAGCTTGGAGAGGCTACATGACTTGCTCAAGATCACAGGGGTAGGTGGCATCAGGATTCAAACCAAGGCGGTCACATCCTCACCATTTTGCCATGCTACCTCTAAAATGGAAACTCCAGGAGGATGCAGATCTTTGTTGGGTTTATCCTCTACTGTGTCCCCAGTTCTGGCACAGTAGGCTCTCAATAAATGACAGCCTTTATATATGAAGCTTAAAGGAAGCTGAGCTCCTCTCCAGGCACCAGCCAGGGGAAATGACCCCAAGATTTCCTCTTCTGCAGGTCTAATGGTCATGGAGGAATCAATTTGCCCAGCAAACATTTACATTTGTGTCGGCCTCAGGCCTATGTCCCAGGAGTCCCCTGTGCCAGATGAGGACTTAGTTCTAGAGTCATACAGATGAGGAGTGAGAAGTAGATGTGAACTGACCGGCAACTTAATAGGAGGAGCATAGGAAGGCGCCTCCTCCGACCTGCTAAAGGCCAGAGTCTGGCTTCTCACTTGTGTACACGGGGCCTCTGTAGCCAGACAAGCCCGAGGGCACATGGAGGTGGGGAAGCTGAGCCCAAAAGAGGGGATATAGGGGCTGGCATGGGAAATTGTCAACGCAAGAGGGCCAGGTTGCAAATCACAGAGGACCCAGAAACAGCATAGTGGGAGCCCCAGCTCAGAAGGCGCTCAGAACCCAAAAGCCAGAGCCCGTTACGCCCACGGTGGTCATCGAGACCTGGAGATACACTAGGGCTGCTCTGGGGCGCACAGCGTGCCGGTGCTGGGCCCAGAACCCGCTTCTCCGACCCCAGCCAGACCGATCCTTCAGCCCCTGCCCAGTCTCCCGGCCCCACTCACACTGCCCCGTTCCGGAAGCCCTTAAGCATAGCCAACACAGCGTGGTAGCGGCGTTTGCGCAACAGTGCGTTGACCGCAAGCAAAAGAGTCTGCAGCTGCGGAGGGGCGGCCATGGTGCGCGCGGCGGGGTGGCAGGCACAGAGCAAGACGCGAGCTGACAGCCCCGGATCCTTCCGGACAGCCAGCAGCGCTGGACAGTCTATCCCACCCCCCGTCTTTGCGCCCATAGGATATGTCTGCTGTCACTCATACCGGAGGGCTAATCACAGGGCTCACTCATCTCACCAGGGGAATGGGACCGAGCACTCTCCCGAATAGCAGTCTGATTGGAAAAAAGGGGAAAGCTTGTAACCAATCACAGTGGGCTCCACCCAACGGGACCTAAAGAAGTTTAGAAACACACGCCTCAATTTGTCAGGCTTGGAAGGTGTGTCATTGTGAGCTTGGAAGGAAGTTTCCTGAAAGAGAATTTGCCCTCCGTAGAGTTAGGATGGTGACACTGGGAGAAGCTAGGCCTCCTGTTTACATATGACAGTTCTGATTGGTTAACCTCGATCAAAAGCGATCTTCTCAGAGCATAAATGACTTGGCACCCTTGAAGGAGAATTAATAAAATGGGCTAATTAGAATTAGGCTAACAGATTGCTTATTCTTCTGCTTGTTCCTAAAGTGGGAAACCAACCTGACTGACTGGTTGCTGTTCACAGCTCCAGGCCCATTGTTAAAATGAAGCTATTACTTTAAAAAAAAATTCTGTTGCTTTTTATCGATGCTTTATTGTTTAAGCTATGGCTATATAATCACCCTACCCCACCCACAAGATGGGTTCACAGTTTTGAAGGCACTAGCCTGATGTGAGTCCCCTTTGCTTGGCAAAGCAATAAAGCTGTCTTTTTTCCTATACTCTAAGACCCTGTCTCCGAATTTCAGTTTGGCTCATCAGGGACGGGGGCCAATCTTTCGGCAACACCCTCAATGGCTTCCCTTTGTTCTTAAAATCCAAACTCCTTCCCATGGCCCACAAGGGAAGACTCTGTATGATAGGGCCCTTGCTTCCCTCTCTAACCTCACACTCCCACCCTCTCCTCGTCCTGTCACTTGCCCCCTTGGTCACTTCTCTTTAGTCACTCCAGCTAAACTTAGTCTAAGTTAGACTAAGCTTGGAGCTTAGTCACTCCAGCAAAACTAGTCTCCTTGCTTTTCCTTGAATGTGCCAGGAGTGTTCCTGCCTCAGCACCTTTGCACTTCCTATTTCCCTACCTGGTTCTTCCCATGGCTGGCTCCTTCTCAACCTTCAGGTTTCAGCTCAAACGCCACCTCCTCAGAGAGGTCTTCCAAGATACTGCATCTAAAGTACCACTGCCCACTCTGACTTATTACCCTCTTTTATTTTCTTCATAGGACTTTCCACTTTTTGAAATTATTTATTTGCTACATGTCCATTCATTGTCCACTGCCCCTGACTGTAAATCCCATGAGGGCAGAAATCTTGTCTCTCTTGTTTTCTGCTGTAACCCCAGCAATTAGTACCTATTGAGTGCCCAACATATGCTTGTTGAAGCAATATGGTTTGGGTGACATTTATGTATGATGTATTGTTGACATTATGTAACCACTGTATTGTTTGCCATGGTGTCCATAAGAAAGTACCATGCAGTGGGTGACTTACACAACAGAAATTAATCTTCTCACAATTCCAGGTTCTAGAAGTCTAAGATCAAGGTGTCTGTAGGTTTGGTTTCTTTTGAAGCCTCTATCCTTGGCTTGCAGTTGGTTGCCTTCTCACAGTCCTCACATGGTCACTCCTCAGTCCATGTGTGTCAAAATCTCCTTATAAGGACACCAGTCATATTACACTGGAGCCCACCTCTATTGTTGCAGAAAAATGTGTTACAGCTCAGTTGTGACAGCAACCTAGATCTGGGTGAGAGACCAAGCAGCACTCAGAGTTGGAGAACTCAGGTTTATTACACCAGTGGGCCCAAAGAAGTTAACACTTCAAGCTCTGGACCCTGTCTGTAGGTTTACACAGGCCTTTTATAAGCTGCCAGTTTTACACTTTGCAACATCATATGCAAATAAAGTACAACAGAAGTTGACCAACCAGGAACAAGCTTTGTAGAACTAATCAGGAGTGAGCTCCATGCAAAAGAAGTACTACAAACGGACCAATCAGAAGTTACAGAAGTGGACCAATCAGAAGTGAGAATATTAACCAATCAGGAGTGAGAGTAATAGCTAATCAGGAGTGAGAGTATGAACCAATCAGGAGTGAGAGTAATAGCTAATCAGGAGTGAGAGTAATAACCAATCAGGAGTGAAGGAAAGTGAGCTCAGGGAACCAACAGAATTCTAGGTGTAAGTTAGCCGCTTTGGAGGCAAAAAGTGAGATAAAGCCTCTGGGCCAGGGAACCCGACGCTAGTGGGAGGAGAGCAGCAGCCCTGCCTAGGGGTCCTGCCAGTCTTTTTATGGGGCTTCCCGCCTCACTATGACTTCATTTAACCTTAATTACCCCTTTAAAGATCCAATCTCCAAATACAGTCTAATATGTAGGGATTAGCATACAACACATGAATGTTGAGGGGACACAATTCACCCCATAACAACCGTCATGCTTTGCTGCCTCCTGCCAATACCAATGAACCTAACAAGATGTCACGGCCCAGTATTGCTTTGTGTCCTTGTTTCTTCCCCTCAAGAGAGGAGTCTGGTTTAAGCTGCTCGTAATTCCTCCCCTTCCCATAGAGAAGTAAATTTTTCTGGGGTGGCTGGAGAACTCGTTGTGGAGGGGGACACAGGAGGTTTCCAAACTTCTCCTCCCTGCTTGGCTCCATGCCTGGAATTACTACATTTCTTACCCCAGGAGTCTCTAACCTGTGATTGGATTCAGTTTAATGCCAACCTGCTGACCCTAAGGGAATGTGACACAGGACTGATGGATTTTGGTGGAGAAAGAGACTGAGGTAAGTGGAAAGTTCAGAGCAGGGGGTAGCCTGACTGGTGAGCCCACTGGAGGTAGGATTCTCTATCCCTGAAAGCTCATTCAGTTGTTCACCAGTCAGTAGTCAGTTAACAACACTTCCCAGGTTGCCTCTGTGCTGAACTCTGAGCTCCAACCAAAAGGGACGAAAAACATCTCTTGCTCGGAGGGCTCCCTCTTGAGGAGGAAGAGATAAGGGGAACCTCCAACAGAGTTTTAGTAAAAACAGAGTGTGCAAAGTCCTGAAGAACAAATAAAAATCAACATGTGTATATGCACCTGGATGTATCGGAATACAGCTCTTCCTTTTGTCCAGATAAACCCATCGTAAGTTAAAAATATCAAGTCAAAAATGCATTTAATACACCTAACCTCCTGAACATCACAGCTTAGCCTAGCCTACCTTAAACATGCTCAGAACACTTACATGAGTCTCCAGTTGGGCAAAATCATCTAACACAAAGCCTGTTTTATGATAAAGTGTTGAATGTCTCACGTAATGTATTGAATATGGCAATGAAAGTGAAAAGCAAAATGGTTGTCTGGGTACAGAGTGGTTTTAAGTGTATTGGTTGTTTACCCTTGTGATTGCACAGTTGACCGGGGGCTGCCTAAATATCATGACAGAGAAGAAAAGATCGAAATTCAAAGTTCAAACTGTTTCTACCTAATGAATATCAGTTTCACAACCATTGTAAAACTGAAAAATCGTAAGTTGAATCATTGCAGGTCAGGGACCATCTATACCTGAAAAGCTTCCAAGGTCTGTGTCGGTGGAATCTTTTCATCCATCATTCTCTGAATAAAACTGAGACCCTCACTGTGGCCCTTTCCATCTCTCCATCCTCATCCTGTATCCATATCTCACTTATTATCCTCAGTTGCCACTTTACAGTCTTCAGCTTCCTTTATTTTGACCTCAGAGACTTTGCATTTGCCCAAGATAATAAAGCTAATAAGCTTTGCCTTTTTGTCCCCTTTTCTCCATCTGACTCTATCTGACTCTAGATGCTGCCAGCATCTAGAACAGTTTCCAGCACACAATAGGTCCTCAGTACATATTTCTAAGTCAATTAAATGAATGTGTATGTATTAATACATTACTTAAATAATAAAAAATAAATTAAAGAACAGTTATATCGAGAAACTCTTGCTGGGGAGATAATGAGATTCTGGAACCACTGGATCAAGGGGGATGTTAAAGGAAAAACAGGGAGGAGGGAACCCTGGTCTTACTCCTGCCAGAGAGGCAACAGGAAGGGGGGTGTAGAACTTGATGTGGGCCCTGGGTCTCCAAGGTTCCCAGTAAAGGGGGCAGGGCATGGAGTGTGGCAGATGAGCAGGTTCTCTGTGGTGGACTTTTGCTCAGAGCTAGCTGTGCCAGGGGAAAGAGGAAATGGAAGACTATTGGTGGAGGGGAAAAGGAGTGGTGTTCAGGGCAGGATGGAAAGCTTATGGTAGAAATGGGCCTTTGGGCAGAGGGTCTTTGAGGCAATTTATCAGGAACAGTGGCTAGCCGTGTTCTACAAGGGTCGTAGTACTTTGAACAGAAATTTTTAAATTTTAGGAGTCATATATTTAATGAATATAAGAAAAAGAAAATTGTAATTTTTGTGATTATTGCTTTGGATGAGGCTAAAAGAAGTATTTAAAAAAATCAACAACAATGAGAATTTAGAGTCAAGTTCATGCTAGTCCAGTTGTAGGAGGACATGGCCATACTCATGGGAGAGATGATGATTGGTGGCACTTCCATCATTCCCCTCCCCCTCCCACTTACTTCCTAACTCTTCCTCGTGGCCCAGGTGTACTTCTTTGAAAACTACATTCCACCTTGTAATTAAATAATTTTTAAGATTTAATCTCTGTGTGCTCCCCCTACCCCTAACTCCATGGCAAAGGACCACTGCATTCCTGGAGCTATTACAGGACTCGGTACATAGTAAGCCCTTAATGAGAGGCCAATGGAACATAAAGGAAGATTAGAGAGGGGTCTGTGTGTGATGAGGGATCCAAATGAGGGGCAGGAGGATCTCTGGAGACCTGGGTGGGCTTTCTGTGAGGCTGAGCTGGGGGTTGCTGAGGTGGGTATTGGGGGTTATGTAACAGAATTGGGGTCCCAGAGAAGCAGGGGTGGAGATCTGTTGTGAAGTGGAAATGGAAGTTCCTAATAGGTGAAAATAAGGGCTTCTGTAACAGCCAGGGGGATCTCTGAGATAGTGAGGGATTAAGAACGGGCAGAGACAGGAGTCATGTGAGGAGAGGAGGGTGGCTCCTAATAGGCAAAGATGGGAGGTCACTCTGGGAAGGGGGAATGAGAAGTCTTTAACAAGGGATGGCAATCAGTGGTGCAATTACGGCAGGGTTCCTGTATCCGGTGAAGTTGGGAGTCCTTGTGACTAAGTTGGGTGGTCCCAGTGAGATGGGAATGGGGGTTGGTGTTGCAAAGGTGGGGATACTGTGTACAGCGGAAATATTCGGTCCGTCTTTCAGAGTTGGCGGGTCTCATGCAGTCGGACGGGGGTCTGTGTCCTGTGTCACAGAGTTGGGGGTCAGTTCCGGTGTGATATGGCTGGAGGTCCGGGTAACATGGTCGGGAGATCCGTGTGTGCGGCAGGTATGGAGTCTGTGTGCAGAGTTAGGGGTTCAAGTGAGGCGGGGATGGGAGTCCACACGTGCGGGTGATTGGGTCATCGAAGCGTGGCTGGAGGAACCCCGGGAGGCTGGGGGGTCCCGCGAGCCATTATTGGGTTTCCAGGATGCAGGGCGGGGGGCGGGGGGGTGCTCGGCGGCCGCTCCCAGGCGCCCCCTGGCGGCCCCGACCCCGCCGCCGCCGCCGCCGCGGCTCCCACAATGCTCGCGTAGCCTAGCTTCGGGCTCCCGTGGCGGCGGCGGCTCCAAGATGGCGCAAACGATCTTCGAGGCCCTGGAGGGTGAGCGGCGGCGGGGCCGGGGGAGGTGGCTGTTCCGCGTTGTGCCCCCTCCCGCCGCGTTCTCGCGCCGCCCGGCCCAGGGCGCGTGGCGGCCCTGGGGCGGAGGGCACCGGGGCCGGAACAGCCGCGGGGCGGGAGGGGCACGGGCGGGAACAGCCGCGGGAGCCGAGGCCCGGCGCGGGTAGGGGGCAACTGGGCAGGAACAGCAACAGAGTTGAGGCTTACTGGGGGGGGGGTGTTCTCCGAACCGGAACAGCCGCGGGAGCCGAGGCCCGGCGGGGGGGGACAACGGGACAGGAACAGCGGGGGAGAGAAGGCCCCGGGGGGGAGCACTGGGACCGGAACAGCCGGGGAGCCCTGGCGCAGCGGGGAGAGGGGCCCCCGACCGGAACAGCCGCAGTCTCGAGAGCCTCGGGCCGGGGCGGGAGGGGTTTCCTGGAGGGAACAGCCTGGGCAGGCCAGGCCGGGAACAGCGAGGTGGGGCAGGTTGCTCTGCGAACGCGAGGCCTGGGAAGGGCTTGGCAGCCGGAGCCGCCGAACCAGACATCCTGACCACGAAGAACGTGTTTTTTGCACCAGCTGTGTGCCTCGTGCTGTGACATAGTGCCTCAAATTCAGACCAGGAAAGGATTGGCACCACCTTTGTGCAAGGCCAGGACTTAGTGCTGATGGGCCCAAACTAGCAAACACTGGGTGCCTGCTTTGTGCAGTTTTATAAACTGAGACCAAGAAAGGATGGTTACTGGTGGTGTGCCTAGTCGGGATGCCCTGTTATCAGACCTAAACCAGCACATTCTGGGCACAGACTGTCCCATACTCCTCAAAATCCTAGGATGTGAATGGTCCTCAGGCTCTGAGAATTACAAGCTTTGGAGACAGGCAAACACTGAGACTCCAGGTGCACGTGCTAGAAGTTGGAGAGGAAGCCTCAGCCAGTTCAGGGCCATGGCATAGAGTTGATGTTGGGGGGATACAGCCCCAAGAATGTTCTTGGGAGAATGAGATAAGATGAGTATACACCTAATTAGAGGGCAGACTGAAAGAAGGTCAGTCCAGTGGTATGTGGCTGAGTCTTTGAGTCCTATAAACTTCCCAAGAGATCTCCACCCTGTGTCTTAACTTCTTGGACGATCAGAGTTCTCACCATGAAATGTGTAATCCTCCCTGTATCTGGAAGGACTGAGTTTCAGGAATACTCACTGGTGAGGGACAGATGGAAATTATAGAATAAGCAATTATAGAAAAGGGAAAATTATAGAACAGTAAAAGAAGAGAACCTCAGCTGGTGTTCAGTGCCATGATGGATGATGGAATTGGAGGGCCAGGGTCAGTGGTGGCTCACTCTGGGAGGCCAATAAGATGGGATGAAGCCTACTTTCCCTCTGGGTACATGGACTTCTTCAGTGTTTGAATTTTCACTACAAGAATGTGTTTGCAGGGGATGGGTATAGCTCAGTGGTAGGGTGCATGCCTAGCATGCACGAGGTCCTGGGTTCAATCCGCAGTACCCCCATTAAAAAAAAAGAGTTCATATACTGAGTTATGAAGTTGAAGGAAAAATCCGTTCCTAGAACAGTGTGATGCATGCTGGGCTAGGGGAAGGGCAGTAGGGCTGTGGGGCTCCAGAGATGACCCTGGCAAGGGGAAATGCATTTGCAAAGCCCTGCAGGGCAAGAGGTCTAGGATTCACCACAGTTTATGTGAGCAACTAGAGATGAGGCTTCTGAACTTTATCTTGGCATCAGTGTAGAACTAAGAAAGTATTTTCAGCAGGGGGTCAGCACAAACTAATGTATGTTTTATAAAGTTCACCCTGGCTGCTCTGAGAACAGATGGGAGGAGCCAGAGTGGCAGCAGGGGAGATGAGACCCCTGCGGTTGTCCTGCTGAGAGCTGATGATGGCCTGGGCTCTGGGGACAGCTGTAGGAGATGGAGAGAAAGTGGGTCTGAGAGATATTTGGGAGGCAGACTTGCTGAAGGACTAGAAATGAGGGGTGGGAAGGGAGATCAGTTGAGGGAAAAATCAAGGGGTGCCCTGGGGGCTTTGGGTGGATGGACAGTGGTACCCTGCTCTTATTGATGAGGATTTCTAGAAAAGGAACTAACTTAGGGGTGGGGAATGACCCATTCAGTTCGAGTTCAGTTTTGAATAGGCAGCATTTTTTTAAAGACTTAATTTTTTACAAGCAGTTTCAGGTTTTCAAAGTTGAGAGGCATTTACAGAGATTTCCTATATACCCCCGATCCTATACATTCATAACCTCTCCTTTAATCAACATAACTCACCAGAGTGGTACATTTGTTACCAAGGATGAACCTACATTGACACATTGTGATCACTCATATTCCACAGTTTACCTTAAGGTTTTCTCTTGGTGTTGTACATTCTATGAGACAAATGTGTAATGACATATATGCATCATTATGATATTATCATAGAGTGTTTTCCCTGCCCTAAACATCCTCTGTACTCTGTCTATTCATTCTTCCCCCCAACCGTTGGCAACCACTGATCTTTTTATTGTCTCAGTAGTTTTGACAGGCAGTATTTTTTTTTAATTAGATTTCTTTTTCTGACGTAATACTTTTCTTCTCTGTAGATTCACATGCAGTTGTAAGAAATAATCAGAGAGATTCCATTAACCCTTTATGTAATTTCCCCCAGTGTAACATCTTGTTAAACTATCCTGTAACTTCACAACCAGTCAACTACAGAATTGTTCCATCACTACAAGATGTTGTCCTTTTTATAACCACACCCACCTCCCTCTCCTGGTCCCCAACCCTGATGTCTGGCAACCACACTAATCTGACTTTTGTTTCTAAGATATTATCATTTCAAGAGTGTCATGTAGTTGGAATCATGTAGTATACAGTCTTTGAGATGGGCTTTTTTCACTTAGTGTAATTCCCTGGAGATTCATCCAAGCGTTTGCTTATATCAATAGTTTGCTCCTTTTTATTGCTGAGCAGTACTCCATGGTACAGGTGCACCACACTTTAACTGTTCACCCACTGAAGGACATGAGTATTTCCTGTTTTTTACTATTATGAATAAAACTGCTACAGATTTGCACACAGATGCTAACTTACAATTTTGTGTAATATGATAGACAAGTCTACTGACACATTCAGGGAAGCATGAACCCCAGGTTTGAAACTCCAGATATGAGGAAGAACTAAATGAGGGTGAGTGAGGATTCTTGGGGAGAGTGTAAGAGGGAAAGGAGAAAGAGACAGACAGAAGGAACCCTTCAAAATAGAAACATTTAGGGGGTGGACTGCAGAGGAGAGTAAGGGAGGCTGGGAAGGAGGAGCAGAAAAGTGGGAGAAGACCCAGGAAGGATGGCGCCGTGGAGCCTAGAGAAGGGAGTGTTTCAAGGAGTATCTGATGTTGCCAGGTGGTCTTTGGTGATTCTGGTGGAATGGTGGGGGCTTAAGCCTCACTGGAGTGAGTGGAGGAGGACTGGAGTGTGGGCAGAGGCGATGGAGGGTGTAGACATGTCTCTTGGGATGCTTGTTGAAGGGAGGAGAGACGGGAACATGGATTCAAAGGAGGATGTGCTGGAGAGACCCGGGGGTGTGTAGCCACTGATGGGAAGGAGAGTTGTGGGCACAGTGTGAGAGGGGCCCGTCAGTGGAGAGAGGCTTCTGAAGGAGCAGGAGTGGCTGGAGAGAAGGGCTGGCCTCAAAGGCACACAACCTGTGTCATGACAGGGGAAAGGATGGATTCAGTCTGGCTGCAGGAGCTGAGGGTTCTGATTGCACTTCAGTTGGAAGCTGGGGCAGGTGACAGCTGAGAGGCTGACTGTGGGGAAAGAGAGAATGAGGCACCCTCTGAGTTACTTGGGAGGGAGGCAGTGTGCCTTGCCGGCTACTTAGATGTGAAGAGTCCTGTCCTCCACCTGGTGACTCGGCTGGGCGGTTTACTACTGTGAACTTTAACAGTGACAACTAATTGTAAAACACAGATGTAGTCAGCTTATCAAGAGTCCCCTGACCACAAATCCAGATTATGCACTTCTTTGAGGAACTGAAAAAACAAGCACATACCAGAAAACAAGGGAAGCAAAGATGCCCGAGTACAAATAGATTTGTGGGATTTGTGGGGTGTGTATGGGAGAGACTCAGTAACATGATGTCCAGAGGGGGCTGTTTCACTTTGGGTTAGATTTGGCCATGAGTAAGAGATAAGCCCAGCCCAGCAATGGCTTAAACAGGCTAGAAGTTTACTTCTCTTGCACAGGAATCCAGAGAAAGTTAGTCCAGAGCTGTGACAGTGGCTGTGTTCTACAAGGTCTTCAGAGGCCTGGGATCTTTCCAGTTTTTCACCCTGCAGTGCCTCGGGTATGGCCCTTGTCCTCATGATCTGGGATGGTGACTAGAGTTCCCGCCATCGTCTTCCTGTCCTAGGAAGCAGGAGGGAGGACAGGACAAAGAAGGGGGTCCCATACCAGCAGCTTTTAAGAAGACTTCCTAGAGACTGCCATAGAACACTTTTACTTACATCTCATTGACCAGAACTTAGACGTTCTCTAGCTGCAAGAGTGGCTGGGAAGTGTAGTCTTTATTCTGGGGCCATGTTTCCAGCCAGAAACCTTGGGTTCTATCGCAATAGAATTAGGGAGAGAATGTATATCAGGGCACAGGCAGTGATTTTTGCCATGGGGGCCTTGCAGTGGGGCTGGCTTGTAAGGATGAAGTCAGAGCAGGATGCTGGGCCCACCTTTTAAAAAAGCTACTTTTCTTTCTTCAGGAATGGACAATCAGACTGTCCTGGCTGTCCAGTCATTGTTGGATGGCCAAGGAGCAGTCCCTGATCCAACAGGCCAGAGTGTCAATGCACCACCTGCCATCCAGCCACTGGGTGAGTATCTGCTCAGGTCCACCAGTGGGAAGGGTACGTGGCTTCCCATGAAAAACAGGTGGGGCTACCGGGGGGGGGTGTGGGAATGAATTGCCCACTGTGGTCCCTAGGGTGTCCTCTGGTGTCTGAGAGGTCACTTTCCTCCCAGCCTGGGTCTTCAGGCTCATGCCTTTCTCTGCTTAGCTCTGAGGACACTCTTTCTCCATCACTTCGTAATGTGGGGACCATGGCAGAGAATGACTGGGAGCCCTGATGCTTACTATTGCTTGTACCTTTGACCCGAAGTCATGTCTCAGCCTCCCCTCTGTCGAAAGAACGGCCTGAGCATGAATCTCTCCAATTTATAGTCCAGATCTTTGATATACAGTGAGGACAAGAAACTTCTCTTAGAACCTATGTGAGTCTGTGTGTTCATTTATTCATTCCACAAAGGTTTTCAAGTACTTGGGAGCCATGCTGGGGACAGAGAGATACACACCGGGGGTTTGAATCCTTATTCCTGTAGTTTCTGGCTCTGTGACCTTGGGCAAGTGAATTAATTTCTCTGTGCCCCAATTTTCACATCTATAAAGTTGGGGAAATAGTCTTACCTCATAGGAATCTCGTGAGGATACTTGGGATTTGGTTTTAGCTGTTGTAAACAAGAAATGCAAATTTCTTGTCGTTTGTACAAGATTAATTTCTTTCTCTGTTGCATGAAGTCCTGATGGGCATTTGGGGTGGCTGTGGTGAGACTCAGGCCCCTTCTTTCCTGTGGCTTTATTGTCCTCAACATGCAGTCCAGGATGGCTGCTCCAGCCTCCCACTTTCATTTCCACACTCCAGCCAACATGGAGGGAAGAAGGGAGTAGAAGTCATACCCCTTCTCTTTAAGAGACAGTTGCATAGACAGTATACATATGCTGTTGTCTGTTGGTTGGAACCCAGTCACATGACATGTATAGCTGCAAAGAAGGCTGAGGAATATATAGTCTTTAACTAGACAGCCATGTTTCCCACTACAATTCATATTACTGCCTAAGAAGGAAGAGTGAATATTGAATAACAAGAGACGTTTCTGCTACAACATATAAAGTGCTTGGCACAGTGCGTGGCCTGTGGTAGGCCTTCAGTGATGGATAGTATTCACTGTAGCTAATCATTCATTTAGTTTTTCATTCATTCAACAAATATCCACTGAGGGCCTCCTATGTGCCCAGGAAATATTACACTTATGGTAGTAAGTAGGATATTTCATTCCCTGAGAGACTCACAGTCTGGTGGTGATGGGAAAACGTGATAGGAGAGGCTTGCCCAGAGGAAGGAACTGTGTTCACTGCTTTTGGAGGGCTTCCTGGAGGAGATGACATCTGAGCTGAGCCTTGCATAATGAGTTGTTCTGAAAGAGGCAGCTTGACAGGGGGAATGGAGGATGCAAAGGCACAGAGGAGTGTGATCATGCGGCCCATTTGGGGACTAGTGAATAAATTAAGGCAGCGTAAAGATTCTGAATGTCTCAGCTTTGAAGCAAACCCACTTCACTGTTTCCTAATTTCTAATTTTTTGATACCTGAGTGAACTTGGCTGGATATTCCCACGAGTGCCAGTGAGGTTTTGAAAGCTTCTAGGAAGCACCAAGTTGACGCTTGACACTCCCACATTAAGTCATGCAGTGCCCTTAGTTTGCCATTCTTAAGGTCCCGTTTCTCACTGTGATGCCCCTCCTTTATTCTTGCTTTTTTTCGTGATTTCCCTCTCTCTGCTCCTCTGCGGGTGTGATCCCTAGATGACGAGGATGTCTTTCTCTGCGGGAAGTGTAAGAAGCAGTTCAACTCGCTGCCGGCGTTTATGACCCACAAGCGGGAGCAGTGCCAGGGGAGTGCCCTGCCCCTGGCCACAGTCTCACTGGCCACCAACAGCATCTACACGCCATCAGCAGCACCCACAGCGGTCCAGCAGGCCCCACCTCCTGCCAATCGCCAGGTAGTCATTCATTCGTTTGTTCATTCATCTGTTCAAGTCTTTTTGGGTACCACTGTGTGTCAGGCATTGTGTGGGCACTCGGGAGTACAGTAGTGAACAAACAGACCAGGTCACTACCCTCATGGAGTTGGGTGAGATGGCTAGTACCCAAACAAATGTGTTGAGATGTACTGTTTTCAGGATAAATGCAGAGGGATAGGGGATGCCAAGACAGGGATGAGAGATTTTGCCCTTTTCTGTATGGTGCTTTGTGAAGGGGTAACACGGGAGCAGAGACCTAGGGAGGTGAGGGAATGCATCATGCAGCTAATTTGGGGAAGAGTCTTCCAGGAGGTGGGATCAGCAGGTGCAAAGGCCCTGATGTAAGGGTGTGCTGGGTTTATTCCAGAAATGGCAAGAAGGTGAGAGTAACTGGAACTGAGTGATTGAGGAGGAGGGTGGGAGGTGATAA
The DNA here is from genome assembly GCF_048564905.1 of Vicugna pacos. Lineage (NCBI taxonomy): Eukaryota > Metazoa > Chordata > Mammalia > Artiodactyla > Camelidae > Vicugna > Vicugna pacos. The sequence goes on from NC_133005.1 coordinate 25,193,578, forward strand.
GAGCAGAGGTAATAGGGAGATCCTGACAGATCATGTGGGCCTGGTGGGCTTTTATTCTGAGTGAGATGAGAACTACTGGAGGGTTCTAAGGAGAAGAAGGACATAGTCTGACTTACACTTGAACTAGGTCACTCTAGCTGCTGTACAGATAATAGATTTTGGTGACAATTAAGAGAGAAATCCAGGAGACCCATTAGGGGACTGTTGTACAAATCCAGGCAGTGGGTGGTGGTGGCTTGTCCAGGAGAATGACAGTGGAGGTGGAGAGAAGGGATGAGACTTTGGAAAAATTTTGAAGGTGGAGCTGACAGAGCTTGTGGATAGACTGGATGTGGGGTATGAGATTAAAAGGAGTCAAGGGTGACCTGAGTTGGAGTTGCCATGGACTGAAGTGGAGAAAACAATGAGGAGGTTTTGGGAGGTGTTCAGCTGGTCATGTTGGATTTGAGATGCCCATTCGACCTTCAAGTGGAGGCAGTGAAGATGCAGACAGGTATACAAGTCTGGAGATCAGGAGAGAGGGCCAGGCTGGGGGGATCTGGAGAAGCTTCCGGAGTCCTCAGTCAGGAACACAGTTCTGGAGCAAAGATACCCTGGGTGGGGAAGCTCAGAGGGATTAAAGAATCTGCATAAAGGAGGCTGGGCATGTCCCAGGATGCCAGGTCACGGGGTCAGACTTCCCTCTAGCTTTCTCTTATTACTCTAAAACATTATTTTCATCCGTTGTATAGACATAATTCTTAACATCAAATTAAAAATGTTCACCCAGATCCATAGGACATGGACACTGAAACTTTCCAAGTTGCCACAGACATCTTCTAACAGAACATAGTCATGTTTCTTACTCCTTGTTTATGAGTTTTGTTAGTAGAAAATGTTTCCTCTTTCCCTTTATTTTCAATAAGAAAGAGGGACATTCCTCCAGTCCTGGGCAAGGAAAAAACTTCAGAACACAATCAGCTGGTTATGGGCAAACACAGATCCCTCTAGGGCCTAAGTGAGTTGGATGGACATGGAAATGATTTCCCATTTTTCATCTCAGTGCAGTGCACAGGACATTGTAAAAACACACATCAGACGGGATCTACCCTACCTTTTCTGGCCTTGACATGGGGCATGTCACTCTAACCTGCCTGGGCTGTCCTTGCTTAGTTGAGAGCAAGGACATCCTATTTGAACAGGGACTCTGGGTTCAGGGGCCCGGTTCCTGCTTTCCCCAGAGGTCCTACAGACAGCCAGTTTGAAAAGATGTCAGTAAAGAAAGATAACAAATAAACAAAACACAACAAACACCCTTTACATCACCTAAGAGGAATGGTCACTGCACGTTTGACACCCTCTTGTAAGGTCTACCTTTCATCCGAGCATTTTTTTTTTATTAATTTGTGTGTTTGCAAGTAATAACATGTTTCCTATCTCCTTTCTAAAAGTTAGGATGCTACAAATTAAAGCCCCTTTGGCACTATTTCTCTCCCCTGCCCCTGGATAACTACTGATGAAAATCCTTCTCAACCTTTTAAGATACTTTCACATACTTACTTAAGTACTCACAGGAATTACACTAGTAGTATTATTTGAGATTTTTAAAAATAAGACTATGTTAAGTACATGTTATTATATAATTTGATTTTCCATGCAGTATCTTTTATATGCTGTCTATAGTGTTCTCTCCTTGACTATAGTATATTTTTTAATCCATTCTCCTACTGATAGACATCAAGATTATTTCCAGTTTGTCACTAGTAGAAACAAGGCTCTTGTTTGTGGGCTCCCTGTGGACAGGTGTGTGTTTCTCTAGATTCCAGGAAGTAATTTTTGCTGGGTCATAGGGTATATGCCTTTCAGGGAAGTGTCACTTGCTAAATGAGGAAATGGAGGTTCAGAGAGATGGTGTGACATTCCCAGCGTCACATGGCAGGGAGCAGAAGCAGAGGTGGAAGATCTGTGGGACTCCAGAGCCCAGATCTTTTGCATCTTGCCCTCTGCTTCCTTCCAGAGCCTCAGACATATTCGTTGTCTCCCTCGCTTCCTCTCTCTCTCTCTCGTCCTGTCCAGATCTCCACGTACATTACAGTGCCCCCATCCCCGCTGATCCAGACCCTGGTGCAGGGGAACATCTTGGTAAGCGATGATGTGCTCATGTCCGCCATGTCAGCCTTCACGTCCCTGGACCAGCCCATGCCCCAGGGCCCCCCTCCTGTGCAGGTAAGGAGGTGGCCAGTTTTTCACAGGGTCTTGATTCTAGGCCTACATGTTGACACATACAGATTCAGAATCTTGTAGAGAGAAGGGAGCTTGGTCCCAGCTCTCCCCCAAGCTCAGGAGTGTCAGCCTCCCCTTGGCCAACCCTGCTGTGGATGGGGAAGCTACCACGTCCAGCTTGGACCCAGAACATGACTTTAGGGTTTCACAGCCACAGTCCAGCTGTATTGACTCCTATTTTGATTCTTAATAGAAGAGTTCCATGTTCATTAGAAAAGCCTACTGTATAGCACAGGGGGCTGTATTCAATTTCTTGTAATGAGCTGTAATGGAAAATAATCTGAAAAAAATATATGTATGTATGTGTATATATATGTGTGTGTGTGTGTGTGTGTGTATATATAACTGAATTCTTTGCTCTACACCTGAAACTAACATTGTAAATTGACTACACTTATATAAAAAAGTAAGAATTTAAAAAAAGAAAAACATTAGAAAATACACAAAAGTTTTTTTTTAAAGCTTAACTATTCATAATCTTGGAAATAAGGAGACATGGCAACTGACTGCAGTGTGCAGTTCTTAGTTGGATCCTGGATCAGGTGGTGGGAGGGAGCTATAAAGGCCTTCCTGGGACACTTGGGTAGATTAGAATATGGAGGAATTTGAACATTTTAGATAATAGTATTATATCAATATTCAATTTCCTATGTGTAATCATTGAATTGTGATTATGCAGGAGAATGTCCTTGTTTTTAGGAGATGCATCTGAGTACAGTTTTAAGGAACAAAGTGTCATGATGTCTGCAACTAACTTTAAAATGGCTTGACAAAACACAAGTATATACGTGTGTCTGTACACACACACACATTGCAGATGTGGCCAAATGGTAACAACTGGTGACTTAGATGAAGTATAGTGTTCATTTTATTATTTTAGCAATCTTTCTGTAGGTTTGAAATTTTACAGAATATAAATTGGGAAATCAATCAGTTAGTCAATCACCCTTGCTCCCTCTGCCCAAAGAAAATACTACCAAAAATTTTGGTGTCTGATTTTCCTGACCTTTGACTACAAATATAGATAAAAATAGCTTTCTGTTTAAATATATTTAAAATACTATATATTTTATATAAAATATTGAAAATATGTTTAAAATATTTGACACACATACACATCTATATAAATGGATCATGTTATGTGTACTGCTCTGGAACTTGCTTTTCTTACTTTGCTTTTCGTTTAATGTCATTCTCTATCTGTGCCTAAACCCTATGTCAGTATTTCCTGAAATGTTCCCCAAAACAGTGTCTCCTTGGGATTTTCCAATACAAAAGCAAGAGATCCTTTTTGTATTGGGAAATCAGCCTGGGATGGAGGCATTCTACTTCTTCCGCACTCTGTCTCTGGGTTTTTCCTGCAGTAAAGAGATTCTTTTGCTTTTGTCACCCCAGATTTTTCCCGAAACCTATTTGACTATGGAACCCAAGGAGCAGCAATTAAGAGAAGCATCCTTTAATGAAATACTGATCAGCATCATCACTTTAACAGTCACAAAGGATTCCATTCCATTCCATGTGGATGGGCCATCCTCTCTTTAGCCAGGCTTCCATGGAAGGACATGTAGGTCACTGCCATTTTTTGCTGTTATAAAAACCACTGGAGTAACATTCATGTATTGATATCTTTGCCCAACTGCTTGATCATATTTATAGAATCAGTTTCTAGAAGTCAGTGGCTGTGTTTTGGGGATCCACAGCCAGTACATTCAGTGACTCTCTAGAAAGACTCTCAGGACTTAAGATGGTTGTGCTCATGGCTGTGATTTATAACAATAAAAAGATACACAGCAGGATCAGCAAGGGAAAAAGACCCAGCAGCCTGGAAGAATTCAAAGTTCTTCCAAGTTTCCAGTGTTCTCCCCCTTAGGGAAATGGGGAGAGGCTATAGAAGGCACATTTCCCCCCCCCCAACAGTGAAGAGCAGCAACACGCATGCAGTGTTTCTGTGGGGGAATCACACCTGAGACTCCAAGGCCAGGGCTTTATTGGGGGTTGATCACATAGGCGCCCAGACACAATGACCAAAACTCCAGATACGCAGATGAGAAGGGAGACGTTCACCATAAACCACATCATTTATGTGAACAGTCTAGGTGAGTTGATACAGTAGGGTCAGTGTCCCTGGTGGGCAGAATAGCCTTATCAACAGAGGGAATCTTCTACAAGGCAGGTTCTCAGATGCCAGTTCAGAGCCAGTCCTACAAGCAAGCCCTTCTAAAAACAGCAGAATTACGCCTGCTGTATTAGCTCATTTCTGCACAAGCTAGGCCATTTTTGATGACTTTCATAGAGAAAGGGGGTAGCAGTGCCAGACTGATGGCTCCTCTGAGTTCTCCCATGACTTTGTTTCCATGCCCCCCTCAGCCCCATCCTCTGAGCTGTTCCCACTCTGGGAGTGGCTGTTCTTTCTACATGGCTGGCTAAGGCAAATGTCCTTCCCCAGTGATAAATAAGACAGTTGCTGTCAAGAGGCTTTGACACTTTAATTCTCTCTTCTGATTTCAGAGCAGCCTGAACATGCATTCTGTGCCAAGCTACCTCACCCAGCCCCCGCCTCCTCCCCCACCCCCTCCCCCACTGCCCCCACCCCCACCTCCTCAGCCCCCACCACCCCCACCCCAGAGCCTGGGCCCCCCGGGGCGTCCCAACCCTGGTGGGAATGGCGTGGTGGAGGTATACAGCGCCACAGCACCCCTGGCTGGGAGTGGAACGGTGGAGATCCAGGCACTGGGAATGCAGCCCTACCCACCCCTGGAGGTGAGCAGAGGCTGGGATTTGGGGTGAAGTGGGAAAAACTGGTCATGGTCATCATGGGTAACCTGAACCTTTTCTGAGGACCAACTGTATGCTAGACATAGTTGGAGATACCCCATGGCAGGCAAAACCAGATCATGGAGTACCACATCATGAGAGAGAAGGACTTTAATCAAGCCATTGTATGTATAAAAGTATAAAATGCAAACCATGAGAAGATGGAATGAAGTAGAGGTTGTAGCCGATATACATGCTGTCCTCAGGGAGTGCTCAGGACAGTCAGAGAATATCTGCCTTTTGGGGAGAAGATTCCAAAAATTTTTCTATGCAAGTGTCTCATATCTTTTGTAACAAGCTAGGTGTATCAGTTAGCTATGGCTGTGTAAGAAATATCCACAAACCCTTAGTAGTATATAGCAGAACATGTTTATTTTTCTCATGTCTATGATGGTCAGCTTGGCAGCTGCTGATTTTTGCTGGGTTCTTTCATGTGTCTGGAGGTTGGTTGGCTCTCGGCTGCTCTAGGTTGGCCTGGAGAGGGGTAAGTTAGGTGGGGTGACCCAGCTCTGCTCCAGCAAGTTAGTTAGGTATGTTCTCATGGCAGTGCTGGAGGTTGAATAATGTAAGCAGAAATGCTCAAGGCTTACTGAGGCTTAGACTTGTAAGTGACACAACGTAACTTCTGTTGGTCAAAGCAGGTCACAAGGCCAGCTTAGATTTAAGGAGTAGGGAGAGATTCCACTTCTTTATTGGAAAAGCTACAAATCACACTGTAATGGGCATGGGTATGGGGAAAGGTAAAGGCCATTTAATCAATGTATAGACATACCTTTTATTGTAATTCGCAGATATCACAGTTTTTACAAATTGAAGTTCTGCATTGAGCAAGTTTATCAGTGCCATTTTTCCAACAGCATTTGCTCACCTCATGTCTTTTTGTCACATTTTGGTAATTCTCACAGTATTTCCAACTTTTTCATTATTGTTGTATTTGTCATGGTGACCTGTGATCTTTGATGTTACTGCTATGACTCGCTGAAGGCTCAGGTGATGACTAGCATTTTTTAGCAAGAAAATCAAAAAGTATTTTTCAATTGAGGTTATGTATGTTGTTTTTTAGACATAATGTTGTTGCATACTTAATAGACTACAGTATAGTGCAAACATAACTTTTATATGCACTGGGAAACCAAACATTTCACTGGCTCATTTTATTGGGATTTTTACTTTATTGTCGTGGTCTGGAACTGAACCTGCAGAATCTCCAAGATATGCCTGTACCATATGTATCATATTAGTTCCCTGCTGAGGAGCTCTGAGCTATAAGCAGTCTATTCTCGAGGCACTAAGAGTTCAGAATTTTCCTAGACAGTAGTGCTAGGGGGTATGGTTATGAAAGAAAGAGCCTGCCTGCACTTGAGGTCACATTATCTCAGACTCCCCTAGAATCCAGCCATACTGACTGGTAGCATCTGTATCTAAAGAGAACTAGACCAGTGGGATAACCCCACCACCAGTCATGCGATTTTATAAGAGCCTGCAAGGGAATGTGCCCTAGCCTGGGAAAATAAAGCAAGCTCCCGAGGACTGTGTTGAATTTAAAAGAAAAATTAAGTCAGTGAGATGCTGAGAGGACCATGGTGGCCTCATAGACAGAGGGGCCAGCACGGGGGGAGCTGCCATTGTTTATTGCCCATGTAGACAAGGGGGCTCTTTGAGGGCAGAGCCTAAGTTGTCTTTGATTTTGCATCTTTAGCACCTACCAGAGTACCTGGCCTGTCGTACATCTATAGTAGGTATCTGAAATAGGATCCTCTGATCTCAGTTTCCTCCCTTCTAGAATGGGAACTCCCTTGCAGAGCTGTGAGGATAATGAGAACTAACCCATGGGCAGCCATGTTAGTGCTCAGTAATGACTTGACCAATGGGTGAATTCATTCACTGTGACAGATATTTATTGAGTGCTATATTGGTCAGTGAAATCAAAACCACTTTAGGTATTTCTGGCAGAGGGATTTAATACAAGAAGTTAAATGCTTACAAAGCTGAGGGAAGGGCTAGAGGAGCAAAAGTCAGGGTGGGCAGGCATCACTGGTTTTCAGGTTCACTGTTGTTGCTTGGCCCTGAGAGTCAGGACGCTGCTGCTGTGCCCAGGGGTGAGGAAACTAGGATTCTGTTGCTGAGGTTCCAGCTGCCTGGCAGCTCAGGGCTGGCAGTCAGGAGGGGAATGTAGTGTTCAGCCAACCACTCCTCCAGAACTCATGACTGCAGACCTGCCTGTCTCCCACCATGGCTGCCAGAGAAGAATGGTTTCTACCTCCCTTCTGCCTTCCCAATCTCATTCAGATGCATCTCATGGGCAGAACTTAATCTGTGTTCAGAACCATGCTGGCAAGGGAGTTCAGGAATGTGGTTCCAAGCTTCTCACCTCTGCATTTTAGGGGAGACCATGGAAGAGTGTAGGAATAGTGCCAAGGGCCAACAGACAAGACCCAGCAGAAGCACCAGCCATATTAGATGCCCAGTACCTACATAAATGAATTTGTTCATACAACAAATACTTATTGAGTGCCCACTCTGTGCCAAGCATTGCTCTAGGCCTAGGAATAGAGGAATAAACAAAAGCAGAACAAAAGTCCCTGCTTTCATGAAACTAGGTAGATAATAAAGATAAATAAGTAAAATAGATAACTTATTAGATAATGATCAGTCTGAAGAGAAAAATAAAGCAGAGAAGGATAGGAAGTGGAATTTTGAATATACTAGCCCACAAAGACTAATGAATGATGAATAAATGAATGAATAAATGATTTCTTCACAATGCCCCAGTATCATGATGTAAGCTTAGTGGTGACTAAGTTTGAGCAACTCATAGTTTATTTGGTAATTTCTTGTGGCTTCAGTGTCAATTGTCAGTTGAGGGATGCCTGCTGGTGTGGCATCAAGGGGAGTTAGTTAAGAAGTAGAGCTGCTCGTGAGGGCATAGACCCTTCTGACTTCCTGTACAAGCAAACTACTACTAATAACAATAGTAATGTCAATAATAACAGCTAATGTTGATTGGGTACTTACTATATGCCAGGCATTGTTCTAAACTCTCTACTTGTTAACTCATTTAATCTTGACTACAACCCAGTGAGAGGGGTACTATGATTAGCCCCATTTTACAGATGCAGAAACTGAGACAAAAGTTAAAAGGCTTGCCCAAGCTCACTTAAATGATAAGAAGCAGAGTCAGAATTTGAACCCAGGCAGCATGACTCCAAAGCTGCCTCTAGCCTGCTGGCTTCATGAAGTTCTCAGGAGTCTTGGGAGTAACTGGGATGACTGAGCCAAGTGGAGGAGTTAGGATGGCGATGTAGGTGGGGGCATGGCTGAGATCAACCAGGGCCACAGTGAGAGTCCTTCTGGCTGGGGCAGCTCCATCCCTCCTGTCCCAGGGTACTCTCCCTGACTGTGCTGTCCTTCTAGGTGCCAAATCAGTGTGTGGAGGCTCCAGTATACCCCACTCCCCAGGTGTACAGCCCTGGCAAACAAGGATTCAAACCGAAAGGACCAAACCCTGCTGCCCCCATGACCAGCGCCACTGGGGGCACAGTGGCCACCTTTGACTCCCCACCATCACTGAAGACCCGACGGACCAAAAGTTCCAGTGGACTTCCAGAAGGTGGGCCCATGGCCTGCCATGGCATCTTTCCTCAGCACTGGCCTATCCACAGGCTGTTTAGTTCCAGTCTTCCCTTTTATGATAGTTAGGATTAAGTTTCATTGCATATAATGGAAAATCCAAAATAAGAGTGACTTCAAAATGATAGAATTTTGTTGTTCTTTGCAAAACAAGTCCACAGATGAAGACTCTCTGTAGATCATATGCCCATATGGTTACCAGGCAGCCTTATTTCTTCTGTCTTTCTGCTCTGCCATCCCTAGAACAAAGCTTCTGTTATCAAGGTGCCTCATCATGTAAGATGGCTGCTGGAGCTCCAGTCATCAATTTTCATATTCCAGACAGTAAGAAGAATGAAAGAGATGTTTCCCAGATCCCAGAAGTTCTGCATGATACTTTTGCTTACATCTCATTGGTCAACACTTAGTCACATGACCATATCTAGCGGCAAAGGAAGCTGGGAAATGTCTTTTTTAGCCAGGAATGGACCTCCTAGGGTCTGGGCTGTCTGGCCCCAGGTCCAAGGGTAGAGTGGTGGGAAGCTGCCCTTGGCGCCTTCAGTTGTGCCTCCAACCCTACCATCCCCTTCTTCCCTCTTTGTCTTTCAGCTGCAGGGAAGCCAAAGGCTCAGAAACTTAAGTGTTCATATTGTGACAAGTCATTCACCAAAAATTTCGACCTGCAGCAGCATATCAGAAGGTACTCAGGCGTGGTGAGGCAGGTGGCTCCTATGCAGCCCTGGCCGGGGAGAGGGGCATTCCCAGTGGCAGCAAGACTGCTTTCTCAAGCTGGGTGGTGACCAAGGCCCCGTCTGTCCTGTCGTAGTTCTCAGACCTTCAGTCCGGCTCAGGGTGGTTTTCCCTTTCCTCTCTCAGGAGCAGTGGGAAGGCTCTGTGGGGCCTGCCTCCTGTGATGCGGAAGGTCCAGGCAGGGTAGGGGTTGGGGGAGGAAATTTACCTGAATGGGTGGAGGCTTCTCAGGAGGGCTGGGTGCCTCAGTTCTCACTTCTGCAGAAAGAGCTGACCTCAAGGACAGCCATGCTCTGTGAATATGGCTACAAGCTCTCTGCTCACTTGGTACTAACCATGACACCTCTTGTCCCAAGAACACGCAAGGAGCCCCTCTGGGCCTCAGGTTTTCCATTGTGAAGTGGAGCGGTGGACTTGTTAAGTGATACTCACAGAATGGGATACATTGGTACATGAGATGGTTTTAGGTAGTTTATAGATGTGGTGTTGAAAAGTTTTGAATGACGTAAGTGAGAAAATTATTCTCTTTTCAGTTTCTTCCTGTCAAAGGAGAAAGCCTCAATTTGGTACGAGTCTGTCTTTAATGCCTCTCACATACTTGCTCATCTTTTATAACAGAGAGAAAGCAAGCCTCAGATTCCAGCCATGGCAGGCAGCAGCTTCTCTCTAGACCAGGGTTTATCAGCCTGTTGACACATTTTAGAGCACATCATTCTTTTCTGTGGGGCTGTCCTGTGCCCGGTGGAATGCTTAGCAACATTCCTGACCTCTCACCATTAGGTGCCAGTAGCACCCCACATTCCTCAGCTGTGACAACCAAAAACATCTCCAAACATTGCCAGATGTCCCCAAGAGGGAAAAATCAATCTCTGTTGAAAACTGCTGGTCTATACTAGTGCTCATCAGTAGAACTTTCTTCAAAGATGGAAAGGCCCCAAAAGGCACTGTCTGCAGGGTAGCCACTAAGCGTAAACGGCTGTTGAGTACTTGAAATGTGGCTAGTATGACTGAGAAACTGATTTTTTTTACTTTATTTTAATTTAATGAATTTAAATTTAGATAGTCCCATGTGGCTTTTGTCTACCTTATTGGATGATGCAGCTATAAATCTTAATAATATTATTATATAGATAATTGTATTTTTCATTACTTTATGACAAGTTTCGTTCGTTTCTGACAAGTGGCTTTTCATATACAATAACAACAGGAAACTTCATTTTAAATTGTTTTAAGTTTTTAAAAAGTCTGTTGATTTGAAGGAAAATATTAAATAATGGTACAAGTGCTATGCTGTGCCAACTAAGATGTTTTCTCCTTCAAATAACAGAAGTCTCCATATAAATGGGCTTAAACAGTTAGGAAATATTTGATCTCACAGTTAGGGATGGCCACAGAGAAGGTCAGCACCAGGGCTGGTTGATTCAGCAACTTAGTAATGTCACTAAGAGCCCAGGGTCTGTCTGACTCTGGTCTGCCTGCCTCAGGGATAAGACTTGTCCTCATGGTGTCAGAATGGTGGCCAGGAGCATCTGCACGCTCTGTTCTGGTCCTCCTGGTGGCTGTGAGCTTCTGGGTTGAGGCCCACATCCCCATTCCTACACAAAGGTGCTGACAAGCTTTGTCTCTCACAGCCACACTGGTGAGAAGCCCTTCCAGTGCATTGCATGTGGCCGTGCCTTTGCCCAGAAGTCTAATGTCAAGAAACACATGCAGACCCATAAGGTGTGGCCTCCAGGACGCAGCGGTGGCACCGTCTCTCGCAACTCTGTGACTGTACAGGTCATGGCCCTGAACCCCAGCAGGCAGGAGGATGAAGATAGCACAGGTGGGTAGAAGTGGGGAACGCCATTCTCCCCACACCTCTCCTCTGCAGCTTCATACGTTTTGTTGCTAGCTGTGTGACCCTGGGCAACCTCCTTAACCTCTCTGGGCTTTAGTCTTTTTCATCTATAAAACAAAAATGGAGCATGGATGAAATGAAGGATGACAAATGTACAATATATGTGCATTACTCTAATACTATACCATGGCAGACATCACTAATAAATCACCTATTCTTTTTTGTTGTGCCTGGATCCTGCCTTAGAATCTGTTTTCAATATAATGCTCTAGGCAGTCACTGTCAGTTGACCAAAAATTAAAACCTATTTGACTTTCATGGGTAGATGGTCTCCAGAGACCTTTATACTTTGTAGGATTCTCATCTGAGCCTTCACTTGTGTCTGAACTAATGATCCTGTCCCTGATATTGATTTAATTCCCCTCCTCCCTGGGGGTCGAACACTTACTAGGCCTCGAGCAGTGCTGTCTTAACAAATATATAATATAAGCAATGTATACAACTAAACATTTTCTAATAGCTACATACAAACAAAACAAGATGAAATTAATCTTAACTATATATTTTATTTAACCCAACACATGAATAGTACCATTTTAATATATAATATGAAGAAATTTATAATGAGACATTTTACATTCTTTTTTTATATTAAGTTTTTGAACTCCAGGGTGTATTTACATCTTAGCACATCTAGATTTGGACCGGCCACATTTCAAGTTCTCACTTGCCACATGTGGCTCATGGCCACTGTATTGGGCAGCATAAGGCCAGAGCCTTCCTGTGCAGCCTTGTGGGTGAGCAGTGCCAACCACACACAGCTAATGAAGAGGGTGTTCTCTGCAAGCAACATATGCCTACTTTTATATGACCTTCTGGTTTGGACTAGCCCTACTGTGTTTAGCCATTCTGTGTGTGCCCTCTGAGTTCTTGTGAACTCTGGAGAAGAAACCATTTCTTTCCAAACTCCTGTAGTGCCTAGCCCCAAGGGTTCAACCATTGAGCAAACACTTATGGAGGCCTACTGTGTGCCAGGCCACTGGGCCTATGGCGATGAGGTCCGAGGTCCCTGTCCTCAGGGGGAGTGAGGGAAAGGCAACTAAACAGATGGCTGTAATCAGAAAAAGGAGCTGGGAGGCATCATGAGCACAGCTCGGAGTGATATTCAGGGTTGTTAACAACCACAGAGAGGTCTAGAGTGTCTGAGGGGGAGGCCTGCAAGGGGATTGGAGGCAATAGCTATTCATCCATGGGAGTGTAAATATTCAGTATTTAAGCCCCTGGGGTGGTTCTGTCTGCACACCAGCTGCCCGTGAGTGCAGTGCCTTCAGTGTGTCGTCCAACACCGAGCACGTGGTGTGTGGCGGGGTGGATGCAGCGGAGCACACAGCGGGTGCTCTAGCAATTTTTCCTGAGTGGCAAGGCTCTCTGTCCTGACTCTTTGTTTCTCAGTGAATTGCCTCCCTGGCTTTCTCCACAGGGTTGGACCAGACCCTGTCAAGCACCCCACAGCCCCAAGCCTTGCCCTCAGCAGGCGAGGATGAGGGTGACAAGCTGGAGGCCAAGCAGGTGGTCCTCATTGATAGCTCCTACCTGTGCCAGTTCTGCCCCAGCAAGTTCAGTACCTACTTCCAGCTCAAGTCCCACATGACCCAGCATAAGAATGAGCAGGTAGGTGGGTGCTGGGTAGCAGGGGGGCTGTTTTCAGGGAAAATCACAGAAAACTGACTCAAACTGGCTTAAGCAATTAGGAAGTTTGTTTCCTCTCATAAAAAGCTGTCAAGATAGGGCAGCTCTGGGCCTGAGACAATGAGTTGACTCAACCCAGCAACAAGACCCTGTGTGTTTCTATCTCTTGTCTCTACTATCTTAGGGTTTGGCCTTGTCCTCTACTGATGGTTCACCTGTGGTCCTGTGATGGTGGTTGCTCTTTCTCAGCAGAAGTCCAGACACAGTATTATCCATGAGCATAAAGGGGTTATGTTTTCGTGTCTTCTTTCAGAGCAAGGAAACCTTTCCCAGAAGCTTTCTGTAGCCTTCTCGTTGGTCAGAGCCAGTACATGTGCTCTATCACTTAGGAATGCATTGTTATCCTGTAAATAATAGATAACGGGTTTTACTTCTCTCACATCACAAAAGGTCCGTAAGTAGACAGTGTTGGGCTTATATAGCAGGTCAGATAATACATCATCATAGACTCTGGGTTCTCCTGGCTTTCTGCTCTGCCATCTTTAGCATGTGGCATTTATCCTCAAGGTTGCAGGATGGCCGCTATACCTCCAACCATCACATCTATATTCTAGTCAGGACAAATGCAGAAGTCAGAGAGGACTTCTTCTAGGAAGCTTTTTCCTTTTTGTTCTAGGCATCATGCCTTCCCCAAAGACTACTGCCTAGATATTGGCAAGAAAGGAGTCATATGGCTGACACTTGATGCAAGGGAGCCAGGGGATCAAGGGTTTTAACTAGGCATGTTGCCACTCTGAGCAAATGAAGGTTCACTTTGGTAGGAAGAAGGAGCATGTGGAATTGAAACCCTGAATATGCCATGCAACCCTAACTGTCTCACAACCCTATGAGGAGTACATACTACTTGTCAAAGTATAATTTTCAAAATGTGAAAAACATAATTCTCATACAAATAGCATAGTGAACATAAGTCAGAATTTTACTTACCTCGTAAATGAGGGAACTGGAAGGATGACAAAGCCAGTTAAAGAGGATATGAAACACTGATATCTATACCCATATATAACTATGTTAGTGAAAAAAAAGAATCCTGAAATAAGATTGCTAAATTAGACGTAAATCTGGTTAATATCCTACAGGGCAACAAAACCCATAACCTTTGGGGTTATCTTTTCCACAAGACAGAAATCATTTACATTGGATCAGTTTTCTACAAGTGAATATTTAACTTTAGAGTTTGGGTCTTAATCAGCAGTAAACAGTCAAAACAAGTCACATCACCCAGAGAGTGAGATAACCCTTGGTGTCTTAACTGCCTTAACCTAACTGCTTGCTAGACAGCAGTTCTCAAAGTGAGGTCCCGGACCAGCAGCTTCAGCATCACCTGGGCACTTGGTGGGAATGCACGTATTCAGGGCACCTAGACCAGCTGAATCAGTTATTCTGGAAGTGGTACAATGTGTTACTGTGATGCACGCTCAGGTTGGAGAGCCACTATTGTAGTGCGACATTGGAAGGACATGATGTCATCTTTTCACATCCTTTCAGGATGGTATCATTCTGGGTTTTGGATAATTTTTCTAAGTATATCTAGGACACACAGAGCCTGCGGGAAGGGTCATGGGGCTGTTGTGACTGGCTGAGAGGAGGGGACCTTCTGATCAAAATAAAACCAGGGCTTCAGCAGCAGGGCCACAGGGGAACAGTGGTTGGATCTCCCACCAGCAGCATTTGAGGTGGATGCCACAGGGTTTGGGGTGGCAGTGGAGGCAGCTCTCCTACTTTCCCTCACCTGCTCTGCCTCTTCCCTCAAGGTGTACAAGTGTGTGGTCAAAAGCTGCGCACAGACATTCCCGAAGCTCGACACGTTTCTGGAGCACATCAAGAGCCACCAGGAGGAGCTGAGCTACCGCTGCCACCTCTGTGGCAAGGACTTCCCCTCCCTGTACGACCTAGGCGTGCATCAATACTCACATAGCCTCCTGCCGCAGCACAGCCCCAAGAAGGACAGCGCTGTCTACAAGTACGTGCCCTCCCACTTCCCTCTCCCGGCAGAGAGCCTGGGGTCTGCTTGGTCATTCTGACTGCTCAGGACCAGTGAGACATCTCAAAGGGCCCCAGGATCCAGCCTGGCAGAGTGGGTTCTGCCCCTTGGCACTGATGGAGGAAAAGATGCCGGCCCTCCCTGTATCATTCTTGAATGTGGCAGATATTTATCCTAAAAAAAAAAAAACTCAAAAAAGGGAAGCTAATCTTTCCTTGTTTGTAGCAGAAAAAAGATTTTTTTACCTGAAGGTAAAATACTATGAAAATAGTATTATTTCTGGTAATCTACAAAATTTAGGTTACAGTTTGGAATGATGCACTGATTCTTACATGAAAAAATGAACAAGGACATATTTGAAAGCAAAAATCATGAAAATAAGTTTCATTTGTTTTATAATCCATGATATTTAGAATTCAAGTTGAAGCTATATGCTGATTCTGGGAATGAACAAGGGATGAACCATGTGTAGATTTTATTTTGGGTGATTTTTTTCTGAGAATCCTGTACATCACTTTAGTCTTCTGTTTCAGTCATAAAAAGGGTCCCTTTGGTGGAAATGATGAAGGACTCCCTCAGTTTTGCCCCGTGCTTTTAGTCCTTAGATCTTCAAATCATTCCCTTTGGAGCTACTAATCCTGTGATCATGCTTGTGGAGTGTCTCTACCTTCTTTGCTTTCCTGTCCCTCTTGCAGACTCTCCTTTGCTGATGGTGTCATCTGTGGATACCCACCATCATTTTCATGACTTGGTGGAATCGCTCATTTTTGCCCAACGCTCATCTTGCTGCGCATTTGTCCTGTGTCTTCTGGGAGCAGCTGCCTCCCAAAGCCTAGCATGCAGCGCACGGGGATAGGTGCCAGTGAGAAACAAGTGAGGGGTGTTGTGTGGGGACTCCTTCCAGTTCATTAGTGAATGTTTTCATGTTAAATGGCTTTTGCTTCTCTCTACAAACTTGTATCTGCTGGGACTTGGCTGACGACCTCTGTTAATGGGGTCCCCCTGTAACTCTGGGCTGAGGCTTCTGGGGTTCAGAAATAAGTAAATACAGACCTTGAGTTTAGAATGCGTAGGCTGCTTAGGGCAACAAGTGTGTATTCTTATCATATACTGTGATAAAATCATAAATCCTAGGCATATGTATATAAAGTACAGAAGTACTGTGGTGGGAGGTAGGGCAGAGGTGTCCTAGGAGCAATGATACCTGAACTGGTTTTTAAAGGATGAGTAGGAGTTTGCCAGGTAGGCAGTGGGTAGGGTGGAGTGCATTCCTAGCAGGAGGAACAGCAAGTGTACAGATGTAAAGTAAAATAGCAAGTAGTTCAGAATGACTGTTCTGTAGAATGGAGGTGGGAGGGGATATTTATATGGGGCCTGGGGGAGAGAGTGAGGCTGGGGCATGAGGGCCTTGAAGAAATCACAAGGGCTTTGAGGAGCTGGCAGAGGGACTGGGACTCAAGAAATGGGGTGATGGGCACTGGCCCTGGGAGAGACTGGGGAATGGGGCCAGAGAGGCTGCAAAACTAGGTGAAGCTCTGACCAGCTAAGGGATAGATATTTCTGGGTCAAAATGAATAGTTCACCTTTGTGCTCAGAGGGCATTTTCTTTTTCTTTTGCCTTTCCAATCTGTGGATTATCTGTGAGTTTCTATAGCTGTGTGGCTCTCTCTGGGTTGCGATGCCAAGTAAAAGGAAGGGAGCACCTACTATGTGCCAAACTCTGACTTAGGGACATTGATCCCTGCAACCTGGGAGGTAGGTTGTATCAATCAGCTCTGGCTCCATAACAGAATGTTATAGACATATGAGAGGAGCGGGGGTCGGGGGGTGCCCTCTCTCTCTGGTCTTTTCTTATAGGAACACTAATCTCATCAGGAGGACCTGACACTCAAGATCTCATCAAAACCTATTCACCTCCCAAAGGCTCATCTACAAATACCATCACATTGAGGGTCAGGACTTCAACATATGAATTTTATTTTATTTATTTTTATTTATTTTTTTATGTTTTATCATGGTACTGGAGATTGAACCCAGGACCTCGTGCATGCTAAGCATGTGCTCTACCCACTGAGATGTAACCCCCACCCCCTTCAACACATGAATTTTAGAGGGACACAGTTCAGTCCATAGCAGTGTTGTTCTCCCAGTTTTGAAGGTGAAGGCACTGAGGCTCAGAGAGGAGAAGTGACCTGCCCACCAGAGTAACAATGTCAGCACAGAGCTGGAATTGAAACTCTTGTCTAGGACCTTGGAAGCCTCATAGCTCTGGTTTTGGAGTTTTCAGGCTGAGGATTGAGCCCAATTCTGATAGCCTTGTGATTGCAGTCAGTCACTTCTCTCAGGTTCTCTTGCCAGGATTAGAGTGTCAGAGGGCCTTTGTAGCCATCAGAACTGCTGGCCCCAAAGTCAGGTTTGGGTTTGTCTGATTTGATCTCCTGGTGGATCCAGGATCAGCACTTTTGGCAGGAGTATCAAGTGATGCTGTGTATTTCTCCCCACGTTGTACCAGGAGATGCTTGATGATGGTTGGGCCCATCACTGGGGAGTTACCTTGCATGACTCAGTTCAGGTGGCGTTTCTGGCAGGAAGGTTTAATTTCAATGGTATTTAAGCTAAGCCGCCTCCCACACAAACCTGTGCCTCCTTGCTGCTGCCAAAGTCTGTGCGATTCCCACCCTCTCCTCCCACCAAGCTTACGAACCCTCTGCCTTCCTGGTAGCTTTGTTCCTACCCCACCTCCTCTTTCTGTCTTTCCATCTGGAGGCATTTAGCCTGTGGTTTTCAGGGTGTTGAGTGAGAGGGGCCCACCACAGGTGCAGCCTGCCCGCAGGTTTCCCAGTGGCCCTGGCGTACAGATGGCAGGGCACACATTTCTGTTTTTGGCATGAATTGCCCATCTACCTCTGGTATGCCTTACTGGTGCTGCATTGTAAGTGGGTCCATTTGCTGGTGAATGTTTTCATGGTGGGGTCTTTTACTCAGAGTGGCTTGTGGCCTGAAACTGCTGTTTTGGGGGCATGTTAACCAGAGTAATGTTAAGAGTGAAGACTGTGTTTATGAGCTGTTTGGCACCCCTGTGTCCTTTGACTCTTGTGATAATCTTAAGAATGACTGAGGGGCAGGTCCATTTGGAATTCCTACCCCATTTTATGGGTGAGGAAACTGAGGGTCAGAGATGGGAAGGAGCCAGGCCTGGATCCTTGTCTGTCTGACTCTTTCATATAACAGATTGTCACTGGTGCTCAGGACAGGTTATGAACAGGACAGATATAATCCTGGCCTCCAGAGCCCACTTGCTGGTGGAGGAGACAGATAATAATCAAGTAAGTAAATCAACAAAATAATTCCAGGTAATAAGTGCTAAGAAGAAAATAAAACTGGGTAACAAAGTAGGGAGTGGCTAGGGATGGGCTGTGGGGCAGCTTGAGACAGGGTGGTCAGGGAGGGCCTCTCTGAGGACATAGCATTTGAGCTGAGACATGAAGGATGAAAGGTGCTTCCCAGGAGAAGACTTTGGGAAGAGTGTTCCAGATCATAGGAACAGCATGTGCAAATGCCCTGAGGTGGGATTGAACTTGGTGTGTTTGAGGTACATTAAGGAGGCCAGAGTAGCTGGAGCAGAGTATGAGTGGTGGACAGTGGAGAAAGGTGAAGGTGGAAGTATGACTGGTCAGACCAGTAGGACCTTGTAAGCCAACATGGGGACTTTTAAGTAAGAGTGTGACATGGTCTAATTTTAACTTTCAAAGACTCCTGCTGACTCCCCTGTGGAGAATGGACTACAGGGGGTGAGTTAGGGCAGGGTGAAGGCTACTGCTCATGCCCTAGAGCTAGAGATGATGACAACTTGGACCAAGATGGAGACAGTGGCAGGCAAAGAGTGGACTGATTGGAGAATGAATTAGTTGTAGGGTTTTGCCTCCTGATGTCAGAGGAGGGGAGGGGCTAACTCCCACGTCTGCTGGGAGACCCCAGCCCCAGGGATCCAGCCAGTACACACGTGGCTCTCTCACTTCTCTGTTCCTTCCCATTTAGGTGTGTCAAATGCGTCAATAAGTACTCCACCCCGGAGGCACTGGAGCACCACCTGCAGACTGCCACTCACAACTTCCCCTGTCCGCACTGCCAAAAGGTGACAACCCCTGCCCTTTCCCCCTAAGACATCTCCATCTCCTTCTCCCCTCCTACCTCAGTACATGAGGGCCAAGTTTGGGGTTGTCTCCCCAGACAGCACTTCATCTTTGAAGAGTGAGAGCTCTGCCTGGCCTGTCTTACCCACTGGACACCACCCGTGACCATTCTGGATCTGCTGCTGGGCTGAGCGGTCCAGGCCAGGCTGATGAGTGAGGCCTCTTCATGTGCCCTTGGCCGCATAGGACCAGACCCAACATCTGAACAGTGGCCTCCAGCTTCCTGATGTCTTGTTGTCCTTGTTATTATTATTGATTCTTCTTTTCAGTGGATCTGAAAGCCCTCAATGTCCCTTAATTGTCATCATATATCCAGGCAGTGTTCCATTTTCCACTTGTCCCTAAAACATCACAATTTTTTTAAAGTTTGTTTGTTTGAATCAGGCCCATATATTGTGATTGGGTGATAGACCCAAGTTCCTGTTAATCTACAGGCTCCCCCCATCAGTGCTCCTTTTTTTTTTTCCCCCCTTTTAATTTATTTGTTGAAGAAACTGGGCCATTGGTCCTGTGGAGTTTCCTGAAGTCTGGATTTTGCTGATTGCATCCCCTGATGTGTTTAACTGGTTTCTTTGTTCTACTCATTTTCTTACAACCTTACATGGAAGATTTTCCAGGACAGCCCTGGTTTCACTTCTCCCTCATTGTAGATGTTTCTTATTATACAGCCTAATTTGGGGTTTTGAAATTTGTGGTCTGAATAAAAGTTATCATGAATTAGCAAGAACCACATGCAGATACTGTTCTGAGCATGTTATCTGAACTGACTCATTTAACCCTAGGAGGTAGGCATATCCCCATTTTATAGACAGGGAAACCAAGGCACAGAAAAGTCACCCAGCTGGGAAATGGTGGGGCTAATAAGTAGCTGGGTCTGTGCCCTTGACCGCATGGAATGAAAAAAATGAATGCCCTTCCTATGCCTGGTGAGGAAGGAGATTTTGGCTGCTGTATTTTCTGGTTTTTCATTACCTTTCCATTTATTTCTTCAGTTATTTGTTGATTTCTTCATTCATTCCTTTGCTCGTCATTCATTTGACTCAGGCCCTGTGCTGGGAAATGAAAGCCCCTCTCCGCAGTCTTGGAGATTCCATATGAGCGAAGGGCTGTGATTCAGTGGGTTAGATGCTGACTTGAAAAATGTGGGTGCATATTCAAGGGCAGGATTTGCTTTGCCTGATATGGCATTGAGCAGTCATAGAGGGCTTCACAGAAATAGTGACAGCTGAGTTGGAAGAGTAGGAGTTTGTCAGGCTGAGAGAGAAAGCCTCTCTGGACAGAAAAAACAGACTGGGCAGAAGCTCAGAGCTTCTTGAGTGTTTTTTGGGTGGAGACTGGGAGCTGTGACGTCCTCAGGGCTCAGCGTGGTACCGTGGGCCCTGGTCCTTGGTGGGCAGAAAGGAAGGTGTTTCCATCAGGGCTGGTAATGAGGGGCCCCTTGAGCTCAGAATATGGCAAGGGCTGGTGAGTCAGACCTGACGCCGTTGACTCCTGTTCTGCCAGGTGTTTCCTTGTGAGCGCTACCTGCGGCGTCACCTCCCCACCCATGGCAGTGGGGGCAGGTTCAAGTGCCAGGTGTGCAAGAAGTTCTTCCGGCGGGAGCACTACCTCAAACTGCATGCTCACATCCACTCAGGTGGGTACCCTGCCCCCCGACCAACTCCTGCTCAGTCCCCCTTCCCCTTCCCCCAACCTCTCTCTATTCCTCCTCCCCATCCCCCTCCTGGCCCTCCCTCTCCCTCTCTTTATCCCCCTCCCCGTCTCCTTCCTGGCCTCCTCCCCACCTGCTCTCTCAAGCGAACAAGGGGTTCCAACCAACACTAGGGTAGAGATGAGCCTCTGGAGGCTGATGGGGGACTCTTGGCTCTGCCCCTGACAGTAACCCCCCAGGACCATTCAGAGCCCCTGGAGGTGGGGGTGCTGTTCTCCATGCAAAATTCCCTCCCAAACCTGAACAAAACCCCCTCTCCTTAGTTCCCCAGTTGAGACATGCTGACATTTTATTTTTTTAATTAAAAATTTTTTTTATTAGTTAAAAAATTCTATTTTGTTTTCCACTGAAAAGGATCTAAACATGGAGAAAACCTGAGGAGAAAATCTTTGCTAGGATAAAAGCATATATGTGAAACAAATCCCCCTTTCACCTCAGATGGACAATCCAAATGTAATGTTTTGTTTTGGTTTGGTTTTTATTGTGACCTATGGTAAAAAATACATTTTACGTGCAACCCAGGAAACACATATATACACACAAAGTATATTGAAACAAGAATTTCACAAGACAGTATTTTCTATCCATATAGTTTTATTTTTTAAAATAACCACCATCAGGTTGTGACTTCGAGTTTGCAATTTGAAAAGTACTCCTAATTGCCCTCCCCAAAGAGAATCGCTGTTAGTGGTCTCGTCTGTGTCATTCTAGTTTTATTTTACGTCTATACAAAACACTTGCTTATTTTTACACAAATGAGCAGATATTATAACTCTATATGTACCTTTTTTACTTCATTTATCAATGCACCTTGAAGATGTTTCTACTAGCATCTTCTTTTTCTCAGCTACATACTATTGTGCATTTATCATCTTACATTTAATCATTTCCATGTGGATGGACACTTAAATTATTTTTTCAGCTGTTAGTTTGTACACACAATGCTGTGTGGGTCTCTTGACAAGCTTTTGGGAGCATTATCTGTAGTGTATATTCCTAGCAATGGAAATGCTAAGTTAAAATGTATATGCAGTACTGAGTTTCAGTTTGGGATCATGAAGGAGTTCTTGAGATGAATGGTGGTGATGCCTGCACAACAATACAAATGTACTTAATGCCACTGAACTGTATAGTTAAAGATGGTTTAAATCGTCAATTTTATGTCTATTTTACCACGATAAAAGAAGAAAAAAAATGCATTTGCAATTTTGGTAGATATTGCCAAATTGATTTCTTCATGGTTTTTAAAATTATTATTATTCAAAAGTAATACATGCTTATTGTAAGAGCATATGGGAAGGAAGCAGTATTGAAGTACCTGTAGAAAAATGTTAAATTCCTCCTTCAAATCCTAATTGCTACTGAGAGTTTGGTGTGTTCCCTCCCTAGCTTTCTCCTTGCATATTTTGTGTATATTCAAACACATATGGCCAGGGCTTTTTTGGAGGATGAGGATTGTATTTTTTTCTAACAAAAATGGGACTGTTTTAAGCTGTCCTATGGTTTTCTTTTCCCCCTAGCAGTATGGCCAGTAGATCTTTCCAGATCAGGAAACACAGACTGACCTTAATCTTTTTAATGACTGCAGAACATTTCATTGTAAGGACCAGAATTTCCTCAGTCACTGGGTTGGGATCTTTCAAAAGTACTTTATTCATTCCAGAGGGAGAACAGAGAGGAAATAATGGCAGGAAATAAAACATTCCAGTAATAGCCCTGTTTCAAAGGGCAGGTTGTGACCCATAACCCCTGTAAGGAGAGAGCTGCTTTCCACGCCCCACCCTCAGCCCCGCCCATGAGTCTGCAGCAGATGACCTGGGGCATCTCAGGTGGGCTTGGGCACATTACTGCACTGGAATCTTAGTACCCCCAAATACCAGTTGTAGACCGTGAACCTCAGTCTTCTCATCTAGTACTTTCCTGATGATTTGTTGCAAGGATTCAACTAGATAAGGTGTAATTCTCCCCCTCCCCTGTGGTGGGCACTGTTTCAGCAAGTGTCACTCAGTGCAGACCTTAGACTCATCCTTGACTATCTTCCTCTCACGCCCCACAGCCAGGCCATTGGCAGGGCTGCCGATTCTGTTTTCTGGACTTTGCCTGTACTTTGCCACTTCCCATCTCTTGCACCAGCCTCCTTCCTTCCTGTCTCCACCCTCACCCCCTCAGGCTGTTCTCTCCATGTAGCCAGAGGGAGCCTGTGAAACTCTCAAGTCTGATCCTGTCCCTCCTCTGCTCAGCCCCTCTGCTGGCCTCTCATCTGGCTCAGAGTAAAACTCTTGGCCTTCCAGGACCTCCCTGTTGGGCCTGGCTGCCTTGCCTACCTCATCTTCTGCCTCGTTATCCCTCCCCTGCTCCATTCCCGGCACACAGGCCTCCCAATTGTTCCTCAGACACACCAGGCACCCCCACCTCTCCTCCTGCCTGGGACCCTCACTCCCAGATTTCTGCATAGCTCTCTCCCTTACCACCTCAGGTCTCACCTCAGATGTTACCTCATCAGAGAGGCCTTTCCTGACCATCCTATCTGAAAAAGCCCCCTCTTCTTGGCAAAACAGAGTCTGGAGGAATGAGAGAGGCTGTGTTCCCCCAGGCCACCTCCCTAGAGGAGTTACTGCCCTCTAGTGGGGACCCCTGTGCCCCATATTCAGATCCCCTCTCATGGGACCCTTGGTCCCCCAACTGTGTTTCCTGATGCAGGTGAGAAGCCCTACGAATGCTCAGTGTGTGAGTCTGCATTCAACCGCAAGGACAAACTGAAGAGACACATGTTGATCCATGAGCCATTCAAGAAATACAAATGCCCCTTCTCGTAAGTAGAGAGTGGCGTGGGTGGGAGGGGGCAGAAGACCCAGCTGTGGGACAGACGAGGGGCAGAGCTGAAGGCTGAAGGTCCTCTCTTCTTTTGTCCTGTCCTGGGTCCTGCCGGGCTGCTTTGCTCCCCACCGCCCCCTGCTTCCTTGCCCAGCCCTGAGGGTGGATGAGGGAGTCCCTCCTGCCCAGGGGAGCAGAGGAGCCAACAAGAAAATCCTGGCCAGCGCTCCTGATCAGTGTTTTGGATTCTAGGACACACACGGGCTGCAGTAAGGAGTTCAACCGGCCAGACAAGCTGAAGGCTCATATCCTCTCCCACTCCGGTAAGTCGCTCCTGGACCTCCCAGAGGGTCTGGTTCAGCTCAGGCCCCCTGGGGTAGGCCCCCTAGAAAGAGCAGACACATCCCATGAGGCTTATTATCGCTTCCTGGTACATTCCAGCCAACAGACTTTCACTCCCGTGAGCCGTGAGCCCAGCCTGTGTTAGGATTTTCAGGTGTACAGAGGTGAGTCAGACACAGTCGCCCAGGAAGCTGACTCGAGAGGAGATGACTATATATCAGAGAGACACCCACTGTGATCGAGGTGTGGGTCAGGTGTGGAGGGAGATCCAATTCTGAGAGGGTCCCAGATAAGGCCAGGGAGGTTCCTTGGTCTCCTGGGCAGAGCACGGCAGCTGGGGTGTGGAGTAGGGGTCTCTGTTAACCGCTATTCAGTTTCCCTGGGGACTCCATGGAGCTTTCCCTGGGGCTGCTGCTTTCCTAGAGCAGTTTGGCTGGCTTTCCACATACCATCTGGTCTAGAACACAGTTTCTCAATATTGGCACTATTGATATTTTGGGCTGGATAATTCTTTGTCGTGGGTGGCTGCCCTGTGCACTGTAGGATGCTTAGGAGCATCCCTGGCCTCTGCATCACAGTTGTGATGACCAAAAATGTCTCCAGGGGACAAGCCAAAAGATTCCTGGGGAGTTAAGTCATGCCTGGTTAACAACCCCTGGTTTACAGAAAGGATTTAGGGGCTAAAGAAAGTTTGAAAACTTGGAGAGTAGATTGAGGACTTGGAGACAGAGGGCCTGGCCTTGATTTTTGACACTACCACTGTCTTGCTGTGTGGCTTCAGGCAAGTTACTGCCCCTCTCTGAGCCATCATCCCAGGAAGGCTGAGGGGGCCATGGCACAGGCTGAGTGTGGGATGGAGTTGACTTCATGGTGAACATGGAAGTACCAGTGATTCATTCAGTGAGTTACTACTGAGAATCTACCACGTGTCAGGCACTGGGGGTGTGCCATGGGGGAATCAGGCAGAACGCCACCCAGCCCTCCTGGGGAAGCTTAGCATTTAGTGGCAGAGATCAAAAATGAACAGCAAACAAGTATGTTACAGCAAAATATGCTGAGTGCAAAGATGGAAATAAACAGAGTGAGGGGGCAGAGAAAGAGGGGAGGTGGGTATCAGGGAGGGCCTCCGAGGGGAGGTGATATGAAAGCTGAGTCTGAGGGATGAGAAGAGCCAGGAAATGGCTTCCAGGGCAAGGGAACAGCAAATGCAAAGGCAGGGAAGAGACTGGCGGGGGTCTGAGGCAAGGAAAGGTGGGCAGGAGGCCTGGTGTCAGAGAACAAGAGGGGAGAAAGGGAGGGGATGGGGCTGAGAGGTGAAGGGGGTTGTCAGTTGCCATGTGGCTTTGTGGCAGACTTGGGAAATCTCTGGGGCATTTGGGGCAGGGAATGTCATGGAGAGGTTTTATGAAGATCTCTCTAGCTGCCCTGTAAGGAATGGTCTGAAGGGGCCAGACCAGAGTGGAGAGAGATGATGGTGACCTGGCAAAGTTAGCCAAGGTTTGGGGGCTGAGCATGCTATTCCAGGCAGAGAGAAACAGCAAGTGCAAAGGCCCAGAGGCATTTGAGGAGAGTGAGTGTGGCTGGCACAGAGTAAGTGGCTGGGAGAAGATGGGAGATGAGACCAGAGGGAGCAGAGCCCAGATCACATTCATGCTTATAGAACAAGCTGAGAAACTGGGTTTTATTCCACGGGCCAAGGCACCATTTTAGGGTAGAGGATCTGGGCGCCTCTCACTGCCTTCCCCTTACTCCCTAGGCATGAAGCTC
Source organism: Vicugna pacos (assembly GCF_048564905.1). Taxonomy (NCBI): domain Eukaryota; kingdom Metazoa; phylum Chordata; class Mammalia; order Artiodactyla; family Camelidae; genus Vicugna; species Vicugna pacos. The sequence goes on from NC_133005.1 coordinate 25,219,413, forward strand.
CACAAGTGCGCCCTGTGCAGCAAGTCCTTCAGCCGCCGCGCCCACCTCGCCGAGCACCAGCGCGCCCACACTGGCAACTACAAGTTCCGCTGCGCTGGCTGCGCCAAGGGCTTTTCCCGCCACAAGTACCTCAAGGACCACCGCTGCCGCCTCGGCCCCCAAAAGGACAAGGACCTGCAAGCCCGGCGGCCCCCCCGGAGGAGGGCAGCCCCCCGCGGGGGCAGCAGTGGAGGGCACAAGGTGGTAACCCCCCTGCCCGACCCACTGGGGCTGGAGGAGCTTAAGGACACAGAGGCTGGGCCAGTGCCTGAGGCTACCCCAGGCAAGCCCCCCTTCTCGGAGCCAGATGCTGTGCTGTCCATCGTAGTAGGGGGTACAGTAGGGGGCGAACCTGAGCTGGTAGTGCCTGGGCACGCCGAAGGCCTGGGCTCCAACCTGGCACTGGCAGAGCTGCAGGCAGGGGCTGAGGGCCCATGTACCATGCTTGCTGTGCCCGTCTACATCCAGGCCTCAGAGTGACAAACCCCTGGTGTTTGTTCCCAGGGTCTTGCCTGATTCTCACCTTTGGGTCCAGGGCCTCTGGGAGCAGACTAGAGATCCTTCCCAATGGAAGTGAGCCATTGGTCAAAATCCTTTCGGAATGTCATCTGTAAACCCTAGCCCATGGCCGCCCCGCTGTGTCCCCTATCCTGCTGGAAAGCCCTGCAGCATCCTGGAATCTGAGGCAGGGATGATGGCAAGAGAGACGGTGAAGCCTGAGTGGCCCAGGGTCTGGCTGGTCCAGGCTGGTGGTCAAGCTGCCTGAGGCAGAAGACAGGGCAGCCTGCCCATCCCTCCTCCAGGGTAGCCTCTTGTCAAGCTGCTCTTCAGGAGTCCTGATGTGATTGGAGCCCTGATCTGCTGGACCTTTTCATATGAGGCTCCTCACAGCATCCCCTGGCCACTCTGTGATGTAGGCATATAGGAGGCTCTTGGGTATCTACCATTGTTAGAGTGCAGCTATCAGCCAGATCTGGCTTCAGATCCAAGCACTGACACTCACTTGCTGTGTGACCTTGGGTAAGTCACTTCACCTTTCTGAGCCCTGTGTTCCTCATTTGTACAGTGGGGCTTAGGACAGTACTACCTCATAGGACTGTCATGGGGATCCAGTATGATGAAATGTGAAAAGGGTTGGGTATTGTGCCCGGCACGCAGGAAGTGCTCAGTGCTCAGAAAGTGCTCGATAAATGTTTATATCAAAATGTGTGTCCAGATGGCTCAGGCCCTAGCTCTGGCAGTTTCGTTCTTAGCCCCTAGGTGGCAACATTCTCTTCTCCAAAGCGTGTGCAGGCTGAGGGGTCCCATGGCTCCTTACACACAACTGCACTGCCCCAGTAGCCTTAAAAAGGTTTAGTGCATCCTGACAATTATTTCAGAATGTGCCCCTGGAAACACACAGAGGAAGGGGTTTGTGCTCACTTGACAATGTAGCATGTTGGGCCTCGCCCCAAACCCTTTGGAATCAGAAACTGGCCAGAGCCAGAGGGGTCTCTGGATGGCCATAGATGCCCCCACATCCAGCATTCCCTTCCCCGCCTCCAGCTCATCCAGTGGGGAGCAAACCAGGCTCACTAGGAGACAGAAAGGGAGAAAAGGGACTTTGAGCAATGCTTTCTCCTTTATCTTCACCCCCGCCTTGCTGGGCCACACTGCCTTAGTTACAGGAGAGGACACTGAGGCTGGAGAGCGGACCAGGCAGGTTGTGGGAGGACTGTCAGACTCAGTTTTATCACTGGGTTTCCTTGAAGGCTGGCACATCCCTCAGACATCTGTGTGTGGGTCTGAGGCTGGAGCTCAGAGCAAGTCAAACTTCCTCATATCCTCAGGAAGGATAAGATGCAGGAGGAGGGATGAGTAAGGCAGCTGTGCACAGCTGAGGGGTGAGTGTGGTAAGCGTACCAAGCCCGCAGAAAGGCCGGAGGAGGGACTAGTGGGGACAGGAAGTCTCAAAGGAGGTTAACACTTGATCTAGGCCTTGACAGAGTATGTTGGGTGGACAGACGGACAAAGGCATGCCAGGTAGAGCCGGCATGAGCAAAGACCTCGAGGTATGACAATGCAAGGCCTGTTATGTTCTGCGCCTGGTGAATAGTCTAGGATGACAAAGACTTGGGGAAGTGGGTGGATCATGATAATTACTAATACGCTTCAAGCCTCCACAGGATGGATGCTGTGCTAAGACTTTTATATCATATCATGTCAGCCCCATTGGGTGAGAATTGTCACTTTCCTTATTTTGTCGATGAGGAAACAGAGGCACAGAGAGGCAGTTTCTTGCCCAAACACACAGCTAGTAAGTCACAGACCTGGGATTCAGGCTGGGGTGGCCTGCCTTCAGGTGCCCTTAGCCACTCTGCTCTACTGAAGTATGGGTTGATGTCAAATCAGAGAGAGCCTTGGATGTTGGGTTAAGGAATTTTCTTCTCTACAATGAATATACTCTCTTTTCTCTGTAATGGAAGAGTCATGGGTGCATTAAACATTTTTTTAAACTGTAACAATGATAGTGAAAGAAATGTTAGAGACCACATCTACATCGTAATACAACTACCTAAGTTATATTTCTGTCTCTACTTCCTGTCAATGTACACACGCCTGTACTTAACAATACTCATGAGGGTTAACATTTAGTAGGCACTTATCATGTGCCTGGCGTGTCTTAAGCACTTTAAGGTAGGTCCTACTTTTAATCCCATTTTACAGCTGAGATGAGGCAAGGTTTAGTAGCCTCAAGTCACAAAGCAGTAAGTGGCCAAGCCAGGCCCTAAAACAAGGGCCATATCAAGATCAGGTCTAGTATTTAACAGAGGTGTGAAGTTGGACTGTGGGAGAGGAGGCTGGGGCAATGTTGGGGTTCTCATAGCTGAAGCTGTCCTAAGTTGGCAGATGGGGAGACTGAGGCCCAGAGAGGGAAAGGCCTGTGGTCAAGGGTCACTCAAAGTTGATGACAGAGCTTCTCCTGGGCCCCAGGACCCCTCACAGAGCCCCAAGATGCTTGACAGAGTATACTATAAAGAGGAACAGACTTGGGAATCCAGGGTCCCACAGATTTTGGCATCAGGCAGAGCTGAGTTTGAATCTTGGCTCTGCCTCTTCCCAGCTGTGTGACTGTGGCAAGTCACTTAACCTCTCTGAACCTTGGAATCCTCATACATCAAATGGGGAGTATAGTACTCACCCAATGAGGTTGTTGTCACAACTCAGAGAGAGAATTCAGATAAAGCAGAGATCACAAACTGGCAGCCCATGGGTTGAATTCTGCTTACAGATAGACTTTGGCATTCACAGTGTTTGAAAAAAATGAGCCAACGTTGAAAAATAATGAAATTAAAAGACTGCAGTCATGAAAGGTGAGATGTATTCTGTCTGTGTCAGGAATAAGACAAAGATGTCTGCTATTGTGACTGACATTATATTGGAGACCTAGTCAAAGCAAGAAAAGAAAGAAATTGTGCAAGGATCAGAAAGGGGGAGATAATAGCAAGGATGCTGAAATAATAGCAAGATCAACATGTAAAGATTTACTGTGTTCCTGTACTCCAGAAGCAATTAGAAAATGTAATTAAAAATTTGGGAGATTTCACATAAAAATCTGGATTTCTAACTTCCATTGAAAAATGGGGTGTCTGGCACAGTTGGGCAGCAGGCAGATGGAGCTGGGCCACCAGCCCCTTTAGGTGGGTACATGTGTTACATTTGTTTCAAAAGTGGGAAAGCAAGATGGCCAGACGTGGCCACATGATTTTTCACGTTCCTGGCCCACTTTACTCATTCATCTTATTTCTAGTCTCTATAGGTATATGACTTACTCTGTAAATTCTGCTTCCTTTTCTTCCGGTCCTCTGTCTACCTCTCAGCTAGAGCTGGCCTCAGTTTCTCTATCAATAAATGTGGGTAGTTGAGTTGTGACTTTACTGACTATATACTAAACACCAAGCCCTGTGCTCTATGCTTTATTTACATGTTACTAAGTCCTCAAGACACCCCTTGGAAGCAGGCTATCTCATTACACCCATTTTACAGGTGGGAAAACCAAGGCTCAAGAGAGGCATCACAACTTGCCCAAGGACTCACAGCCAGAATGTGTGGAGCAGAGCCTCCAGTCCAGGACTGACAGACTCCAAAGCTCTTGTCTTCTTTTAGGATCTCTAAAGCCCTCAGCTCTAATGGGCTATGGGGTTTTTTTGGAACCACTTCTCTGAGGCTCCAACCACTGCTCGTCTCCTTGGCCACACTGCTCTGTCCAGGATGCCAGCCTCTCCTACAAGGATGACTGTATCATCAGCCTTCCCTTTGGTCTCCCTGCTTTCTCTCTTCCCCTACTATGATTCATTCTCTTGACAGCAGCCCAGGGAATCTTTCTAGACCCTCAATCAGGTTATGCCACTTTCCTGTTTAAAGCCCTTCAGTGGCTTCCAGTCTCTCCAGAATGAAATCTGAAGTTTTCCCTGTAGATTTCAAGGTTCTACCTGATGCAGCCCTCACCTCTTACCCCTCTTTTCTTTTCTTTTTTATTTAAATTTTTTGTTTTGCAGTGGGGAGGTAATTAGGTTTATTTATTTTTTTACTTTTTCAGTGGAGGTACTGGGGATTGAACCTAGGACCTAGTGCATGCTAAGCAGGCACTCTACCATTTGAGCTATACTCTCCCCCCTACCCCCTCTTTTCATATTCCCACTCCAGCTACACCTGCCCTCTAGCTATTGCTCCATCATATAGATTAGTTCCTGCCTCAGGGTCTTTGCACTTGCTCTTCCCTCTGTCTAGAATGCTCTTCCCCTAGATTTTCATATGGCTGGCTGCTTCCCTCTATTCACCTTTGTCCAAAAGTCATTTCCTTAGAGAGGTCTTCTCTGGCTAATCTGTTTAAAATAACCCTCACTTACTTCCATCATTCTTTAGTCCCTTACCCTGCTTCATTTTTATTCATCATCCTTGACATTGTATTAGACATTTCTTTCTTTGTTCTCCTCACTAGAAACAAAAGATCCATAAGGACAAGGATTTTTGTCTGTTTATTCACTGATAAATCTCCAGTGGTTAGACCTACCCAGGAATTGCTGGACAACACTTATTGACATACTTTGTGAGAACAAGGCCCCCTCTACTCACCCCTCCTCCCACAGAGGCCAAGGGTAAGTTTTCCCCAGTAAGAATCCGCCATGCAGGCTGAGAGAGAGCTAGGAGTTAACATCTGATATAAAGGACTCTTTTCTTTGTCATAAGAAGGAGCTGAGAATATCTGGGACAAATGACAAAGGCTGTGGCTTGAAAGTCCCAGTTCCAGAGCAGGTATCCTGCCTCGCCCAAGAGAACCGGTTGGACCAATTTTATCACCGTGGGGAGAAAGGAGTGGAGGTGGCCGCTGCAGACGCTGCCAACCCCCAAGGCTGCCAGCAAGTGTGTCATGGGTTCTCAGGGTCTGAAGGGTGGTGGTGGTCAGGGAGGTTAGCAGATTCTACGTCAGGGTTGGGGTGACTCACTACTGGCCAAGGGTGGCTGGTGTATGATCAGGCACAGAACCTGAGGCAAGAGGCCAAGGCCCAACTTCAGGGCCTTGGGCTTTTTGTAGAATCACAGAGACTAAGCTGAAGCCCAGAAAGGGAAGGGTCTTTTCCAAAGCCTCATCTTGGCAAACTGAGTTCAGATCCAGCTCTCCTGACCCCCAGTCATTGCTACCTCAGTTCATTCATTTATTCATTCAACAAATATTTGATGAGCATCTACTATATGCAGACATAGTTCTAGGCATTGGTGGTACATGGTGAACCAAACAGATAATGAAAGATCTATGGAGCTTTCCACTTCCGCCTCTCAGGTTCTACTGGGCCTGTCCTACCCCTATTGCTAACTTTGCCCTATTCCCCAGGGAGGTCATACCTGCTCCCAGGCCCATCACACTTCATTTATTTGTGTGTGAGGCTGAGTCTCCCTAAAACCAAGTTCCTTTATGGAGTTTATGACAAATTTCTCTGTCTAAAAGTTTATTCTTGTACTTGTCCTCTTTGACCTCAATCCCCTTCTTGTCCACTCTGACCTCAATCCTGTGCTAACTGAACACTAACTGACCAGTTAGATGACCAAGATTGCTGTTATTGATAACATAATTCATGTACTAAAATTGCTATCATAGACATCATCATTAATGTAAAAACTGAGACTTTCTACAGGGCAAGATGAGCTCCCAGACCCCCAAGCCATGGACTACTTGGCCAGAGAATCATAAAATAGAGACATGCTGACTCCCTACACCACCATTAAGACACAAATGTCACAAGACAATGATTAATCCCAGTTCCTTTTTTCTTCCCCTTTAAAACTTCCCTGACTCAGAGACCAAGGTGGAGCGGATTTGAGACTTGTCTCCCACTCCCTTGCTTGGCATCCTGCAAATAAACCCTTATTTTGCCACCAACATCAGCTGTCAGAGTTTGGCTTTCTGTGCTGTGGACACAGGAGCCCTTGCTCGGTTACATTCGTATCTCTGTCCATTCATTCGTTCAGATGTAGGCAGTATAAGTATGGTGGCTAAGTAAGTTGTCTCTGCCCCTGCAAGCTGAGTGACCTTGAGCAAGCTATTCAACTTCTCTGTTTCTCCAGCATCGAATGTACAAAATGGGGACAATAATAATGCTCACTTCATGCAGTTGTGTGGGCTAAATGAGGTAATGCATGTAAACTGCTCAGTTTGGTGTCTTGCTTAGCACAGAGTGCTCCCTAAAGATTTTCTATTCCTTTCTGGGGGTTCAGATGCCAGCCACATCACTTAATAATGGTGTGTGACCTTGGATAAGGCATTCAACCTCTCTAAGCTTCTGTTTCCTCAGCTGTAATCTGTACCTACCTCATTGAGCTACAGTTGGATGATTAAACGAGAAGAGATAATCTGTGTAAGCCATCTGACTCAGTGAGGGCTCAATAGATACTACAATTATTCCTGTTGTTATTGTTTATTTATTTTGTAAATACATATTGGATGCATATTCTGTGCCATGCCCTTTACCTATGTTATCAGTGAATCCTCAGAAAGGCTTGGTGAGGAAGTTCATGTCTCTTTCACAGATTGGGAAATAGAGGCAGATGAAGCACCTTGCTACATGGATGAATAGAAGAGCCTCAGTTCTAATCTAGGTTAGTGTGGTGGGCACCAAAATGTGTTTTCTTTTCAACACACTTTAAATTAAAATTCGCATAACATAAAATTCACCATTTTAACCATTTAAAATGTACAATTCAATGCTTTTTAATTGGGTTTTTGTCCTTTTTTTTTTGAGGTGTAAGAGTTTTTTAAAAATATATTCTGAATATTAACTAGTATTCTCAGGTATGGAATTCGCCAGTATTTTCTTTCATTTTATGGGTTGTCCTTTCACTTTCTTGATAATGGACTTTGATACACAAAAGTTTTTAATTTTGATGACGTCCACAGTATTTATTTTCTTCTTTTGTTACTTGTGCTTTTGGTGTCATATTTAAGATACTGTTGCCTAATTGAAGGCCCCAAAGTTTACACCTGTGTTTCCTTCTAAGAGTTTCATAGTTTTAGCTCTTACATATAGGCCTTCGATCCATTTTGAGTCAATTTTTGTATATGGTTTGAGGGGGGAATGCAAATTCATTCTTTTGTATTTGAATACCCAGTTATCCCAACACTATTTGTTGAAAGACTGTTTTTCCCTGTTGAATGGTCTTGGTAATCTTGTTGAAAATCAATTGACCATAGATGTATGAGTGTATTTCTGGACTCTCAGTTCTACTCCATCGATCTATATATCTATCTTTATGTCAGTACCACACTATTTTGATTACTGTAGCTTTACAGTAAGATTTGAAATCAAGAAGTGTGAGTCCTCCAGTTTTGTTTTGACTATTCAAGTCCCCTTGAAATTTCATATGAGTTTCAGAATCATCTTATCCATTTCTGCAGAAAAGGCAGCTCATATTTTTATAGGAGTTGTACTGAATCTGTAGATCAATTTGGGGAGTGTTGCCACCTTACAAATAATAAGTCTTCCAAACCATGAATTCGGGATATCTTTCCATTTATTTAGCTGTTTAATTTCGTTCAGCAAAGTTTTGTACTTCTCAGTGTACAAGACTTTCACTTTATTAGGTTGAACAGTTCTATTCCTAGTTTGCTGCATATTTTTATCAGAAAAGGGTGTTGGATATACTCTGCAAAGTCTTTTGTATTTGACTGTGTTTGACTTGGTTTTTACAACTAAAAATCAGCAAAGTCCTTTGTATTTGATGGTATAATTATGCAAGACCAAGTCATAATAATTTTCATTATTCATAATTCAAACCCCATTATTTATAATAGGTTTTACTAATTCAGATTTTCTTGACACATTTTTAAGAAAGATACAAATATATGGCAGAGTGTCTTTAACCATGTGACCTTGAGCAGTTTCTACTTCTGTGGGTCTCAGTTTCCTCAACTGTAAAATAGAGGTTGGTATAATGGTACTTATTTCATGGGGCTTTGGTGGGTGGAGATGAGATGGAATTTTGTATGCAAGGTATTTGGTAAACAAATCAAAACTGTATGCTTCTATTGCTGCTCTTACCAGAGATATTTTAAGATTGCAATATAACATGTTTATTTAAGTACATAAGGTATGCAAAGGGCACTGATCTTAAGTATAAAAATATAAATTTGTACCTGCCCATGTGAACACCACTGGATCTTGATATAGAACCTGTCAGCACCCCGCAAAGGTCATCCTGCCTGGTCTGTACTACCCTAGGAGGTGACTGCTGTTCTGACTCCTATTACTGTGGATCAGAAATTAGTTTTGCCTGTTTTCAAACTTTGTATAGATGGAATCATACAGGCGTTTGTGTCTGATTTTTCTTTCACTCAACATGATATCTGTAAGTCATCCAAGTTGTTGCAAGTAATGGAAGCTCATTCTTTTCACATTGTTTTTAATGAGGTAATACCAGTGGGTCACAGTTTGAAAAGCCCAAGAGTCCAGAAAAATGAAGGCCAGGAAAGCCCAGAGCTCTCCAGTATTGAGCCAATACACCCTGTGAATCTCTACCAAGACAGTTGAATCCTTAGCCAGGATGACAGCTTCCTTGCCCATGCATCACCACCTCCCATTCCATACGCTAGGTTGACATCAATAATTGATCTCAGCAGAGCACATTTTTACAGAGTCCTGATGCAACCTCAGAATTCTTCTCAACCCAGTAATCCAAGGTCCACACCAATTGATTGGGAGGTACTCAGGATTAAATATGAATCTTCTGCTATCATATCCCCAAGATGTTTTACTGGGCTCCCAGAGTTATGACATGAGGGGCTCTACTATCATCCACTGTTTCCCCCCTAGCAATAGGAGACTGCTGATGGTGACGTCTACATCATCTGCCTGTTCATATATTCTTTGGGTCATAGATCAACCCCAGCAGGTGTTTTGCTACCTGTGTGCCTGGTTGCAGCATGACTTAGATGAGAGGGTAGGGGCATATTGCTTAGATATGGAGAGGTTGCTGTACCACATGAGATGGCTTGATTTAAGCCTCCTTGTTTTTATTATTTATTTATTTTGTTATTAAAATTTTTAAAAAATTTTTAGGGAGAAGGTAATTAAGCTTAATTATTAATTTTATTTTTAGAGGATGTACTGGGAATTGAACCCAGGACCTTGTGTATGCTAAGCATGTGCTCTACCATTGAGCTATACCATCTTTGTTTTTTTATTTTGATAAAAACATATCAGTGTCTCAATTATAAAACAAATACAAGTGTGACTTATGTTTCACAATGTATGCTGCTGTGAATTCTTGGAAAGATTTCTTCCAACCTGGAAAGTTGTGTGAAATGAACTCGCATCCTCTGGAAATGGTTACGTGTATGTGCAGGCTGGGGTTGTGGCAGATTACAACAAGAACTGAAGCATGTGTTTGTCTACATGTCTACATAATAGTCTGGGGAGGAGACAAGACTAATGTATGTGAAATAATAAAGGAAAAGTTCTGTAAAGTTCTCATTTACTTGAAACTCTCTTCCCAAGTGACAGGGTCCAGGAAGGAATGGAAAAGAAGCTGTGTTTTCCTTCGTTGAAGAGCCCTTCAGATCCTCACTCAGAACTGATTCAGTCTTTGTTTTCATGCAAGACTAACTAATGAATGCAAGGTTAGAAGCAGCAGATCAGATTGGTGGGCTTGGGGGAAGTACTGGCTGCTAGACACAGCCTCACTGCTAATCGATGGAGAAGTGATTCTGTTAGCAGATAGAGAAACCCCTAAACTGGAAATCCCACCACATGGGTGGGCAACCCCTTTCCCCAAATGTGTGGGTCTATGCCTGCTGACTGAAAAAGAATTCTCAATAGAGGCAGAGGGACAAAGTGAAAAAAGAGCTACTTTTATTGCTCAGAAAGAGAGAAAAGAAAAACACTCGAGTGGGGAGCTGTCAGCCAGGTAGCTGGTTGAGACAGCTCCAGTTTTTGATTGGGCCACAGGGTCTTTTATCAGAAGGCTCTGCTATTATTATCTTCATTCTGGTGGTGGTGCTAATTACTTTGTTACAGGCTCTTCCCTCCCTCGGAGCTCAGCCTTAAAACAGAAAGTTTGGCAAAGAGGAAGACACTGGAGTACGTCCCTGGAGTTAATCAAGCAGCTGTGGGACATAAGTTGTCCTGTTGTAGAACGATGTCCTTGGAATAAAGGAGCCAGCTGTGGAAAAAGAGAAATGTCCTGCCTTTATCAGCTTGGCACTTTCTGCCCCTTGTTGGAAACCAGTCAGGGTCAGTAAGCCTGTCTAATCACTTCCCTCAATTCTTGACAGCAAAAGACAAGGGAAAACAATGAAATGTAACCCCACAACCAGCTGGACTTGCATAATGCAGAAGAGAAAAAAATTCTCAATACTTCTGCTACTATTTAAAGTTCTGGGTCTTCTCCAGGTTAATTATGATTGTGCATAATGATCACCCAGAATAATATACACATTTCTGAGCACTTACTGTGCTAGGCCTATGCTAAGTAAGCACTTTACATTCCTAGCTCACATAAGTTTGGAAGTGGTCTTGTAGTTATCTTCAGTTTATAGTTTTGGAAAGGGAAGCACACAGACTAGGGGAAGTAAATTGCCCAAGTACATACTCAAAGTGGGTTTTGAACCTTTGCAGTCTCGCTTTGCTGTTACCCTCCACTAGGTTTTGAAGAACCTGTTAGGTAAGTAAGGAGTAGAAAGGCATAGCAGGTAGAGGGAACAGCATATGCAAAGACGGGGCTAGTAAGTTAAACTAGTCAGTGGCTCAATTTCTGAGTCTTGTTTACGCACCTGCAAAATAGTAACAGTATTCTCTCGTGAGAAATATGATGATGCACGTAAAGCATTTTCATAGCGCGTGGATCATAGAATGTGCTTAATGTTAATTACTTATTTAGAAACACTATTATTTCTCTTCCTGTCTTACTCAACGCAGACTGGTTCCAAGGAAACTACGTTTCCCAGCATGCCACCTCGCCCTTTGACCCTTGTAGACCAAAAAGTCGCGCCGCCGAGCGCCATAAGCCGGAAGACTATAGGTTCCCGGCATGCAGCTCGCCTCCCTGTATTAGATTCGAGGCACAGCCACCGCGTTGCCCACCGGGAGCTGTAGTCGGCGGCGTGTTTCCCTGACGCCGCCGGGGCCGGGCGTGGGGGCCTGTGGGAGGTGGCGCGGCCGGGCCCAGCTGTGGGGCGGAGGTGGCAGAGAGGCCTGCGGCGGCCGGGGAGCGGCGGGGCCGGGAGCGGGCGCCGGAGCCGAGCCGAGCCGGAACGGGCGGCGCAGGCCGGCGCGGCGAGTAGCAACCATGTCGGTGTTCGGGAAGCTGTTCGGGGCTGGAGGGGGTAAGGCCGGCAAGGGCGGCCCGACCCCCCAGGAGGCCATCCAGAGACTGCGGGACACAGAGGAGATGCTAAGTAAGAAGCAGGAATTCCTGGAGAAGAAGATCGAGCAGGAGCTGACGGCCGCCAAGAAGCACGGCACCAAAAACAAGCGCGGTGAGTCGGCCCGGCCCCCTCAGACTCCCCCTGGCCTGGCCGTCAGACTCGCCCCAGTGTTTACTCGGATCCTGGAACTCTTACCCCGTCAGACTCCCTTCTGTGCCTTTCCTGGTCGGGTCTGGGGACCCCTCCCCGCCTGACTCCCTTTAGCGTCTCCGCGAGCCTTGGACTCCTCCACCATCAGACTGTCATTCCAGCCCTCTCTCCCCTCAGGCTCCCCTCACTCTGCCAGGCCCCTTCAGACCCCGTTTTCACAGCACTTCCTCTACCTTCACTCTGTTCCTTTCTCTTCCGCCTTTTCCTCCTCCCTCTGGCCTGCCCTCACTCACCTTCCCATACGGCCATCGCCTCCTTGGCTGATTCCTGCCCTCCGTCCTAACACTTGTGCCCTTGCTAGTCCCACCTCGACTCTCTCCCGACCACTCTGTAGAGTCCATGAGCTGTCCGTGGCTTCTCCCCATCCCCCTAACTCAGAATTCTTGAGAAGCCGCCTCGATGGTGAGAAAAGGGCACTGGGAGAGAGGAGACCCCCCTGCATTTGGCTCTGTTTACTTGCTGAGTGAACTTGAGCAAGTTGCTTTTCCTCTTGAGCTTCGTTTTTCCCATCCATAAGCCGGGGTTTGGCCTTCATGAGGCCTAAAGTGCCTTCCAACACTATGATTCACTTCTTGTTGCCTCATAGCGAGGTCTTATCAGAGTTTCACGTAGCACAAGCCTTCACCCCGTGACTCACCGCTTCCCCATCCCTGTGTACCAGAAAGGATTCCATTCCTCGATTGGCTCTGACTCCTCCCCAGTTCCCACTACTGTGGTTCAGGGCGGGGATATTGAACTCTGAGGCACTTCTCTTCCTGTTATATGGCTTTCTGGGCAAGAGCTTTGTATTTTTCTTAAGTGAGGTGAATGTGAAAATGCTTTAATAACTGTAGAAAAACTTAGAAAATTTTGGGGTTTTTTTCTCGTTGTTATGACAATATGATAGTGAACCACAGAGTGAGGTTGGGTTTAGGAGCTGTACAAACAAGTATTTAACTCAGAAGTCTGCAAGTCACTAGCTATGTGACCTTGAGCTAGTGGATTTACCTCTGAAAGGAAGATCATGGATTTACAGTGCCCAGCACATAGTAGGGGTTAAATAGATGTTTTTGCCATTCTAACAGAGCAGAATAACTCATTCTGAGGATGCTTCTTTGCTAATAGTCAACAGATACTCTGGAAATTCTTTTGGGGGCTTATTGCACATGCTGTATTCACAGGGTGAATGAACAAAACACAGCTTCTACCCTAATGAGAGAGAAGACAGGAAAATAAATGAAAATAGTGTCTGGTGGTGAAGAGTGTCAAAAAAAAAATCTGAAGAAGAGTGCTGGGGTGGGAAGGGGTGCCACTTTAGGCAGAGTGGTCAGGGAAGTCCTCTTTAAAAAGGTCAAGTTTGAACCTTGAGACGTTACCAGCTCTGTAGAAATCTAAGGGAGAGGCCTTTCAGACAAACAGCATAGGAAAAGGCCCAGAGGGTGGCCTATTTTAAGAAACAGAAGACTTCTTTTTCTGGAATGTAGCAATTGAAGAGGGGAGTGATATAAAATAAGTGGGTGTGGAGTGGACCTTGAACTTTCTGGTAAAAAGTTTAGATTTTATTCCAAGTGGATGGAAAGCGGTTGGAGAGTGTTACGCATATTCTAATCATTGACATAATTTTAAAAACACCATTTGGCCACTCTTTGGAAAGTAGAACTGTGGAGGGTGAGAGGGAGACTGGTGAGGACAGTTGGAGTCATGCATTTTGTGGCCTGGACTCCTGGAAGTTGTAGCTCTGGAGATGGAGAGCAGGGTTAGATTTTGCTGTCTCTAGCTTTTTTCTTTGATGACTCTTCCTCAGTCAGGATCCTCTGTTGTTCACTGTAATTAGAGTCAGTGTTTTTACGCTGACCGCATTTGGGAATGCTCTGCCCATAGCAGGGTGGAGGAGGGCGTCAGTTTACATCATCTCCCATCTGAGAGGGCAAGTCTCCTGTGGTCTTTTGGTCTGGAGCTAGTTTCCTTTCTGCAGATTTAGAGGTGATTGAATTGGCTTTCAAGAGGCTTGGAGAGAGGCTGCCAGCAGACTGTGGAGCACCGACCAATCTGTTAGTTATAATAACTTTTTGGAAAGCAGTCTGTCTTCTTGAGGTTACCTGAGAGGACACGAGCTACTGCCCTTCTTTTTAGTGTCCTCTGGGGGAACAGTCTTATTTGCTTACAGGGCTAGTGCTATGAGGTGTTAACACTGCAGCATACCATTCATTTAGTCACTTATTGACTCGATACTGTGTTGGAACTTGGAGAATCAGAGATGAAAATACACTGTGCCTGCCCTCCAGGGACTCAGGATTGGAAGAGTGTGTGTGTGTGTGTTTTGAGTTAGTTTGTGTGAGAGAGAGAGAGAGAGAAAGAGAGAAGGGGAGGAGGAGGAGGAAGAGAGGGAGGGAGGGAAGGAAACATACCAGTCAGCGCTGAAACATGATTGTGTAAGCGGGGCTCAGGCTGCAGAGGAGAAGGTTCTTGTGTGGAGGGGAAAGGGCAAAGGCAACTTGGTGGAAGAGGGAGATGTGAAGTGGATCAGCAAGAAGTTTGGGGAGCTCCAAGTGAGAGCATCTCCTGGTAGGAGACTGTGGGGCAGGACAGCAGAAGGATAACACTGGGGTGTGACCTGTAGCCTTTAGACCTCGACCAGGAGGTGGTGAGGAGCCATTTTAAAGCGGAAGAGACAGATGAGCTTGGATTTTTGAAAGAGCACTGCAGCAGCAGCATAAAGGAAGGAGTGTCGACTGACCAGGAAGGGACTAGAGGCAGGGATCCAGTAAGGAATAAGGGTAGAATCTCATGAATTTGAGCTGTAGCTTTGTGTGTGTCTCAGGCAGGTTACTCTGTACGTCAGATTCCTCCCCTATAAATAGGGGTACTAGTATCTACCTTACTGGACTAAATTATGTTATACATACAAAACTCTTAGCAGAATGCCTGCCATATGGTAAGTGATCAATAAATGGTTGCCATTATCATTATTACAAGGAGACTGTTCAGGTGGGAACAAAGGGCTTAGAGTAGAAGCATAGAAAACCAGATGAGAAGTAATACCTATCAGAGACTTTTCTGAAGGGGAATCAGAAGGAGCTTGGTGATTAACTGGAACTGTGGGCATGAGGAAGGAGAGAAAGGAGTTGTCGATTTACACAGACAGTGGGTAGATGGTGATGCCATTAACCAAGTTCGATAACAGAGGAGAAACAATAGTTTATAATTGTGAGTCCTTTGAAGTTTGTAAAACTCCTTTTTCTGTATGAGTCTGAGGCTATCCACTGAGCTTGAGCCCCATGAGGCAGGATGTGATAGTTGTGTTCATCGCTGTGTCCTTCACACCTAGCATGGTGCCTGGCTCAGTAAGTATATATTAAACAAATGCAAACAATCTTGAGAGTATGTTCTGCTATTACCATTGTACAGAGAGGAAAATGAGGTTGGGGAGAGAATTTAACTCAACTCAGAGACCAGTTCTTCTGGTGACTGTGGCCATCTTGTGTTCTGTTTATTATGATGGCTGAAGGCATCATTGTGACCTACATCATCGCTGAGCTCATTAAACACCCACTTGTGCAAGGTGTGGTGCTGAGTCAGGGAAAAAGAAGTGAGACAGGACCAGGCCCTGCCCTGTGAAGTGTGTAGCTAAATGGGGATGCTGTCTTTGTGGCATACACATTGGAAAGATGATAAACTGTCCTTTGGAACAAATCTCTGCAGCTCAAGTAGATTATTTGCATTGGGCATATATGTTCTAGGCAGTTGTTTCAGTTGGGGTGTAGAGTAAAATTTGGATTGCATATATTTCCAGATTTCTTTTCCTTTCCTTTAGTCATGTATTCATCCTTAAGCATGTGGCAGGCTTAGGTCCCATGCTGAGTGCTGGGAGCTTAGTGCTGGGAATATAGAGAAACCAGACACAGGCCCTGCCATCCAAGCTGCTTAAATATTTCCTTTTCTATCAGGCGGAAATAATACTCGTCTCACATGACTGTGGTGAGGATTAGCCAAAATAAATATATGAAAGAGTATGGCACATTGTGGATATTGAGTAAGTATGCTTTTCTTCCTTTTTCTGATAAAATTATCATTGAACAGACTTCTTTGGTTTGGTTGTCAAGTGGAAAAGTTCTTTCACTGAGAACTAGGTGGGAACCAGGATAGCAGTCTAGGTGAACTGACAAATTTCTCTCCAACTTAGGTACCTTTCCAAACAGTGCCCTATTGGTTTTCTCCCTAAAAGATGATCAATTATCAAAGATTCGATTCTTCTTAAGTCATTATAACTAGTTATGAAATATCTACCCTAGGTGGTTCAGATTTTCCTTTTTTCCCATTTTAATAAAGATGAAAACAGGATGTAGAAAGGATCCTATTTTAGTTTAACAAGAGAATTGTGTGAGATTGGGAAATGGAGATGTGGTATCTCACCCTACAATGGTACATTTCTGTTGGATTTATGGATGCAAATCAGTTCATTTACAGGTTAATTTAGGTTCAGTTGAAAGTGATGGATGCAGAGAGGCCAGGTGCTCATGGGAAGTATATCTTCATTAAGTTCTGCTCATTACTGGAGCCAGTGTGGCTCTCTCATGTTTAATAAAGTTGCTCTAAAACATTAGCCTGTGAGAAGGCATCTCAATAAGTTAAATTTATAATGAGCATGGCTTTTTGTTTCTTTGCGATCAAGGTATCAGGATGAAAAGCACAGCAACTAATGGTACATGTGCCAGCAGAATCTCCTGTCCCAGAGGCCAGGGAAGGAAAACCAAAAACCCACTAGGGAACTGAGCAGTTTCCCTAGGGAAAGAGGATTTCCCTTGGTGACGCTTAAGTTTCTTGTTTAAGAATTGGTTGGCCAGATTGGCTTTGGTTTACTTCTTAAGACAGATGGAGTGTCAGAGAGGCCTTATGTGTTGGCTGTCCAAACATGCTAGCGCCTTTGATTCAAATTACAGAATCTTTTTTTGCCCCATTTGGCAGGGAGATTAAATATTTTTAAGTGATTCTAATGTGATTTGAAATTCAAGATAGACTTTGTTTGAAAGCTTAGCTAAATGTGAGGACCTTTGAGCTAGACAGTTTTGCTCAGGGAAATTCTGAGTTGCCCTGAGTCAGGTCTGAGTGTGGAGAGCAAGGTTCTGGAGAACAACCTCTGAAGATGCGTGTGAACCATGCATCTCTGGGGCAGAAAGCCAGGATCTGATTTATTTACAGTGGTCCAGAGCCCTGAGATGGAGCCAAGGCCAACTGGGAGGAGGAGGTAGAGTTCTTGGGGCCTTGAGGAATTCCTTTGGGTAGAAAGGGTTTGTGTTTTGTTCTGTGCCACTGTCTTTAAAAAGTAAGAGAGAGAGGATATCCAAAAACAGCAATACTTTTAGATTGGTCATTTTGAGGATGGATGGTTATATAATTAGAAGGAAAATTTGAGCTTAGTGACAGGAAAAAACAACAGATATATACTGGCCTGTTTTTAAGGTGTTTGCTTTAAGTTAGCAGACATTTGTTGAGTTGCTTCTAGGAAGAAGACAGCATGATGACGTAGGTAGAAGATTCCCAGTTAGAGCGCCAGCTTCACCGCTCATCAGCAATACTATGGCAGTTGTCTTCCCCGAGTCTGTTTCTCTGTCTATAAATGGAGTAATAACAATACTTCTTTGGGTTCTTGTGAGGATATGGAATAAGCTGATGTATCTAAAGTGCCTAGCAGAGTGCCTGGCACAGGGGAAGCACGTAAGTGTTTTCTTGGTTTCCCAGATATAGTCCTCGGCACAATAAGGGATATATAGGTGAATAAGACACTACAAAGGCTCACAGTTCAGTGAAGACAGCACACACATGGCTGAGTAACTGATAAAAGGCAAACAGTGTACAAATGAAGTGTTAGAGGAAAATACAGTAGGAAGAGATTAATTCATCTCTGAGTGGTGGCAGGTTCATCTCATCTGGTCACCCATCCAATGCCCACATTCCCTTTGCAGTATTCCTGCCACGCGATTAACCTCTGATTGAACCCTCTGCTGCTGGGATTTGTATTAGGTGCTCTATCCTGCCATGCTACAGCGTAGTCTGTCTTTGGACAGCTCTAACTATAAAATCACCTTTCTTACTTGGAACTGAGATATGTCTTCCTGTAGTGCCTCCCTCCAGTACAGGTTAGGGTGGTAGCTCTGTAGGGAAGCAGTTTGGGCTTGGTGTTAGAAGGCTTAGGGGCAAATCCCAGATCTGACACTAGACAGTGGTAAACTGTTTTCTTCCATTGGTAAAACAGGTTGTTAATTCTGCCTCTTGGGGCCACAGAGAATGGGTCTAATTCCCCTCTGACAAAACAGATCAAGGAAAGTGGGGCTTATGTCTCAAACTGCATTTCCTTGAGACAGATCTCTGTCCCATTGACTCTTCGTTGCCTGGTATTTCTGTTCTTCCCTTGTTACCCTCCTCTGGATGTGCTTCTGTTCATCAATATTGCTCATATGGTGTGGAGTGGGAAGAGCTGACCACTCTAACGATGCCTGCCAGTGTCTGAGCAGCACAGCCCAGAACACTCAGGACTAACCATTTGTTTAGAAATTAATTTGGTTCTGTGTGCTGTATGGCCCTGATAATCCTATATCACTAGACCTTTTTTTTTTTAAACAATTACACCTTCCTGGGGCCTTTCATTAGTAAAGGAGCTAGCGTCTAGGAACCCCTAAAGTTTGGCCCTTCTTAAGGAGTCTTAGCTGAAGGATTGAATGATTTAAGTTCTTAACAAGAACATCTGACTGGCTTGATTCTCGCATAGCTTCTTTTTTAGCTTTCCCTCCTCCCTCTTCCTTACGTGGCAAAGCTGGCAGGAGGGCTTATTTGCGGGATGCAGGAAAGCTATACATCTTTATGGTCCTGGATGTTTAGCTCAAAAGGTTAGTGGTATGGTATAGCGGACAAGGCTCTGGGTTTAGGATCAGAAGACCCGAGTTCACATTCCATCTCTGCCACTTGCTAGTGAAAGTCTCCTGCATCTGAGCATCGGCTTCTTCAGCTGCAAAAACAGGATACAATATTTACTATACATCTTTGCTACTCGTACAAAGAACGAACAGGTGGATGCCAGAAGGGGAAGGGTGTGAGGCATGAGTGAAATAGGTGAGGGAGATTAAAAGGTGCAAACTTTCATTTATAAAATGAGTCAGGCGGAGGAAAGGTACAGCAGGGTAATATAGTCAGTTATACTGTAATAACTCTGTATAGTGACAGATGATAACTAGACATATCATGGTGGTTGTTTCATCATATATAGAAATATTGAATCACTATGCATGTACCTGGAACTAATATAGTGTTGTAAGTCAATTATACTTCAATTAAAAATACAAAACAACAACAAAAAACTTTGCTACTCAAAGTGAACATTTTGAAATTGTTAGAAATGCAGACTCTCAGGCCCTACCAGACTTACTGAAGCAGAACCTGCATTTTTATGAGATCCCCAGATGGTTTGTATGCACATTAAAGTTTGAGAGACACCTTTCTGCAGTTATTTTGGGGATTACATGAGAACTTGGGCATTTTTCGTATGTCCATGCCAGTATTCTCTCCTGGACACTCAGGGATGCTGTCTCCCTGGTTAATTTGCTCACTCCTTTTGTGGTTCAAAGCTTGACTTCTTATCCAGCTCAGCCTTTTCCCAAATACCTTCAGTAATCTGATGAGGCCACAGAATGAATGGAGGATTCAGTGGAAGTCTGCCTTCCCTTGAAAAAGAACTTGAAGCACATGTCCTGCTGATGGGATAGCAGCCTTCTTCATGAAAGAAGCCAGCCATCTGGATAACTGACAAGCATTCAGTCAAGTTGTCAGTCTTGAGGACCCACTGGTTGTCAGGCACTGGCCACCCTGGTAATAAGGTATGGGTGGTTCCCATCCTCAGGGAGCACCACTGTGTGGTAGGACCAGTTGATGAAGAAAGAATTTCTCCCCAATGAGCTTATGTACAGTGCCATAAGGACCCCAGGTGAAGAGGAGTTAGTCCACCTGGAGTGGGCTAGGAAATGAAACATTTTTAAGTCATATCTTTTTCCTAGAAATTACTTTTCAGTGAGTTCTGATTTCTTGGTTCAGTAGCGTTTTGGCTGTTTGCTGTTTTGTTTATACGGTGCTAGTACTGTTCTGATCCACTGGTCTTCTGCGTCAGGAGGAACAGATGTTCTTTGAGTGCCTGTTCTGTGTTAGGAGCCATCTGAGATACCATGTGGATTTCCAGGCAGTGGAAAAGACACAGCCTGGCCCAGTGGATCCACAGTTGAACAGATATGTGGCTCCTTCAGAGAAAAAAGTTATCACAACTAAATAGCCCATATATTCTCTGACTGGAGTCTTAGAACCATCCTAGGTAAAGTGTTTCTTTCAGGAGCTTATGGATAAAATAAAGCTAGAAAATGTAAGGAGTTTCTTAACTAGGGGAGAGGGAATGAGGTGGGATGATGAAACAGGAAATTCCATCATCAAGCCTGCCCTATTCGACTCTATAAAATGACAGTTTTCTGGATTTTAGGGTGATAGTTTTTGAGCAGAGATTCCTAATTGAGTTAAAACCTAGGAAAGAGTTTTGTTGCCTCTTTTTCACCCTCAAAAAACCAAATGAATAAATAAATAAATAATAAACCAGCGTCTAGCACCAGGTGGCTTAGGATACTTGGCCTAGGGCTTGGCACAGCCTGCTGAGGAAAGTTTCCTCCCATTGAACAATCAGGGCACTTGAATTTGCTCAGAACCAGGAGGCTCTGTGAGTCCCAAAGCAGTTCAGATATTCACCCAATCAGGGTTTCTTGCTGGAGTAGGAGGCCCTGCCTTATGATCCTGCTCTCTGGAGGCCCACTCCCAGTGGGCGATAAACCTTGGACAGCAGTAATTAAATTCCAAAATTGGCCATAAGTGCCAATCACAAAAATACCCTAAATGTAGCTTGGCGGAGATTTGAATTTAGGAGATTTACCCCAGTTTAGGGTTGACGATGACAATGTAATTGTTTGCATTAGTCCTTAAAGGAGTAGACAGCTGCAGGGTGGGTGGGGTGGTGGTGGGGGCTGGGTGTAAACAGTTCATGTTGGGTATATGATACCACCTCAGCTCTAGAGTTACAACAGGAGGTTGCAGAAGTTTTGCTTTCATTTAGCTGTGCTGAGTCAAGAGTAGTATATTTGAGAAAAGAAAAGTAGGGATTTTGAAATGGATTTGGATATTGTGCACTGTTTTGGGACTCTAATGTTGAGATTCCAGTTTTTTTTTTTTGGTCTTAGTGCTGCATAGATAGACATTTGCATTTCATTTCAGACGGCCCATTTTAAAAGAAGGTTGCTAGAAATTTGTACTTCATTCACCAGTTCATTTGATAAGCATATCTTAACTTGAGCTGTGTGCCAGATACTGTGCTGGTTTACTGGGTAAATGCAGATGGAGACAGGTCATTGCCTCCTAGATGCTCTCAGTCTAGCCAGAGTGACAGACAAGTAAACAGATATAATCAGGGTACAGTGTAATCTGTTCTAGATGAATATTCAGACTTGGGAGTATACGATATGCAGTGGAGGGAGTCAGAACAGCTCTGCATGTGCTTATGTTGCTTGAACCTGTGTCTTATTAGTTATTTTGGAGAATAACAAAATGTTAGAGCATTAGGGAACTCGAAATGTATGACTGCTTGAAATTTTGAATTAATAGGAAAAGTTTTGAGAAAGAAAAGCGAGGAACATGGAAATGTATGCAGTACTTTTCAAAAGTGATTTATTTGAATCAGAAGCCCCTTTGGCAGGGACATAAAGATGGATAAATGTTTAACTTAGTTTAGTCATAAAATAATTAGCTTTAGAATATTAAATTTAAAGTACAGCTTATTCTGATAATTATTACAAATTTGCTTTTACAATTGTCTCATTTCCTACAAAAAGAATAAACCTGAGGAGTGGATTCTTTACTATCTGAGCAGGGACTGTAATTTCTTTGTTTGTAATCTGTAGAAGACCTGATACTTGTAAAAGCAAAAATAAGACTTGCACATGTGGGTAGCCTGGCTACTATTCTCTGCAGAGGTTTGAAGAGGAGTTGCTACTTAGATGAGGCCACCTGAAAGGCTCCCCATTTGGGTGAGGAGTTTGATCAGCTCAATGTCCCCAGAGTACATTAGATTAGTTTCTTAATTCTCCATCAGCTGGATCAGTTGTTTTCACCTCTCCAGAGCATTTTCTCCTTTTAGAATCTTGCACAAGGGCAGTAAGTGGTAAGTCTGGAGTTAGAAGATTTGGATGTTGAGTTGTAATGGGCTCTCAAGCCTTCTGCGGCCATGTCCAAAGAGAGACCTGATATCAGCCTGGCATTCAGTTTGTTTCTCTTAGAAGACAGGGCTGGTAGCTGCTGACAGCCCTTCTCATGCTTAGATTTTAGAGGTAATTTTGGAGGTATAAAGGACAAATGGCATTATAGAAACACCTTTTCTTAAGTTATTTTCATCATTCCCCCAAAATTATATTTCAAAGCAAAAAAAAATTTTTCAGGAGAAAAATCTTCAGAAAATGAAAACATTCGCTCCATTTTTGGGAAGTGCCATGCACTTTACAAACCTGATCACGTTTGAGCTTTTCAACACCCCCGTGTTTTATGTGGTATTACTCTCATTCCCCGTTGACCACTACCAATTTAGGCATAAGAAAGCCAGGGTTCAGATTACCTGAGTCACTGGGCTGATTCAGGAAGCCTTGGGCATCCTGGGGTGGGCTGCATCACAGTGGGCCCTAATATCTTGGATGTTCTGTGGGTCCAGGACTCCATAACCTTGAGTGCTTATAACTTACAAAATTTTGTTATTGGAAATTAATTTTTACAATATTCCTTCCACAGTGTGAGCACCTGTTATTCTGCAGGGGAATACTTCACATTTCTGCTGGGGTTTATGGCTTCCCAAACACTTTCACATCCATGATCTTATTTTGAAACTCAGAGAAGCTTTATTAGGTAGATAGGGCAAAATGTGATTTTAACCCATTTTGCAGAGGAGTAAACTAAGGCTTAAAGCAATTAAGTGGTTTCTCTAGGGCCTGAGTCAAGGCTAACCTTCATTAGATTCCAAGTCTAGTGCTTTTCTGCCACATCGTGCACCATCCTGGCTGCCTCTTACTTATGCTCAGTCTTGAAAGGCTCTGTGTCAATAATGGCTATGGGTTGGGTTGAGGAGGACAAGATTGTGGGTTCTTAGAGTGACTAGATCATCTTAAACACAGTGGGACTAGTGCCAGAGAGAAGAAGGAGAGGAGACTGTACGTGTCTGGAATGGTTTGAGAGCCTTTATTCACTGTATTCATTCACTCACGGTCAGCTACAACATCAGCATTGTGCATTTCCCAGCCTAGTTTCCATTTCTTTACTTCAGTAAGCTCCTTTTCTCAGTGGCCTGTAGAGCAGTGTTTCTTCTCAACCTTGGCACTGTTGACATTTTGGACCAGATAATTCTTCGTTGTGGGGAGCTATCCTGAGCATTGCAGGATGGTTAGCAGCACCCTTGGCGTCTACTCACTAGAGATCCATAGCACCTCCTGCCCCGAGTTGTGACAATCAAAAATGTCTCCAAACACTGCCTAATGTCCCTGGGGGACAAAAGCTCCTGCAGTTGAGAACCTAGGGTTGAGAATTCTAGGGCTGGTGAAGCCACACAGGTATAGCTCCAGAGCTTCAGAGGTTGGCCTAAGGGTGAGGAGTGTTAAAGAGCAAAGCTGGGAGGACCTGGTAGAGTGCTTTTAATCCTACCTTTTTGTTGTTCTGCTGAGGAAACCAAGATCTCGAGACAGCTCAGGGCCTCCTGGCTCTGTTTTCTGGGAGTCTGACTAGTACTAGGTGTCAGACCTGAATCTTTCCCACCCAGGACTCCCATCAACCCAGAGGCTCTCAGTCTTTCTAGGCTGGAGGACTCTTATCTAATCCAAAAAATATCCAGCACAATCATATGATAATAGTTGCACTTTTAATACTGATTCATTGAGAAGGTACATAATCCTCTTCAACCAGTATTTATTGAATACCCACTGTTTTGTGCCTCTGTCCTAGGACTGTGTCTGACATGAATGGTAGTAGGTGGTCAAGTGTTGTTTTTATTATTGTGTGAAATATTCATCATTTAGTGCACAGGCAGTGCTGGGTCGGCACATTCACAGAGCAGTGGAGTGATAGCTGTGAACCCCATGGGCTCACAACCATAAGTTGGGAACCAATTGATGCATTATACCAGGAGATTTGAGAGAACAGCAGGCCTGAAACTCCAGGCTTTTCCTGAAACCATGAACTATCGCCACACTCGAGATGGAAATCTCCACACTCTGTGGAAATAAAAAGCCAACAAGCTACCCAGAGTCCTCAGTGCAGCTCTCAACAGCTACACACTGGGGCATTTGTGATAAAAGAAGAGGCATTTGGCTGGAAACAAGCTTTAAGTTCTTAGCATTAGTTGGTAAATGGTGCATGGGTCTAAGGGGAGTTTAAAATAATGGCCTTGAACTTGGGAATCTGTGTTTCCAACGTCTCTCATCTTGAGGCACTCAGCTTCTCTGACGAGCTTCCTTATTTCAGAGGGAAGAGGCAGAGAGGCCAGGCCACACAAATTGTCCTTGAAAGAGAGCCCGCTGCTCTGGGCTTAGGAGCTGGGACTCTGGTTGGCATCCTAGGGTGGGAGCTATTTGTTTCTGTCAGATGATGGTGGAAAAGGAAAACAGTTGTTAGATTAAGTTCCACCCAATTCAGTCAACATTTTGAGTGTCCATTGTGAGAGACTCCATGTGAATGGACTGTATGGGATACAGATGAATGGGGTTTGGGACAAGAAGGGGTTAGGGTCATTCTGGGCAGAGAGGATTGTGGGAGCCAAGGTGCTGAGATTGGCATATGCTGTGTGTGTATGTGGGAGGAGTAGGGGGATTATGGGGTGTGGCTCAGGTGGAATGAGAGGTGGAAAGGTAGGCTGTGGACCAGCAGCCGTCTTCCTGCAGCACCCGGGTGAAGTTTCCCGTTGGTAGGCTTTCTACTCATTATTGCTTGAGGGAATGAAGTGGGTAGAGGGGCTGGTCCCTTATAAGGGAGGACTGGTGGCTTACCACACTTTTTCTCATTACTTCTTCCTGGTTCCCTTCTGCTTTTTCTGGAGCCCAGCACTTCCTGGGCAGCTGGGTCGAGGCAGAATAGCAGCTTTTATCCACTCGGAGAGTATCTCAGTTTACATTCTGAAGGTAAGCAGGCAAATAAATATTTCCTACCTAAACCAGCTTGGCCTAGCCTCATTTATTATATGATTAGATGATTTATTATCAGGTCCTTTGCTGCCTCATAGTGTGCGTTTCATCCCCAGCTGCCTGGCTGGCTCACTTAATTAGCTGTCATCTGTTTTTTTTTTTTTTCTTTTTCTTTCCTTTTTTTGGGGGAAGTGATTAGGTTTTTTTCTTTTCTTTTCTTCCTTCCTTCCTTCCTTCCTTCCTTTCCTTTCCTTTCTTTCCTGTCTTTTTCTTTCTTTCTTTTTAATGGAGATACTGGTGATTGACCCCGGACTCTACCACTGAGCTATACCCTCCCCCTGAGTTGTGATCTTTGAGGTTATTTAATCATTCCTTTATGTTTATCTTTGAGCCAAGAGAGAGCTAGTTATTTCCTTTGGCTAATGACAAGGACCTCTGTTTCTGAGGCCATGCATTTCAAGTTCGGCCTGGATTCTGCTATCCTAGTCACAAATTAAATTATCCTAGTACTCTTTGTTTTCCTCTCTGTGTACTGAGCTCCCAGCCTCCTGTTAGCTTTCCTTTTCCCTAAGTGCTTCCTCCACCCAGGATGCCCAAGCAGAGCCCTAGTACTCAGAGACACTGTGCAGCCCAGCTCTAGCTCTGACCCTGTTCACTGGTATCTTTGGGCAAGTGCCTTCCCAACTGTGGGTCTTTGTTTTCTCAACAATAAAATGAGAAGGATGGAGTCAATGAATGCTAAGATTCCTTCCTGCTCTAACGTTCTCTGAGTCAACAAGTGCCATATTACAGAAATC
This sequence comes from Vicugna pacos, assembly GCF_048564905.1. Classification (NCBI taxonomy): domain Eukaryota; kingdom Metazoa; phylum Chordata; class Mammalia; order Artiodactyla; family Camelidae; genus Vicugna; species Vicugna pacos. Next base: position 25,245,563 of record NC_133005.1, read on the forward strand.
CTCCAGAGAACCAGGTGTTGCTCCAAGCAGTTTTGCTACGTATAAAGGTGGAGCAGCTCAGCTTTCATTTTGTCTGTTAACAGTTTGGGAACCTCCCTGCTTGTTGTAAAAGTCGAGGGCAGCGACAGACTATTTTGTAGAAGGTGCTGTACATTTTCCATTTTGATTTCCTGGTTCAGAGGCCAGAGCTGAATAATGGTTTTTAGCTGCTCCCCTGGGCCTCCGTCCAGGCGAACGGCACAAATGCCAGAGGGCATCTCTCCTCCTTGGATCAGTAATCTGCCTCTGACTTGACTGCCAGCTTTATGGCAAATGAGAGCTGCAGATTTCTGCTGGGGCTTAGCAGGCTCAAGCCATGCTGAACAAAAGCCCAATACTGACCAGTTAAGCATACTAGGGGTGCTTCCTTGTGGTAAGACTTGACTTCCTCACCAGCCCACCTTTGGAGCCACGGGACTCAGGGGATTTGTCTCCTGTGTAAGGAGAGCAGAGAAAGGAACCATCTACTAGGGGCCTGACTTAAGTCATTTTAATTAAATCTGCTCTTTAGGACGGCAGTTGTGGATGACGCTGGGAGCCTCAGGGAGAGCCATAGACTTCACTGCAAAGGCCTCATGTGCTTAGCGTAAATCCTGGCACCACTATGAGCAGCTAAGCCTCTTAGGAATATGGAAGACATTTACCCACCTGGTTCTAAATTAAGGCCTTTAAAAGCCCTTAAAATCTCGAGTCTGTACTAGTTCCCATTAAAACTGTTCTCTCCCTTTTATTAACCTTCAGACTACATTCTTGTCTCCTAAACAGTTCTGGGAAAATCATACTCCTTTAGAGCTCATCTGTCCTGTATACAGAGGGACATCCCAGGCCCAAAGAGGTTAGGTGACCTGTTAAAAGTGACACAGATCATGAAAGCCAACCTGGGGCTGGAACCCGTAGCTCCTATCTCTTCATTCCAGTGAGTTGTGCCTCACTGCTTCTCAACAAATGCTGTGGTGGCATTTTCCCAACCCTGCCAGAATGGTTTTGAAAATAAAACTAAAGTTGCCATGTAAGAAGGCCAGCTGACAGGAGAGATGGAACAAACAGCTACTATTTTAGAGGGTTGTTTTCTTTTGAGTTATAACTGGCTGTTGGTGGTTTTGCAGACTGGGCTGCATGGAGGATCACAACCCCAGGGTTTTGTTGCTATATTCCTGACCCTCCACATAACCAGGCTGTCTTTCCCTGCCTCGCAGGATCCTCCTGTGCAAGGAATCAGAATAAGTCCATTTTACAGGACTCTAGAGGACTAGGAAGTCTATAAAGAGACTTGGGAAAGAGTTCATATATAAATAGCGATTTTTGGTGTTTCTTGATTTTTTTTCCTTTTTATTGAAGTGTAACTTATTTATGGTAAAGCAGACAAATCTTAAGTGTACAGTTTAGTGAATTTTTACAAGCGCATACAAGCATGTAACCACCACCCAGATCGAGATACTGAGCACTTTCAGCACTCCAGCAGTCTTGATGATTTTTATAGTAGCTCAGAACTTGAGAAGAGAGCAGGATTTGTTTACTCTGGCCCATTTAAGAATCTCAGAGGCCATTATATTTCCCTTCTGTTACTCTCAACATATGTTTCCTAAACACCTAGTAGTGTAGGGCTCTGTGCTGGGAGTACAGAAATGAGTAAGTGTGTCCTCTGTCTTGGCTCTCAGCGCATCAGGGATTGTGACTAGGATCCAAGGGAGAAAGACAAGGGCTATGAAAGGCAGCTTGGAGGAGAGAGTCTGCCTCTTGCTGAGAGAGGAGAGGTTGTGTGTATTTATGTAGACATAGAATTTTCCTGATTCCCTCCCACTGTTTATAAATATAGGAAAGGGGCCAGATTATGGACTTTCAGTCCCTTCTCAGCCAGTTGTTTGCATTCTCAGGCCAGGCTGGGAACTTGGAGAGGTGGAGGCCCAGCTGAAAATCCACAGCATGGGGTTTGCTCAGCTTTCCTTCTCTGCTGGGAAGCAGGAGAGAACTCAGGCAGTATAGTGGGGAGCAAAGCCGAGAGGCACTCCCCCCTCCACTTGTTTGGCCTCCAGGCTCTTAGGAGCTGACTTCCCTTCTCTCTTGGGTTTTAAAATTCATAAGCCCACAGGTCTTCTGTGAGTTAATTTTGGCCTGAATTTCTCTGCCCCCTTTGGTTGCATAGTTAAATCATAGAATTTTCTGTGTCTTAAATGAAAACAGACCCAAGAATGACTTTTCTGATCTTTTTTCATGTGTGAGAAACAAGTTTTGGGGTTTTGTTTTAATTACTAATAAAGGAGGGGAGAAGGCCATTCCAAAGTAGATGCAAGATGATCCCTTTCTTTAAAGAATCTCCTGAAGTAGTGAAGACCAGTACCCGAGACAAGGTCAACGTGAAGGGATAACACTCAAGGACATCTGAACATGCAGTTATATCTTAGTCCATGTTCAGACAGTAGTTAGGAAAGAAAGAGGGATAGACAGCTCAGTCTGGCTGAATTTTGTTCAGGTTCTGATGAGTTACTGTGTCTTGGAAATATAAGAGACTTAGCTCATCTGGATCTGCCATTATTAGCATGTCTGTTCAAAAGCTTTTCAAAGAACACAAATAGAGAATTACTATCACTTTCTGTATTACATTCTCAGGAGGTTGGAGCCAGGAACTGGTTCCTTCTTTCCTTTCTCATTGACCCTAGGAGTTAGACCAGTGGGGGTCTTGTGATGGCATAAACAGAGTGGGGTCTGACAAGGGTAAAAATCTCATTAGAGCTCTCTCTCAGAGTTGTCAGGGTCTCAGGCTGTTGCTGGGGTTTTCAGTCCATTGAGGTAGTTTAAAAACTTTTTTAGCAGCCGTACATGGTTCAAATAAACTCATATGTGGAAAAGCAATGAATGCAGGTCCTTGGGTAGTTTAAATCCTTCTGGCTTGGTAGAAAATGTTTAGTTGTTTGAAAAACCTCTGAAACATTTTCTCTAAGCCCAGGGGTCCTTGAAAACCACTGGCTGAGACAGAGTGATTGGCCAGACTGTAGGCATTGCTTCCTCCTCATTCATTTAACTGACACGTAGGCTTGAGTACCTCATCTATACCAGAGACTGTCTGCCGGAGGTTCACTGGGCTGTCTAGGGGGATATCAGTTACAGCACAGTGTTAGTGTTTTCGGGCAGCCTTCCCCAAGGGCTGGTGCAGGAGCACGCAGGTCCTAGCCTGGTCTGGGGGAGTGGAGTAATCAAGAAGCTGCTGCCTGGACAGCCCAGTGGAGCTAGCGAGATGAATTATGAGAAGGGTTTTTGGGAAGAGCTAGAAGCCTGAGGAGGCTGTAGAGAATGAAGTCAGTATGGGGTTTTCTGGGCAAGGGAGTGAAATGTTAAGGTCTGTGTTTAGAAAGACCACAGATGACAAGTGGAAAAGGGATGGGAGGGGGCAACCCTAACCCCTTCACACACACACACACACACACACACACGCACGCACGCACGCACCCAGGTCCCATGGCCCAACCCCCAACCTAGTGAGCAAGCACCCAGCACACACCCAGCTGATCTCACACAAAGCCCTACCCTGGATATGATCCTCTTGCTCTTGGGTCTTCTTTGCTCTAGCTGCTGGGAGGGGCCTTCCTTCCCTCAGGGTGTTGAGGAACTAGGAGCTGCGACTTAGGCTGATGATCTCTGTGTGGGCAAAGTCTCTTCTAACCCTGAAGAAGGGAGAGGCTAAAGTTGCCTTCCATGTTGCATCCTTGATCCACGTCTACCAGAATTGGGAGGGGTGGCAAATGGCTATGGGGGAGGAGGTGGGAATTGCTAACCACCTGGCTCCTCAGTCAGGGAGAGTGAGTGTAGAAATGAAGCAAGAAACCTGACTTTAGCCAAACTCCCACCTTATCTCCCTGACCTAGGTGGCTGGCAGGGTGCATGTAGGGGAAGAAATCGCCCTGTCCTCTTGAGATGCTCTTTAACTCTAATCCCTCCTTTTGCCCTGAGCTCCTCAGAACTCAGAACTTTACTATATGCATCTCCCTACCATGAGACAGGATCTGTGACTGGGAAGAAAAAGGAAGAGGGAGGTTCTCACCCTGGGAGGTAAGGTCACCTTATGTCATCCAAACCAGGCACTAAGAGTCGAAGAGGGTGCCATTATAATTACTGTGGTTCATCAGATATAAACAGACTGTCCCAGAAAAACCAGGTATATGGTCACCCTACTGAGAACTTGGGGTAACCCAGCTCATACACACACACACACACACACACACAAATTGCTGAGGGCAGAGAGTAGCTAGAAGGAAATGTCAATTCTGTTGTTATCTTCCTGGAGGCAGTAAGATCTGTGCAGAGGCTGTTGCAGTCGTAAAGACGTGGAGGAAGTTCGGGGTAGCAGGGTTGGGAGATGGAAATAGCAAGAAAGTTGATCTATAGAACTTGGTGGACCAATCAAGAACTCCTGATATATCCAAGAGGTCCTGGCTGTGGGAATATCTGTCTCCTTTTGCTCTAGCTCCCACATTTAACTCTTTGGGGGATCCTTTTGAAAATCCAGTTAAGTGCCTCAGAAAACTACACATACAGTACATGTGAAATTGCACATGTTGTATTAGGGATTCCAGAACCCAGATTGAGAATCCCTGCTCCTGCTTCTCTTGTTTTCCTGTTCTACATCATTTCTTGAATTAGCCAGTTTGTTTTTAGTTGCAGTTGAAGGGGAACTTACTGACTCACATGAATGTGGGAAAGGGCAGGGTGGAGCTGGTCTCTCTCCGCATGTTACTTACTGACTTCTTTGTGAGTCTGGGCCATGTCTGCAGGCTGCTCTGGCTTACAGCTTTGAATCCTGGAGGTAAAAGAATTGATATCTCCTGCCCTTATTTCTGTCCTCTGGAATCTCTAGCAGATTCCAGAAAACAAATCTGATTGTCTGCTTGGGCCATGTGTTCATGACTAGACCAATCACCGTAATGGAGGAGGGGGCTGTTCTGCAGCCCAGCTTGCATCACAAGCCTCCTCCACCCCTATGGGCAGGGAGGCAGGGTCTGTTTGCAAAGGCTGGGGTTTGAGGGGGTTGGTTCTTAGGAGAACAACTGCCCCTGCACTTTTCTCCTCCTCCCTGGTAGAGCTCACTGCTGCTGCTCATCTGTTCTTTCCCAGCCCCAGGAGAGCTTATGGAGACGACTGGAGACCTGGGTTCTGGTCTGAGGTCCACCCCTCCACCAGGCTTGTTCAGCAGGGATTTACTGAGCACCTATGCCATGCCTGAACCTCCCTGGACCTCAATTTTCTCATCTGTACAAACAAGGTTGGGTTTATTCCCCAAGAGTGTGTTTGTGCAGCAAACCATCCCTCACTGAGCACCTACTATGTACCAAAGATACTGAGTAGAGATACAGTCCCTCCTCCTAGGAACTTACATTCTAGTTAAATTACTGGTGGTGTGAAAGTGGAGATATTCAATAGGGTTCCAGGACTCTGAGGTTCTGTGCCCCCATTTTTTGTGGACCAAGGCAAGACTGTCTTTTCACAGAAAGGCACTAGCTTCCTCTGGCCCCTCTTGCCCTCCATCCCTTGCTGCTATTTGTCTCTACAACCCTCTTATCAAGTGTCTCTGATTCTAAAAGGAGAAAAAGCTGGTTTGGTTTTCTGTCTTACTTTGGAGAAACCCTAAAAAGTGTTTTCTGCTGGCATTTCCCTCTTCCCCCACCTCACTTCCCCACCAAAGATCCCAGCCCCCAGACCTTTGTTGTCATCTCAGTTGCCGGAGTGCTCTCGTGCTTGCTCAGGCAGAAGGGGGCTCTTTTTGGCACAGATTCAGCTGGAAGCAGAGGAAGAAAAGCCAGTTGGGAAAGAAACATTTCATCCCAGCCTGAGAACGGAAACCACGTTCTGCTTCCCCTCTGTGCCAGCCAAGAACCTGATCACCCTGAGTAAGCCCGCTGAGAGCATCCATCCTGAGACCTGCCGGGTATGATGAGGAGCTCAGTCAATGCCTTCACTTCCTGGTGGGACCAGACCACAGTTCCAGTGCTGGGCTTAGTTAAGTTGTTCTTAGTAGATGTTTGCTGTTTTAAATATAACTGACTTTTCATAGCTACAGGTGGGGAAGAAATTGGCAGTTTTATTTGTTACTTTTTTGTTTCGATTAGATAATCATGTAAATGGTACATGATTTAAAAAGTGCCTTTCCTGCCCCAGCTGTTCAGTGCCCCTCCATGAGGCAGCCAGTTAAAAGGCCCAGAGATGGTCTCTGTAAATTAAAAACACATACCTGTATATTCTCCTGACACATATGCAGAAAGGGCAGTGATTAGGTTACTTTTGAATCCCGTGCTCTTTAGAGTTTTTTAAGAAGTTATTTAGATTTGATCCACCCAGAAGTCCATGAACTTCTTTGTCTTCATGGATTTAGAGAATATTAATTCAAGTGTCAGGTACTAATTTGAATTTTGAAGTTCACAGCTCCACAGCAAGACTTGGTGAGAATGATTTTTCCTTCCTGCTTCACCATTTCTCCCCTGAGTCACTAGTCTCTGTGAGAAATAGCATCTCAATCACCTGGTTGCCTCTGCCAGGAGCCTGGAAGTTGTTCCTGACTCCCTCTCCATTTCCTTCCTCTGCTCATTCAAACAATGATATAGCCCCATGGAGCCTTCTCTCCAGGTGTAAGTTCATTTTCTTCTGGTCAGCCCCTCTGCTGTGGCCTTAGGTCTCTCCCTTAAACCCAAACCCCTTGGATTATTGTAGTAGTTGCCAGCCCTTTCTCCCCACAGCAGCTAGAGAGATCTTTCTGAATGCAAATCTGATCACATTCTTGGCCTGCTTAGAATCTTTTAGTGTCTTCCCTCTAACCCTGGCATGAAGTCCAGAGCAGCTCCTTGATAAGACAAGCCTGTTGTTGAATTTCTCTCTTGGGCTTTTACCTTTCTTTGCTCCCTCCCTCATTCTCTCTTGCCTCTCTGTTCCTCCTGACTGGGATGTGTCCCTCTTAACTATCTCTTACCATTCTTCAAGACGTGTGATAACTCCAAAAGTTAGGTTCTTCTCCTTTGGGCTCCCACAGTGCCCTGTGTTTATCTCTCATCATATCACTTTGTCCATCTGTCTGCTGGTTTGTGAGCTTCTTCAGCCTTGGGGCTGTATCATTTTTGTTCGTGCTTCCGTGGCAAAGTGTGAACAAAATGTTATTCCTGGTATAGTAGAAGGAGTATGAATTTGGGTCGTACAAGGTATTTGTCATTCTAAGTTGTCAGAATTATTGGCATGAAGTTGTTCATAATATTCCCTTCTTTTCCTTTTCGTATCAGTGGAATCTGTAATGATGTCGCATGTATCATTCCTGATATTAGAAGTTCAATATTTTCCTTCATAAAGAACCAGATTTTTATTTCATTGACTTCTGTTATTTGTTTTCTGTTTTATTTTTTACTTATTTAAAAAATTTGTTGAGATATAATTGGCATATAACATTGTTATGTGTGTGTGTGTGTATATATATATATATATATGATCATTACAATAAGTGGTGATCCAATAAATGATCACTACAGTAAGTCTAGTTTACGTCTCTCTATATTCTGTTTTATTTATTTTCACTTTGATCTTCATTGCCTTTCTTCTGCTTACTTTTGGTTTCATTTTTTCGTCTTCTAGTTTCTTAGGGTAGAAACTGAGGACACCGATTTGAGGTTTTTCTTCTTTTCTAATATAGGCATTTAGTGCTATAAAGTTTCCCCTAAGTGCTGCTTTCTCACAAATCTTGATATGTGTTTTCATTTCATTCAGTTCTAAAGATTTTGTAGTTTCTCATTGTATTTCTTTTTTGATCTATGGGTTATTTAGCAATATGTTATTTAGTTTCCAAATATTTGGAAATTTTCCAGAGATCTTCTGTTTATGATATATCATTTAATTTTATTGTGGTCAGACAACACACTTGGTATGACTGGAAGCCTTTTAAAATTTAGTAAGACTAGTATTATGGCTCAAAATATGGTCCATCTTGGTAGATGTTCGTATACACATGAACAGAATGAGTATTCTGTTGGTAGTGGAGTGTTTTATAAATGTCAGGACAAGGTTGTTGATTTTGTGCTGTTCAAGGCTTCAGTATCCTTACTGACGATTCTCTACTCATTCTATCAGTTATATTGATAAGGGTATTGAAATCTGACTGTAATTGTAGATTTGTCTATTTATCTTTGCAGTTCTATACATTTTTGCTTCTTGTATTTTAAAACTCTGTTATTAGGTATATAAATATTTACACTCTCATTTCTCTTCTCCTGGCATACGTGCTTTTTTTGTCATATGTTTGCTTTTACATATGTTATAAACCCAACAGTACATTTTTTTTTAAAAGAGGTTGAAATAATTAAAGAGTCTTACATGTTTAGCCAAGTATTTATCCTTCGTGGTGTTCATACCTCTGTGTAGAGCTATATCCATTTGGTATCATTTCCTTCTGCCTAAAGGACTTTCTTTAAAATATGTTGTATGGATCTGCTAGTGCTGAATTCTTTCACCTATTCCTTGCCTGACAAAATCTTTATTTTGCCTTTGTTTTTAAAAGATTTCACTGTGTTTAGAATTCTAGGTTGACATGGTTTATTTCCTTTTGGTACTTAAAAAATAGTGCTCTACCGTCTTCTTACTAGCGTTGTTTCTTATGTGAAATCTCTGTCATTCTTCTCTTTGTTGCTTTGTATGTCATGTGTATTTTTTTTCTTTGGCTGTTTTTATGATTTTATCACTGGTTTTGAGCAATTTTGCAATAGTGTGCTTTGGTATAGTTTTCTTCATGTTTCTTATGCTCAGGGTTTGTTGAACTTCTTGGATCTGTGGGGGTTTGCGTTTTAGCAAATTGGAAAAATTTTGGCCATTAATTCGTGAACTGTTTGTTCATTTGCCGTCTCCTTTGAGGACTCCAGTTACACTTACATAGGCTGCTTGCAGTTATCTCACAGCACATTGATGCTCTTCTCATTTTAAAAATTATTTTTTTTACTATGTTTCATTTGGGGTAGTTTCTATTGCCCTGTCTTCAAGTTTACGAGGCTTTTCTTCTGCAATGTCAATCTGCTGTTAGTCCCATCCAATAATTTTAATGTCTAGAAAACTCAATTTGAGTTTTTAAAAAAAAGTGTTATAACTATATAGGTTCATATATTGTTAGAGCTGGAGGAAGATCTTGGAACTAAGCCATTCTTTTTTTTGGAAGTGGGGTTTGTTGCTGTTGTTCCTTTTTAAAAATTTGTTTTTGTTTTTTTAGGGGTAGGTAATTAGGTTTATTTAGTAATTTTTTAATGGAAGTACTGGAGATTGAACCCAGGACCTCGTGCATGCTAAGCATGTGCTTTTATCACTGAGCTAAAGCCTCCTGCCCTGATCCGTTCTTATGTTCTTTTTTTTTTCCAACAGAAGTCTCACATATTTAATACTAAACTAGAGCACTAGTGCAGAAACACTGACACAAAGAGAAAAATCATTTTCCCAATTAAACACATCCAGCCATTCAGATAGTAGTGATGTTTTCAGAGTGATATGGTAGAACCCAAGTACCTTGACACAGCATAAATACGTGTGCCGCCTCATATGCAGGGCTCCTTATGGACCCAGCTTGGTTTTTCTCCAATGTCTTCTCTTGGAATTGTACCTGATTTTGTTACCAGTTTTCATTCGAATCCATAGGGGAATGGGATGAGTCTGCTTTTGTTTCTTGGCCAGGAGTTGCATGATCTTGTGAGAAGCCATGGCGAGGAGCAAATTCATCCTCACATAGGATGGCAGAGAAGAGAAGAGAGTCCATTCTTCTTACATTCTTGATGAGGATTCTGAGGCCCTAAGAAATCAGAGTCCTTGCCAAGTGATGTGATTTGGTCATGGCAGAGTTAGATTTAGAAGCTGAATCCAGGAACACAAAATCTGTGTTACAGGTTCTGTTTAGTCAGAAGTCTCCCCAGGAACAGTGGAAGGAACACTGTCCCAGTGGCAGGGCACCTGGATTCTTCCTTGGCCATTATGTCTATAACCATGTGGCCTTGAGCAAGTTGTTGAGCCGTTGTGGCTTCAGTTGCATGTCTTTAAATTGGGCGTAACTGTAACTGCCTAAAGGCAAGGGATTGTCCTCTAGAACTAAGATTGATGTCAGATGTTACGGGTGATCAGGTGTAAGGTGGTGAGCAGCCGTAGGTGCTGCAGTGAATTGGAGAGTTTGTGCCCCTTCTAAGAGGATAACTACTACTTAACTCTACTCAGTTGTTGCCAGACAGCAACGTGGGCTCAGTATTGCCAGATAATCTGCATTTTCAAAAGGAAGCCAAAAATCTGGATTTTCGTCTGAAATATGTAACATCCAGATTTACACATTAAGACATGGGACAACTAAGACAAATATTTGAGCTGTATGGGTGTTCAGTTTTAGCCTCTGATAGCTGTTTAAATGAAATTCTATGACCTGGTTGCCACACAGGAAAGAACCTTGCCTCACCTCCCAGGACACAGGCCGTCTGACTGTGGCCCTTGATCACCAAGGGCAGATCACTTTCCTTCCTGGGATCCTTATTCCCCCAGCCTGGCCCTGAGTTGCCCTTATCACAAAGAGGTACTTCCTGGATGCCTCCTGTTTCTGGGAAGTGAAACACCTTCTCTTCCTACCCAAATTGAACCTAGCTACAGCAGAGCTGTGGGAAGCCATCAGCTGCCCTTCCAAGGAAAGGAGGAGGCAGCCACACAGGCCTTTGCACTATTCCCTTGGGTGAGCCTGACTCCTCTTGGCTATTTTCTCTTCCTCCTTATGGTCCAGGCCACTCCTACTGGCCCACTCTGAAACAGTCTGCTGTTTACTCTGAGTCTCTGTTACCTCTCTCCAGCTGTAGTCACAGCGGAGGTCCCAGGCTCACTGTCCCTTAAACAAGCCCATAGACCTTTGGTTTTAAAGTTCTAGGCATCCCAGTAGGGGTTAACACAGAAGAAGGTGGGTAAGTGACAGAAGTTTGGGAAACTTTATCAAGTTCTTGTAGCTGTGGTCCCTAGGACTTCTAGAATATAGAGGGAAGGTCATTTTAGGTCTTGGAAAAGATCTTGAGGCCATTACAGGATAAGAGGACAGAGGGCCCAGCCCACTGGCCTTAGAAGAAATGACAGGGCAACGCTGGGCATTCTGGAGTGCCCTCTCTCCCTATCTCAGTGCTGTTAGGGCCACAGAATGTAGGTTCCACCCTTGAGGAGCTTGTGGTATAGGAAAGACATAGGGCAGGCATGAGGAAAGAAGACATTTATTTATTCTTTAAAACAGAAAAAAACAAAAAACACTTCACCACAAACTCCCAAACTATGTAGAATTGTCATCCCAAACTCAGAGAGCCTGGTAAAATGCTTAGAATTTATCATGTGTACCTTAGCCAATTTAAAATCCACTAGAAATTGTTTTTTAGTCAGAGGCTTTTATTGCCTACCCTGATGGATTACTAATTAGTCAGGGGTTTCTGGGCAGGCTGAGCTGCCCCTTGGATGCCTTTGGTGCCAGACTGCTAGCTTTTAGAATCAGTTGGGTGGAGAGGCACAGAGGCTCTCAGATCCCCACGGTTAGGCAGAAGCAGGCCAGCTGGTGCAGGGTAAAGATTCCTCTGTAAAAACTTGCCCTTTGCAGATAGGCAACCTGGCATTGATCCAGGCCTGTCACTGCCTGATTGTATGACTTGGGCAGGTGATAAACTCCCTGTGCCTCAATTTCCCTATCTGTCAAATGGGACACTAATAGTACCTACCACATTGGGTTGTTACGGGGGGCCGGTGAGCGTGTAAAGCACAAGTCATGGTGCCTGGCACCTAGGAAGCTCTTCATAAGTGTTAACTGCTGTTACATCTCTTTACTGTGCCACAGCTGTACACCCTTTCTTGGAGAGACTCACTGGGCTGAGGGGGGGACAGGAAGATCCAAAACGCCCCAGAGAGAATGTCGGACACAGGCAAGGAGTTGGGGGGGATGCAGAAGGGGAAATAAATGGGCAAGATGGAGAGAATGCTCATATTTTATCGAGTATTTTTGAAGAGATTATCATTCTCATTCATCCTTGGGGTGGCTGTTTCACTCCCATCTTCTATTTGATGAAGAGGTGAAATGACTTACCCTAGACCTGTGTCTAGGCCAGGATTCTGACACCAAGCCCCATGCTGTTTTCTCTGTGCCCCAGTGCTGGTACAAGTCAGCCAGGACCAAAGTTGATGAAGCTTGTGTTGGCTAAATAATCAGGGTGGTTTTAAATTGTTTTTTTCCCAAGCTGTTTTTTTTTGGTGGGGTAGGGTGGCAGGGAGTGGTAGTGGCCCTGGTTCTCTTTGTGTTAAAATAGGCTCTGAGAAGTCTGGCAGTTAATACCAGTGACCAACATTTATTAAACATGAATGTATGTCTGGCCAAAGGCCAGGAGCTTCACATACATGTCTCATTTTAATCCTCACAATAACTATGAGGTGAGTATTATTATTATCTGAGGATTAGCGGGGTTAAGTAATTTGCTTAGGGTTTACTTGATAGTGGAGCTGAAACTTACAGCTGGACACCTGGACTCCCTAAATGACCATTGTAATTTGATGCAACCCAGCATTTCCTAAGCTTATTTGAACGTGTCTTATCTTGCCTTTACCTTCCTTTTGCAGAACATACTTTCTATGTACTGCTTAAATGATTTTGGAGCAGTTTGCTATTCTGTTCGTATGTTAATTGGGGGGCTTATTTCTTTTATTTTAGTCCATAAGCAACAGATAAGGGGCTTCTTTCTTTCTCTCTAGAATTTTCCCTTGCAGCGAGTACTGTACTTCCTGTGTATTTGCTGATGAAGTCAGCAGGGTTTCAGACTCTACTTTCCTGGTCATACACAAGTACTTATTTTACCACCGCTGAATGGAGTACATTAGCTCCAGGCCACGGAGAGCAAATTAGGGGAACTGGGAGATACATCACAGAGAATGAGGCTGCTCTGAAAAATGCTGTCTGCACCTCTAGCCTGAACTCTCCAGCTGTGTGGGAATAACTCCAGCAGTGTCAGGAACAGCATTCCAAGGCTTTTGAAAGATGAGGCACTCTTTTCTGCAGGTGAGCTTGGGACACTGTCTGAGTGACAATGAACACAAAACCGCCTCCATCTAGGCTTAAAGGTGCATTTTGGTTTCAGAGACCTTTCTGTAGGTTCCTGCCACCTTTATACAGAGTAGAGAAACTAGAGTCCGGCCCTGTGCCCGTCTTCTGACTGCAGGCAGGATCAACAGCACCCATTTGGGGAAGGTACTCTGGAACTAGGCAGACCAGCACTTCTTTTCTATTAGTTTTTCTTTTTCTTCTAACTGGAGATTTAGGAAGCATATTGGGTAGCATTCCAGTTCTTTAGTGCGTCAGCATGAGCTTTTAAGTGGGGTTTGCGAAAGTCGGGGTTTGTAAAAGTCAAAGTTTGGAGATTGGAGAAAGAATGTTAGGAGTCTGGTTTCCTTATGGCGGGGAAACTGCTGATTTATTTATAGCGACTTAATTTGGAGATAACCGACTTAATGGAAAGAGCCCTGGGCTGCAGACCTGGGTTCTAGTCCTGATTCTTCTTCTGACTTGCTGCAGGATCCTGGCAGGCTGTCTCACCTTTTCTGAACATTGTTTATTCTCAGTTACGTAAGAAGACGAGTTGAACTTCGGTATCTCCAAAGAGTCCTTCAAGCCCCGTCTGCCTTTGATGCCAGGATTGTAACTCTTATTTGGTCAGAGTTTGGCAGGACATCTGATGCCATGTGGTGCAGGGGTGCTTGCTAATAACCATCACTGAAGGAGAATGAGTTTCTTTGACATTGGTGGTTAACTCTGTAGTTTTGACTTTAAGTCTTTTCTTGTCAACATACACAGGGCAGATGACAGGTGACTCAACAAAGTGACTAGTGGCTTGAAGGCCAGGTGTGGTTCTCCTGGCTGAGAGCGCCCTGAACATCTGAGGTTTATTCAAGGGCACGATGGGCAAGGAGCATCTGACTGATTGCTGGAGGCAGGCAAAGCAGGGCTTCCTCAGCTTCATTCGGCTCCCTGCCTGCCAGCCCTGCTGTGACCAGGCTGCTAAGGGTTCTCCAGAATTCTCACTTAGCGTTGCATTTGTGTGTAAGTGTCCTCTGGAATGTGTTTGTATTTGCTGTGTAGTTCATGCTGAGAGTGGGAAAGAACCAGCGCTTGCCTCCTCTCCTGGCCCTTGGACCTTATCTGCATGAATTCAGATGTATTCATGATGCATGAATTCAGTTTTTGAAAGAACTCTGGACACCATCATTCATTCAGTGCAAGGACCCTCCTTCTCCCCAGTGTGTGAATCTCTCTGTACTGGTTGTTAGTATACACTTATGACATCTTAGCATTTGTTAGATGCCCAAGGCTAATGGCCCGTATTCTGAATGCCCCCAAATCAAAGCAGAGAAACTTGCCCTCCTCAGCAACCCTTCAAAGAGAAGTCAAGCCTGCCTTTGCCAAGGAGAAAGGAATGTCCTACCTAGCTGAACTGAAGCGTTCTCTGAAAATGGTTTCTCTGCAGTCACCAACAGATGCCTTGCTGGTCCCGGGTGAATGTCTTTTCGACTAGTCTGTCTGCTTCTTAGGGTATCTCTTCTGTATTTTTTCTCCAAATAGCTGTTTAGAGTGTCTAATGAAGCAACTGTCTGGAGACCAATGTTTATTTCAACATGGTTGGAGTTGTTTTTGCTTCAGCTTTCAGAGCCAATAAAGCTGGTTATTAGATTCTGTAATTGCTGCTGTAATTACTCTCTTGGAACCAGCAAAGGCATAATTAAATATGGAGATTCCTAGGACTATTTTTTCCATCTAAAAGCAACCTTTTAAACTTCTATTGGCTTGGGTTAGATTTCAGTTGTTAAAGCATTGTGTTAATGAATGACATGGGGTAGGGAGAGGGGCATTCTGTGGCAGAAAAGGGATTTATTTGGGCACCTCTTTGAATATTTGGTTTAGATGAACTCCTTGTTTACCCAGTACTTGTTTTGTTTTCATTTTTCCCCAGTTTTATTGAGATGTAATTGACATATAGCATTATATTAGTTTTAGGAGTACGACATAATGATTTGATATATGTGTATATTGTGAAATGATTACCAAAATACATTTAGTTAACATCCATCACTTCATATGATTACATTTTTTCCCTTATAGTGAGAACACAGTCCTTGTTTTTTTAACCCAACCACCAGGAATTTGGAGAAGTATAAAGCAAGATACTTAGACATTTATAAAAACATTCGATCTGGCATTGACTTGGCTATATACAGAAGCAAATCTTTGTGGTCAGCAGTAAGGTTGGGATGGAGGATGTTTTACTTGAAGTGTAACAGTCTACAGAAAGAGCGGCATTTTACTCATTTAGTTTGCCCAAAGTTATACTTCACTACTGTGCCACAGGTTTGTTAAGATACAGAGTGGTTCAGATGTACCCTTTCTTTTTGGGATTCTCAACTAGTTGAGAAGTACACACAAAAGTTAGATTGGGGTAAACAAATGAACTGTTTCTGCCAGGCCATCCTGGAGAGTTCACCGCAAGGAGGGGAAGAGACTGAGTGAACCCTTCAGGCAGGAGGGGGAGCCCCGGAGGGCCGGGCTATCTGCTAAGGACCTTTTCCTCCTCTCAGAGAGGGCACACCTCATGGTGAGGATGAAGGGAAAAGTTCCTGTTTTATGGATCAATATGAAGGCAGGGAAAGAATCCTGCCAAATGACTGTTTTGGCCAGTATTTCAATGAGACGTTATCACTTCTCCTTTGAGTCAGAAGTACACAGGAGATAAAATATGGCTGTAGCCCACATGAGGAACTCTACATAGAATATATGAAAAACTTAAAAAAAAAAAACCCAGGTGAAATTGGAAACTCCATTTAATACCTCAGAACACCTTGTTGAATCTTGACTGGTGGACAAGTTGTTTTAGGCTGGGCTAAGCCATGGGTGACGGGGACAGCTGAGGAGGACCTGGGAAAAGGGCACATGTGGGACATTGGCCTGAGAACGCTTGAGAATCACTTGTTGATTGGGGTGTGTCTAGGTCAGTTTCTGTGGAAAAGCAGCACAGCATAAAGAAAGTCACGAGGAAGCAGCCCCGGGCCTGAGCACTTAGATACCAGGGCTCTCCCTGGAGACCTTCCCTCTGCGGTGATGGTCAGTGGCAAAGGGATTCAGGCCTGGTGCTGGGGCTTCCAGACCTGGCTTGTGAGAATCCCAGTCCTTGCGTCCCATGGGACCTCGCAGGCCATGATAAACCACGCAGAGGCTTTAACCTGTGGGCAGAAGGAGCTGTTGAGGGTTTCTAAGCAAGGGAAGGACGTGACTGAATTTGTTCTTCCTCTTCTGTGGCTCCACCGTTCCCTTGACACTCCCTGCTGGGCTGGATGGCTCCTCCAGGGCAGGGTCCTGCCTTTTTCATTAAGTGGGAGACATAACAGAATGGCAGGACATGATCTTTGAAGTTCCATAACTGGCTTAATCCCCTCTCTGCCTCCTACCACTTGGTTACCTGAGTTACTTAGCCTCTCTGGACCTGTTTCCTCATCTGCTAAAAAGGATGGTTATTTCTACCCTAAAGGGTTGCTGTTGTGAGGTACTTGCTTGGCAGGCATGACTTAGTACCAGCAGAGGTGAAGATGTTCAGCAAAGGGTCTTAGGTATCTTGGGTGTGACTGCAGGTTGGATTTCTTGACGTCTTAGGCCATTCTGGCCATTCATACCAGAATCAGAGAGATAACAGGTTGAATAGCTTTTCAGCTATTAACACATTTAATTGTTTTCAGGTTTTTTGCACTGTTCCTTTAGCTTGCTTTATCCTTTGGGAGGAATTTTCCTGTTGGTTTTACCTGCTGCTTTTGAAGGTGCTCTGGACTTACATGCAGGCCTAGGCTTTTTTCCCTTGGCAAATGGTTCTCAGGATGCAATCCTAGGCTACCAGGGAGCTTTAGTGGAAGGCGTAAGGGGCCTATTCAGGTGACATATGGAGAGACTACAGCCCTGTCAGGGAGGTGATTGACTATTACCGACAGCCTGCAGGAGGTGGCTTTGGTGTGGAGCTTGGGGACACAGGGGAGCACGGGTGTGTCAGTGCGTATGTGTATACGAACCTATGTGAGGCGAGTGCTGTCTGGACCAAGTCAGGTGCCGGGCAGCTTCCCTGCCCCAGCCTGTTCCTTCTGCTTCAATCTGTGCGGAGCTGCCTCCTGGCTTCGATGCCCAGCTAAAAACACTCTTTAGTGTAAAGCAGGGAACTAAAGACTAAGGGGAGGGAAGCTTGGGTTCTGAGTAGGGAGATGTGATTTTGGCTCTTGCCCTGCTACCAGTTCACCTTGGTCAAATTGCTTGCTTTGACTGGAACTGGAAACAGGATGAGCTCTACAGGCTTCACACGCCAGGAGGCTAAGATAGATGATGGCGTTGATCTGACCAAATGGTCAGATTCTAATGATTTATTTCAGTTGTGCTCTGTTCTCTCTGATAGAGAAAGCTGTAGTTACCATCCCCAGGCAAAGGCCTTTTTGCTTTTGTTGAATACATTTCCAGAAGGAAATTACTGGGTCAGAGGGCAGGAACAACGTTCTGGCTGTTGCTATGTGTTGCCATGTTACTTTTCAGAAGCATTATAACAATTTACAGTTGTTGCTGTATGTGAGAGAACATTTTAACCCCAAATGATCCAGTATTTGCTATAGTCATTATTATTTTGTAATTTAGTTGACATAAAATGATGATACTCTAAAGCTTTATAATAATTAGAACTGCTGGGGTGTTTTGGGTGTCCACTATGTTTAATGTTGTGCTAGGTATTTTTAGATGTTATCTCATTTCCTTCTCACGGTGAACCTATCAGAGAGGCTAAGTAGCTCACTAAGGTTGTGAGCTGGGGTTTGAACCATTTAAGGCAATTTGACTTCGAAGCACATTCTTTTTCTGGATGCCTCTCCATGCTTTGATTCATGTGTGTGTGTCTGTGTGTGTGATTACCAGAGAGTGTGAACTTTTGCTTCTGTGCCAGCTGCATTTTGAAGTATGTGAATTTCGTATAGTTTTCTTAGAAAATTGAATGTCCTCTTTGTATAGAGATTATTAACTGTCTGTTATAGTGGAAGGAGAAACTGCGATGCATCCATCGCAATTAGGAAGAAGACTCTAGTGAACTCCAGGTCGTCGCCATGTGTCTGGGCTCTCTGAAACCCTGTTTTCTCCCCCATGCAGCGGCCCTCCAGGCACTGAAGCGCAAGAAGAGGTATGAAAAGCAGCTGGCACAGATCGACGGTACGCTGTCAACCATTGAGTTCCAGCGGGAGGCCTTGGAGAATGCCAACACCAACACCGAGGTGCTCAAGAACATGGGCTTTGCCGCCAAGGCCATGAAGGCTGCCCACGACAACATGTACGTGGCCACCACTGGTGGAGGAGGGCACCCACGGGGCAGGGCAGTGCTGGCCCTGGAATGCCTCAGTCCCAGGCCATGGCCTTGGGCAGACCCCTTGACTTCATTCAAGCACCTAAATTTGTTTTAATTTGCATTCTTATTTGGAACTCCTTCTAAAATGGATTACCTGCCCTGCTGCCTTCAGAAACAGATCTCATGGAATGAAGCAGTGTTTTCTGAGTAAATCAGGGTTATTGGGATGAGCGTAGAGTTTCAAGCTGAAAAGATCCTTAGAAGGTTCTCTCACCCAGGCCTCTGATGATCAAGGTGCGGAAGTTTGTCCTAGGGAGGGGAGGGGACTTGCCCTGGGTTAGGTGTGAACTTGGATAGAACTAGGATTGCAGTCAATGTCTGTGACTTTTTCCTGGTGCTGTCGGGGGCCCTGAAAAGTGTGGTACATTTGAAGGCTTCAGCTCTCCTGTTCTTGCGTCCATTATTGATGGAATTTTCTGCCTCATCACTTACTCTTAGGCTTTGGCTATCATACTGACAATGTTTTTGACCTCAGCATTCCTTCCTTTATGTGGCTATTTCTCATATACAGTGGCCTAAGAAACTAGTTAATCAGGCTTGTTACAATTATAACTAAAGGCCAGAGTAACACTAGGCTCCAAATGATGGTCTCTCCTAAACAGAACAAAATTCTGCATTTGTTTTAGTGTTTGAACTTGACATTATATATTTGGGGGTGCTTGGAGCCCTTTTTTCCTTCCTTTTGGAAGATTGATTTTCCAGTATAACATCTGTCCATTTCATTTAAAGGGACATCGATAAAGTTGATGAGTTAATGCAGGACATTGCGGACCAGCAAGAACTTGCAGAAGAGATTTCAACAGCTATTTCAAAACCTGTAGGGTTTGGAGAAGAGTTTGATGAGGTGAGTGGTTTCATGCAGATCCCACAAGCTTCACAAATGATACCTGGGCTGTCTTTGATGTGCAGTTGAAACCTCTCTAGCAGGGAGTATGTGGTTTGGGAATCACCACTTCTCATTCCTCCATAGACTTGAACGTGGACAGGGTATGGTATTAACCCTCCCTCATTCGGGATCTTGAAGGATGCTTTCACTGTCTGGGAGAGAAGCTTAGGTGGAGTACACCCTTTGTCTTCAGGCCAGTGTTGGTTTCAGCAAGTACTTCCCCTGCACCTTTCTCTGGTGTGCCCTGGGCTCAGAGCTGGGGCAGCTGCGGTGACCATGCCCTGGAGAAATTTACAGGATTTGCCCTCAGACAACTGTGGTGTGAGATAAAGGTGAAGCCAAGGAAAGAGCATTTATATCTGACCCCTGAAGCAGCCTTCTGGAACTCAGAGCCTACCCAATTCTGCTCTAGCAATTGGAACCTGAATCTCTTAGGTTTTTAAAATACAGTTACAGGCCCTGTTAAAGGGACTTCATTTTGTCTTAGGTTTGAGTCCACTGAAGATCAGGCCCTCTCCACTGAACGTACTTCTTTGTGCTATCTGATTCCCATGGTATAGCTGAGAAAACAGACTGTGGCTCTTACCCTTGGCTCCCAGCACCAGAGTTTTCATGTTTTCAGAATGGAGTTTGATGGGCTTAGTCAAGTTCATTTCAATTCAGCAAACAGTCCTGAACATTCACTCAGTGCACCCAGTTCTGAGATAAAGAAATGGGAACGAGAAAGTAGAATCCCTTTTCTTAAGACGCTTACAGCCTAGCACAGGACCCCACATGCAGACAACAGTAATTGCTCGATAGTGTGTTATTTTCAGCAGTAGAAGTGTGTTTAGGATGTTTGAGTCACAGAGTGTGGACCTAGAATTCATCTCCCCTCTGACACTTTCAGAAGGGATATGCATCCCCTGAGCCATTAGGTAAGAGGTAACATTGGAGGAGCTGGGATTCCCAGGGATGTGTCTCTCATTTTTGTGTTTCCTTTTATCAGGATGAGCTCATGGCAGAATTAGAAGAACTAGAACAGGAGGAACTAGACAAGAATTTGCTGGAAATCAGTGGACCTGAAACAGTCCCTCTACCAAATGTTCCCTCTATCACCCTACCATCAAAACCCAGTGAGTACTTCTTACCCAGAATCATGACACACCCGTGATGCCATAGGTGGGTAATCTTGTGGTTGGTTGGCCTGAGTTGCCGAGTTGAGAACCAGGTAGGATCTGGTGTGACTGCCCCAGTGACAGTGTCACCTGCTCTCCCCTAGTTTCTCTGTAGGACAGGGTTTCTTAACCTTGGCACTGACACAGCCAGATCATTCTTTGGGTGAGTACTCGGGGTGGAGGGGTTCCCTCTCCTGTGCACTGCAGGTGTTTAGCAGCACCAGTGGCCTCAACCCACTAGATGCCAGTAGCACACCCCCTCCCCAATTTTTGACAACCAACACTGCCTCTGGATTTTGCCAGATGTCCTTGTGAGCTGGGGGATGTCTTCCCTGGTTGAGAACCGCTATTCTAGAATTACTTCCCTGTGTCACCAAACAAGAGAAAGTTCCAGGCCCTTGGAGAAGGTGAGAGTTTAAGTCTAGGACAGCTCTTGCTCCCTGTCTAGTATCCTGTGCTGTGCACACCTGTAAAAACCTAGGTCTCAGAGGGAGCCACAATGAGGAAACAGCTTTGATTTTTTTTTAGAGACCTGGTTCTGTAAAACCTTCACTTCCTTCTTCCTGCTCCCCTTCCCTTAATTATTTCACCCTTGGGTAGAAGTATCTACACAGAACCTCTAGAAAAGGTGAAGCAGTGTGAGGGCATGGAGAGAGAGCCCAGGGAGCAGAGTATGACCAGGCTGTATCTCCAGCCTCTCCCACTGATCAAGTGGCCTCTCTGTTTGAGTCAACTGTTTGGGGTGGGGTGCGGGCAGAGGAGGTAAGAGCACTGTCCAGCTGTCCAGCAAGTTGCCTGCGGTGCATAGAGGTGATTTAGGCCACTTGAGGTTGGGAGTGGGTGACTGGTGGGGATTAGATCTCTTCTGGAGTTCTTCTGGCTCTCCCCCACCTTAGATGCTCTGGGGCTTGGATCCTGAAGAACTGTCAGTGTAGAATCCTCCCTGTTTTCTTTGGCCCTGGTGAGGGGACAGGGGAGGTGCTGGGGAAACTGCCTGGTTATCTGGAGTTACGTTGCAGCTTTTAGGCACAGAGAAGCAGTCTGCTGATAGGCTGGAGATGAGGCTGGCTGCAAGGGCAGGGCTATTTTGCAAACACTGTAGCACAGCCTTGGCATCCAGCCAGAATGTGTTAAGAACACTGCAAACAGCCCTTCTAAATAGCTTTTGCTTTGTTCACACAGCCAAGAAGAAGGAAGAGGAAGACGATGACATGAAGGAATTGGAATCCTGGGCTGGAACCATTTAACTGGTCCAGTGCGGGCTGGGCCCAGACAGACTCTGGTGGCCTGCGTGGCGGGCAGGCGTGTGTGTGTGCAGGGCAGGCAGGACATGGTGCAGGCAGGTTCCATCGCTCTCGAATCTCCCTCCAAAGCAGTAGGGCTGCATCACTGCTCACTCTGCATAGCATGGTCTGCACCCAGCGGGACAGGCGGGGGGGAGGGGGTGGGTGGGGTGGGAGGTGCCTGCTGTTTATAATGTTGAATTTCTGTAAAATAAACTGTATTTGCAAATCCAACATTGAGCTTCTGGACTACGCTAACTCCACTGCTGAACCTCAATGGAAAGGGTCGACCGTTTGCAGTTGAAATGATCTGAAAATGTAGCCTCTGTCCTTTTAAGTCAGCTGACTTGTCGCACATCTCTTTGTAAGCCTTGTACGGTACTGGCAGAAAAGTCGTTTTTTAAAAGCCATAGGCTTTTCCTTGTCCTTAGCTGTAATAATGCATCTGATTTTGGTTTCCTCAAGAGCTGTACTGTCCATCACCTGTGTACTGGCCCCTGTGTTTACCACTCTGGCCCACTCCTCGCTCCTACTCCCCTGGTCTTTTTGGAGTTTGTGACACTGATTTGAAAAGGATGGTGTTCTCTTGAGAGTGTGTGAGATTGTTAGAGTTAAATTCCAGCTATACATTTTTCTAACATAGCTCTAAGGTCCTGTTGCTGTTTGTGATAACTGATAGATAACTCATTGGAAACATGTGCATACATTTATATTCAGATGAAATTATGGTTTGGATTGTCTATTAAATATCTCAATTAATTTTCATACTTTGCTGTTGTATTTAATCAGTTTGTCGTTTGCTTCGGGAATTGGCCCTTTCCAGGCCAGCATGGTGTCCAGCGGAGTCTGTGGAAACATATGGAAGACGAACATGACATGTATCAACAATTTGAACCAAGAGCAGAACGTGTCTCTCTAGAAGTGTGTTTAGGTTCTGGGCCCCATGGATCTGTGGTCTTCGTCTTATTTGGAGACCCTCTGGGCACAGTTCAGGAGTGAGTGAGTTCTTGTATGGCTCCAAGATCTTCCCTGGTTCTCCTCTGTCAGAGTGCATGGGCAATGCCAGCAGGATAGCAGACCCTCCGCCTGTTGGAAACACTGGTGTTCCCACTGACGAGGCCCATCTGGTGCATTGAAGAAAATAGCCTTTCCCGTGGGAAGGAAGCGTACGCCAGTGACTGAGAATCTAGGACACAAATGGTGATCTCAGGTCCGCTATGACTTGCCCTGTGACTTTGACCTAGCCTCTTCCACTGTCTCTAGTTTTCTTTAGACTTATGCTGCCTTGAGAATCTGGTGAACACTGTGGACCTTCTCCTTGAGAAAAGTGGATCTATTCATGTTTATCCTTAAACATGCAAATTGGAAGAGTTGAGAGGATCCCCCTTCAGTTCCCATCCCCAAACCTCTTAAGATTAAAACCAACCTGAGTTCACAATTGGACGCCTTCGCTCACTGGGTGCCCTGTGGCAAGTTGCCCCTCCCCCCTCCCTGCCCCATCTCATTTGTGAAACAACAGGGCAGGACCAGATCATTTCAGTGGTCCTGTCTGCGAAGCTGCTCATGCCCTGCTCCTCACCCCTTATTGCTCCTTCTCCCAGGGCTGCCACACTTAGAACTGAAACTTGACCACAATGGCTTGAAAATTCATGACTCATGTGGATGTTGGATCTGGCTGTTCTCAGAAGTCTTTCCACTTCAAGAAGAATCCAGTGGCAACGTTTACTGCCAGCTGCCACCCCCTCAGCCTGCAGTTGGTGGTCGGCAGGCATCATTTGGTGTGGGAAATGCAGAGTGGGCATTAAGCTCTTCTCATCAGCTGCCTCAGGGGTTTCTCACCCCAGGTTTGGGTGAGGGGCACTTGCAGCCCCTAGCCATCAGCTCTGGTGGGCCTGAAACTAAGTCCAGGGCAGTGACTGATGCTTCTCTGAGAAATTGCTGCTTATTCCTACTAGATACGGTCCTTGTGTCAGGCCGGTGGGATGCAGTGTTCATAATGCCCAGTCCCTTTCCTGCTCTCAGGAGGTGCTCAGGCTGAGGAGAGAAGTTACCACATTAGGATTCCTTTGCTATGAGCTACAGAAGGCTCAACTGACTGGTACAAACACTAAAGACATCTGCTTATCCATTCAAAATTTACTCAACAGTACTTCAATAAAAACATATATTCGAAAAACCCGAAAAACAAAAGTTACTCAACAAATATTTATTGAGCACCTACTGTGTGCCAGGTACTGTTCAAGGCACTGGGGGTGCATGCAGCAAGCAGACCAAGGCTCTGTCCTCAAGTTGTTTACATTCTAATAATCCCAGGACAAGAAGTCTTGGGTTGGGTGGGGGCAATGGGGAATCTGGGTTGGTAGCAGGGGTTCAACCATGTCCTCAAGAACCAGATTCTTGAGGGTCCTGGGTTCAGTCCCTAGTATCTCCATGAGAAAAGTAAGTGAACCTAACTACCTCCCTCTGCAGAAAAAAAAAGAACCAGATTCTTTGCGTCTTTCTGCTCTGCCGCCCTTAGACATTAGCTTTTCGTTACTGGGCTTCCTGCCTCTTGGTCATGAGATGGTTCTTCCTCACACACCTGGGGTCTAGGAGCAGGAGGGTCAGCACTAACCAGATTTTCTTTCACCTCTGTCCAGGTTAACAGGAGGCAAACCTTTCCCAGAAGACAAGCTGCCTTTATGTCTCATGGGCTGTAACTGTCACATGGCCACTTCTGCTGCGCAGGAATATGGGAAAGTCAGGACCAGACAAAGGGATCCAATCAGAATCCTCCCTTAGGGCTGGGGGTGGGGCTTCCCTTCCCAGATCCCATTACTGCCCACGTGCTACCTGGACTAAGGTTTCTGCTAGGAAGGAACAAGAGGGGATAGTTGCTGAGTAGGTGGCACCAATCAGTGGTCCACCATAGGGGCACATACCAAAAACCAGACAGATGGGAGATGAGTGCTACAATTTCTTCTAAAGAGCAGATCAGATCATGACGTGTTCTTTTCAAACCCCTTAATCTCCCTCCACTCTTCAGTGGTTGGAAAACTAAAGGTGCATCAGAATTACCCAGGGAGCTTATTAAAAATTCAGACTCCTGGGCCCCGTCCCCAGAGCTGGGTGGGGACACAAGAATTTGCATTTTAACAAATTTCTTGGGTGATTGTAATGTAGGCTGACTGGGCTACACTTTGGAACACTCAGGTGAACAGGATCAAGACAGAATGGTGTTTGCAGACCTTCTTGAGTCCTGGCCTCCATTTCACCTTCTCCCATGTCTCCCCCTTGGGTGGGCTCCAGCCCCTTGGCCTTCCTCCCCTCTGCACAGCTCACCTCATCCTGCGTGGGGTTGCTACTTCCTTCTCTGCTTCCCACCTCCCCAACTCTTGTCATGATCTCCATTCACCAGACAGTGAGGTCATTGCATTTCCTGGCTCCTAGATCTACTTGGCACAGATCAGGTACTCAAGGATGTTTGTGTGAATGATGTGGGTGGTCAGCGGGGAGAATTGTGCCAGAAGGAGGTGGGATTGCACTTGTGCTTGAAGACAGAGTGGACTTATTACATGTGCTTGTGAAGGATGGGAAGCTTTTGAGGGGAGACAAGGAGGCAGGGAGGTGAGGGGCCGCATCAGGAGGATTTGATTCAGGGAAGGGCTTTTTGGGAAGAAGTGGGAGGTGGAACTGGAGAGGCGGGCTACACTGGGAGCTTGAGCATGAGACTAAGGAGTCTATACAGACGTTAAGAATCAGGCAGGGAAGGGAACGGGGAAGGAAAGGAGAAAGGAAGGAGAGG
This sequence comes from Vicugna pacos, assembly GCF_048564905.1. Lineage (NCBI taxonomy): Eukaryota > Metazoa > Chordata > Mammalia > Artiodactyla > Camelidae > Vicugna > Vicugna pacos. Next base: position 25,271,158 of record NC_133005.1, read on the forward strand.
GAGGGAAGGGGGAAAGAGGGAGAGAAAATCAATTGCTCAGGCAATGATTTGGGGGTAGAGATGAAGCCTTTTAGGGTGCCTCCCAGTTGCCTTAGTGACGTAAGGGCGGAATTTTGAGAAGCGGCGGTACCCTGGAGTAAAATTCCTCTCCAAGTCAAGACTGGACAATGGGTGGGTATGTGGGGAAGCCACTGCAGCCACAGCTGCAGCCCAAGGTGTAGATGTCAAGAGCACAAGACTCTGGGGTCTGGCACACCAGGCTCAGATCCTGCCTTTGCAGCATCCAGGGGCTGTGTGAGCCTGGGGAGGTGACCTCATGCCTCAGCCTCTGTTTTCTCATCTGTAAAGTGCAGGTAATGACATACTAGCCTGTATTAGTTCCCTAGAGCTGCCGAAACCGATGACCACAAGCCAGGTGCCTTAAAACAATCATAATTTATTCTCTTACAATTCAAGAGGTCAGAAGCACAAAATCAAGGCATCAGCAGGGCCACACTCTCTCCAGAGGCCTAGGGAGGATCCTTCCTTGCCTCTTCTATCTTCAGGTAGCTCCTAGCATTCCTTGGCTTATAGCTGCATCACTCTAATCTCTGCCTTCGTCTTCACATGATTTTCTTCCCTGTCTCTGTGTGTCCTTTTCTGTCTCTTACAAGGATACTTGTCATTATGTTAGGGTCCACCCTAATTCAATGTGATCTCATCTTGATCCTTACCTTAATTACATCTTCAAAGACCCTATTGTCAAATAAAGTCACATTGTGGGTTTACATTAATTTGGTGGGGGGAATACTATTCCAACCACTATGCTGCCTCATACAACTGTGAGATCATGGCCTGTAAAGCACCTGCCAGGGTTTAGGAAGCTCTGTGAGGTAGAAGTGGGAAGCACAGATATTACAAGCCCCATTTGCTAGATGTGAAAACCAAGGCTTAGAGAAGCTTTGGGTTCCACTGCTAATAAGTGGCAGAGAGAAGAAGCTAATGAATTTCCTGTCCTATGAAGGCCGTTCATTCAACAATTATGTTTTGGGCACTTTTGTGCCAGCTCTCACAAAGTTCTAGGTGGGAAAATTAGGCATCACCATCCTCCTCTTCATCATTATTGCCACCACAGGCTGGGTAATCAATGCAGTAAAACCAGCTGAGAAGGGAGCACCTGACCCAGGAGGGCTTGTGGGAGGAAGCCCTGTCTCAACCAAGATTGAGGGGTGCTAAGGACTCAGCAAGGGGAAAAGATGTGAAGGACAGAGAGATAGGAGGATAGTTTCCAACAGCATGCGCAAAGGCCTGGAGGCCACCTTGGGCTTGCTTGTGGGTCTGAGCTGGACAATGACACAGAATCCATAGACCTTTGGTAAGTATTTATGAAATGAATTATAGATGAGGGAACAGGTGCCAAGGTGCTTCAAGTCCCATAGCAAATATGAGAAGAGCTAAGACATAAACTTGACTTGAGTCCCAGGTCTCTTCCTGTCTGCCCTGACTACCCACCCTGCAGTAACAGCTTCCTTTCTTCCTGCTAAGCTGCATCCTGGCCTTTCTACCCAGAGTAGAAAGGCCCTGGGCAACAGGATCTAGAATCATTCAGGTGACCTGGAATGGAGTGGAGGGGTCAGAGCATACTCTACCACTAGGAGTTGGGCTCCTAGCTCCTTCCACAAGGGGCTCTGCGGCTGGTTTGCCCTCCCTACTCTGAGGTCCCACCTCTTTTCCCCTAAACCATCTCACTGATACTACCTCTGTGTCCTCTCCTTCCTCTGCTTGGGTAGCCATGTGGGAGATCCTTGGTTCCCTCACAGAAAGCGTGGACAAAGACCTGTACACCAGTACCTGTGATGGCAGTTCCACATAACTATTGTTTCATAACAAACCACCCTGAAACTTGGTTGTGACAACCAACTATTTCATTATGCTCTGTGGTCAGAGATTTGGAAAGGGCCCAGCAGGGATGACTTATCTCTGTTCTGTGATAACTGCGAAGACTTCACCGGCAAAGATCCAAAGACCGGCGATGGCAACGACTGAAATCATCTAGAGACTTCTTTAGTTGTATGGTACGTGTGGCTGTTGGTGTTGGTTGTTGGTTGGGACCTCCCCTGGGGTGTCAAGCTTCTCCATGTGGCTTGAGCCTCCTCAGAGCATGGAGGCCTCAATGCATCCGAGCTCAGGGCTCTAACAACGATTGTCCCAGCCAGCACTGTGGAAGGTGCATCGCCTTTATGACCTGGCTTCGGAAGTCATGTGGAGTCACTTCACTGTGTTTTACTGGTTACAAGTGAGTTGCAGACCCACCCAAGTTTAAGGGGAGGGGAATTAGATTCCACCTCTTGATGAGGGCAGGGCTAGTTCTAAAAGAGCACAAGGGACAGGAGATACCATTTGGGCCACCTTTGGGAGGCACAATCTGCCGTGCTAGCTAACAGAGTGTTTAATATGTGCCAGGTATTGAATTAACTCATCTGGTCTCTGAATCTCCATCCAGAGAAATTTTTTTGGAGTATGTGCCTTGTCTATATACCTGTATCTGTATCCATCTGTCTATATACACACAGTGGCCTGTTGTGTACAGAATATATGTACACAACCCCTTGAGGTTTTAAAATGCTGGGGTAAGAAATAAATATAATCAGAAATTCCAATGTATTCTTCCTGTATTTCAGAGGAATTAAACGATCTGAAATCTGTCCCCTTTCTTCCTCTCCACTTGGTACAGGACATCATTGAATCTCCTCTGGGCAACTTCAGCAATTACCTCTCTGATCTTTCTGCCACCTCCTTTGCCCAACCCCCACCAGAGATTTCTTCATTGTAGCCAGAGCCAGTATGATCTTTCTAAAGAGCTGTCACTCCCTGTTTAAAAGCTCCTGTGGCTTCCACTGCCCTTTGGACAGTCACAGCCTCCACATTTGAGGCATGTTCTGGCAGGCCCCTGCCTGCTTTTCCAGCTTCCTTGAGGCTCATTCCTTCCGCAGTGTTTCTCATGCTGGAGTTGGCAGAACATCTGCATCAGAATCTCTTCAAAGGGAGGCGGATATAGCTTAAGTGGTAGAGCGCATGCTTAGCATGCACAAGTTCCTGGGTTCAATTCCCAGTACCTCCTCTAAACAAAAATAAATAAATAAACCTAATTACCCACACCAAAACAACAACAACGACAAAAATAAAAATAAAAATAATCTCTCCCCAGGTTGATTCAACATGCAGGTTCCTGCATAGATCAGAATTTCCTGGGGAGTAGGGCTCTGGAACTTGCATTTTACAAATATCCAGTCTAGGAGAGAGGATGTAGCTCAGTGGTAGAGCACATGCTTAGCATGCATGAGGTCCTGGGTCCAATCCTTGGTTCTGCCACTTAAAAAATAAATAAATAAACCTAATTACCTCCTCCCACCAAAAAAAGAAAAAAGAAAGAAAAGAAAATCTTAAAAAATACTCTTGTCAGTACAAATGTCCAGTCTACAGTCATCTGCTCTACCAGCTGAGCTATTGAAGGGTGCGCTGGAACTTGCATTTTAAACATGCTTCCAAGTGGTTCTCTTTCTTATTAAAGTCTGAAAATCCCACCTAGCCTTTGAAATAATCTCTTCTAGTGCAATACCCTCATCCCCATCCTGATGATGAGGAAACTGAGGCGTAGAACTAATAACTTTCCAGTGATTTTCATTCGTGTTAGGGGAACTGAAGGGTTAATTCAAGTCAGACTCCCCACAAATGTTCGTGGAGAATCTCCAAACTTCTCCATCAGGGCGTGGGTTCCAGCGAACACTTTTTTGGGAGACGCTGCCACTATTCCTCCTTCCAGCAGGCAATGCGGAGCTGCGGTCCAATGCTGGAGTCCAGGCCCGCAAAGAGAGTGGGATGCTCCTCTCCCCCTCCTCCACGGTTTGAAGAGCCGACGCCGCACAGTTCCCGGGTGCCTGCAGGTGGCGCCATCTCCCTGGGAGTAAGGACCTGCGCTCCTCTGGAACCTCGCGAATGATGGGCTCTTCCTGGGTGGTCTGCGCCCCTGGAGGGAAGGGCGAGAGGAGGTGAGGTGGAGATGGGCTTAGAATGTCCAAATCCCTCCACCTCCAGCTATCCCCACCTGCTTGTTTGCTGGGTACTCTGATGAGAGGGAGACTGCTGGGTCCCCTTGAAGGGACTCGGAAATAGAAGGGTGGAGTTGATGAATGTGTGAAGGTCTCAGCTCCTGCCAGAGCCGGGGTAGGGATCGGGATGGGGAGTGGAGAGGAGAGAGTGTAGCAGAAAGGACAGAAGCCAGCCAGGAGGTGGGGCCATTATAACCAAAACAATCGTAATAATAATAGTCATTATCTACTGTGCGAGGCAGGCTGGCGGGAAGGTGCAGCTGGAATGCGCTCCTCCGTGGCCTGTAGCAGGACTCTCTGTAGGAGGTCCCTGACTGCCCCAGGCACGCTAGGCACTGTGGGTGACGCCTCCCTTTTGGGCTCGGCCTCTGTGTGGGAGGGTGGGGGTGGGTCCCTGGCCAGAGACTTCAGGTCTTGACCTGAAGCTGGGCCCCAAGGACAGGACCCTGCTCTCCCTGGGAGCTGCCACTGCCTCTAGCCCCACCTCAGACAGGTTCACTTTTCCAACCTCACAAAACCAGTTTCCTCTTCCCTTCTATCCTGTGAAACTTGTGGACCCACAGCGTAGGATCTCAGCCTTCCTTGCCCTGGCCCTCCAGCCTCGGGGCTTTGGAATTGTCCAGATCAGGCCTGGAGAGGGGTGCCCAGAAACTCTATTTTTAGCACACTGACAAAGTGGGCCTTGGACACACTCTGGGAGGTGCTGATAAAGAAATGTCTTCAGAAAAATAAGACTCTGGCTTGTAATGTTTGCTGATTTCCATGGCATCAATATTCCCACCAAGGCCAATTTCAAGCTACCAACAAGACAACAAAATTCCTCAAAATTGAAAAATTGGCTCTCAGAGCTGGGACAAGCCCACTACAAATCACCTGTGCAAAAAGGTTTACGACTGTGTGTGTTAAGAAAGATCCTTTCTCTGCTTTTGTCGGGACCCTCTATGAAATTTTTAGGAGCCAATGTAACATGAAAATATGGAGCCACTTGTTCAAAAATTATTAAGAATTTCAAGACAGTGACAACAGAGCATTACACCAAGTGTGGAGCCCTTCTGGGTGAGGGCCCTGTGCAATTGCACAGATAGCACACTTGTGAATCTTACCCTGGTTCAGGTCCAGGCCACCAGAATCGCTTGCTTGTCACAGCCTCCTCCATGGCTTCCCTGTCTCCTTGATCCCCTACAAACGACTCCCCACTCAGCTGCCAGAGGCACATCTTAATATTTAGGCCAGGTGTTGTAGCTCCCCTGCCTCCTCTTATGCTTAAGAGCCGGGAGGCCTTTCTGCCTGGCCTGCTTCTCCCACCCTTGCTCCCCAGCTGCATATTCTCATAGCTCCACTCACGTCCCTGCTGTTCTCATCACCTTAGAGGCATTACATTTACTTGTACCATGTCTGTCTCTCCCTCCATGCCCTAAGTTCCAGGAGGGCAACGGCCATTGTATTTCTGTACTCAGCACCACGGGGTGCCTGCACTTAGTAGGTGCTCAATACTTGCTGGTTGAATAAATGAATTAATTGATCAAAAAGATAGTTGGAGCAGGACAAGGGGGTTTCAAATTTTTTTGGTGATAATATCATTTAGTCCAATGAGGTCTTACAGGGAAGCCCATTACAAGATAAAAGTCTACCTGGCTGCTTTGGCTGTAGGGGGCCCTGATCCCCGACCCCATGTAGTTGGTGTCTCTGCAGAACAGTGAGAGTTCAATGGACCTGGTTCGGTGACAATATTGCCACTTCCCTTTTCTTTCTGCATTTAACCTCAGCCACAACCCCTCTTGGTTAACAGTAATGATATATTCGTAACAGCCAGACTGTGAACTCCTAGCTATCACATTGGTTATAAATCCAGATGATGTTGCCATGAAGAGAGGAGAGAAAGTCGCCGAGGCTGCCTCTTCTGAGCACCTACTGCATACTGGCAGGAAAGGTGGGCTGGGTGTTGGTGGAGGGAGCCTGCTCTCTCCCTGTCCCTGGCCACACAGATCACTGTTGGCCACCTCTCAGCTTTCAGCACAGGGGCTGGACTGTCAACGAGCAGAGGACTTGGTGTCCTTTAGAAAGGAATGCTAATGGTGAGCCTCGGCAGCGGCAGGGCCAAAGCCCCATCTGTCAGAGGACCAGCCTGCCTCGGCCCCCTCTGCTGTCATCCTGGCCCCACTTTGGTCATAAACTGACCTTCCACGGCCAGAGGCTATGTGCTCCTCACTGGCCTCTAAGCTCACTTTAACACCAGTCAGCATTTATTAAGCACTTACTAGGTGCTCAGTGTGCTGTTAAGGGCTTTCTGGGTTTTATTTCCATCAGTCCTCACGGTTACCCCTTAGGAGTGGCTGTTACAATGTTCCCCATTTTACAGACGAGAAAATGAAGGCTCAGAGAGGGAGGGTGACTTGGCCAAGGTCACTCAGCGGGTGATTCAAACTTTCCACCCACTCTGACCTGGGCATGTTGCAGCGGCTGAGCCACAGACTGGCTCTTTATACCTTCTCCACGTGTGTCTTCTGTCTCTTATAAGACACTTGTCACTGGATTTAGGGCCCCCTTGGGTAAACTAGGATGATATCATCTTAAGATCCTTCATTTAATTACATCTACAGAGACCCTTTTTCCAGAGATGGTCACATGCACAGACTCCAGGATTTGGATGTGGACATATCTTTTGGGGAATCATCCTTCAACCCACTTCGGGGGCATCATAGTTGTCACACTTCATGGGCGCCCAGACAGAGGTGTGAGAGTGAGAAGCAGAGGTTCCTCTAAGGACAGCGCCACATACAGTGAGCTCAATAAATGTATGCCCAAAGGAAGATCTCAAGCTTCTAGGAGGAAAGAGGCCCTGGGAGAGCCTGCCCCTTTGGGCCGTGTCTCTGAGTGGGTTAAGCTGGCGCTCCCTGGGTGCAGTGGAGGTGCACTCGCAGCTCATGTCTCTGGGCTGAGCCCTGGGTGGGCATCTCTGCGTCCCATTCTGGCAGAGCACTACCCAGAAACATATTTTACCCGTAAACGGGCCAATTAAGAAGGCAAATGTTTTCAAACAGGAAGATTTATTGGCATAGAATGTGCCATCCCTCCGAGCGGGAGGAGTGGGTGTGCATGCGGAGCCATCTGGTGGGGAGTTGTTTATCATATTTATTTAGTTACGAGTTGCTGGTTTGGAACTGGCAGGGCTTCATTAGGTGTGAGCGTGGATCCTTAGGAGGGCGCACAGATTGGGGCGGCTCTGGGAGCACAAGTGTGCCTGTGTCTCTGCAGACATGTATGTCTTTGTGCCTGAGGACTTGTGCCCGTGTGCCTGCACATGTGTTCACAGGCACACTCGTGTGTGCACCCTCCTTGATCGCGTTCTTTATGTGTGTGCACACGTGTCTCTGTGTGTGCAGAGGTGTGGACTCCCTGCATGTAAACGTGCCTGCGTGCATGCTCTCATGTGTGTGTGCATACTCGTGCCTATGTGCACATGGGTATGTGCACTCTTCTTTGCATATGGGTGCATGTGTGGCCTTGCGTGCACAAACCTTTGTCACAAACCCTTCCTGCCTTTCTAACTCAACTTCTCATCAGCATTAGATGGTGCTGATTACACTCTCCTTCAAAGTCTCTTCCCTGGCAAAGTCCGTGTCTGGTCTCTCTCTCCCTCTCCTCTCCTCTCTCTAGGCCGCGGGTTGCCAGCAGTTCCTGTGAATGAGAGAAGAGGGTCTGACCTGGGTTAGGCATTTGACACAGACACTCGTTTTGCCTGTTAAAGGCAAAGGAATTGTCTTGGCTCCTGCAAAGATATATGCTCTCCTGTTTTACTTGAAACACAAGACTCTGAGTCTCTGAGACCACCCTTTATTTGATAAAGGTGTGGGATGTAGAAAGCATGGCAAGTGCAATGATAACTAACCAGAGAACTACTCAGCCTCCGATTCTATGAGATGATAGGGAAAGGTGGGGACTGTGGAGAACAGGAGTGCCTGGGCCCTGTCTAAGGGGGCAACCACATCTTAGCTACTTCTCAGCAATGGTTGCCCTCGGGTTTTTAGCCCATGTTGCCAGATCTTGTGATTTTTTTTTCCAAGAGAAGTCAGAGATTTGTATTTTTAAGTGGCCATGGCCTAATTTTTAAACATTGGCTCAAAGATTTTAAAAAACAGGCCGAACTGAACTTGTGTGCAGGATGGATGACGCCCATGGCTGCTCATTTGCAGCCTCTTGCCCACACTCTCCTAGGTGAGCTCTGCTGTTCTGTAGCTTTACGGATCATTGCCAAGCTGACAACTGACAGCTATGCCTCCAAGTTGGGCCCAGACCCACACCTGGGCCAGACTCTCTCCTCTCAGGCTCCTGTGTTGTGAGCACCATGAGCCCAGCATGTCCACTGTGAAGTGCAGCATCGCTCCCCTGACCCACGTCTCCCTCGGGTCCCTGAGTCACAGGCAGCCCCAACATCAGTCCTGGAGACCGGAATCTCGGTGTCATCCTTAGGTCCTCTCCTCCTTTCAGCCTCCTTGGGCATCCAGTCCAGTCAGTTGCCCAGTCCTGCTGACTATGCCTCCATGGCAGTCTTTCCAGGCTCCATCATCTCTCACCTTGATGACTGTGATGGCCACCCTGGCAGCGCCCGGCTTCTGGCTCCTGCCTCCCAGTCCCTGCCCCCACCTGGCAAGGACCATGAAGCTCTGTGTGACTTCATCTCTGCCCACAATTCATCCTTCCTCTCTCCCTGTTGGCACTTTAAGCTTCAGCAATACCAAACTGCTTTTATTTTATTTATTGCCTCCAGTCTTTGCACATCCTGTTTCCTCTTCACGGAATTCCTTTCCAGGGCCCTCCTCTTCTCCTAGCTAATTCCTCTTCATCTTTGGGACTCCACAGGAGGCACCCTTTGCAAAAGTATGATAATAAATGTCACCTCATGGAGTTGTTCTCAGGATTCCATGAGATCATGCCTAGCAGAGTACCTGGTACACAGGAGGTGTCTGGTTGATATGAGTGCCTCCCTCCATCTGCCTCCCTCTGTCTGCCTCCCTCTGTCTCCCGAGGCTGCTGCTCCTGGCAGGAGGGCTGTGGGTATTTCCTGGGCCCTGAGAGATTGGACAGTCTGGTCCCTGAACAGATGAGCTCCCAGTGTTTTCCAGGCTTGGACCCCATATGACATCAGCCACAGAACTTCACCAACACGTGGGTTTTTCCAATCAGCCTTCTCCCATTATATTTTCATTGGATGTACATTAGTCACAGAGAATTCTGATTTTTACCACCCGTCTTTTAGAGTGGCGTTCTGGGCTGTAAAGAAATAATTGGCTCTCATAAGTGATGGTTTCTCGGGCGCTTAAGGTGGGGGCTGGCATGCAGCCGTGTGATTGGAACTCTAAGTGTCTGAAGAGCCTGTTGCAAGTCCCCAGAGCCACAATTCAATCAACTGCTGCAAACAGGAATTCAACAACGAGTATTAAAAAGATGGAGGATGATGAAAATGAGAAAAAAGAAACATTCAAGAGGGAATTGAATTTTGAAGTCATTTGATGGAAGTTTTTAAAATGAACAATAACAGCCCCCCGAAGGGCATCTTTTCCACCCAGCTGAAGGGGAGAAGAGTTTGCTTTCTGGGATCCTGAAAGATCCTTTCAAAGTTTCTTCTGTCTTTCCCCCCACCTCACTCCCTCCTTCCTTTCCTCCTTTTTCTCCTTCCTTTCAGAGATGTTTCCTAAGCACCTACTATGTGGCAGGCACCACATTAGGCGCTGGGGGTACAACGACAGATCAGGCAGATAGTGTCCCTGCTCTTGTGGTGTTTACAGCCCTCCCCTACTGCTAGGCACCAAGGTTGTTTCCAGTCTTTTATAATTGCAGTTAACGGGGCAGTGAACATTTTTGCACATGTACCAGTCTGAGGCATGGAACAGAGCTCCCTGCTGCCCCAGCGATGGCGACTGAGACCAAAGCTACAGGCAACAGCATCAAGTACCCTACATTCTAAAGAGTGTAGTTAAAACTAGGGCCAGACACACCCTTTGGGGCTTATGAAAGATAGTCCAGCAAGTTCTGTTTTCCCAACTGCCCCCACCAGCCCTTAACTCCTTGTCCTGTCTCTATAAGCAGAAAATCAGTGAGAGACACTGGGAAGAGGATCATTGTTTTGTAAGTTGTTGGCACTGGGGGTTGGGCAGGGTGCTATGGGCACCTTCCTGTGGGAGGGGAGGGGCGTCTCTGAAGGGAGAGCTTGCAGAGATGGGGCCCACCAGAAGGGCAGGAAGGCGTCTTGTGCCACATTATGGGGTGTGAAGGTTAGACAGTCGCCTGGCCTCTGCCCTGGACAAGATGTGGGCGGGCAGGGAGGGGCCGCCCAGAGGAGGCTGTGGCCAGGTGGACCTGAGGGGGCTGTCTGGAGCTGTCTGCTGGGACAAGGACTCAAGGGGCAGCAGGAGGTCTAGGGTGCTGCCATGGGTGGAAGCTGAGGGGCGGAAGGGCTGGAGCCATATCTCATGTCAGGATCCCTAGGATTGCAGACCTGCACCCACCCAGAGGCCCAGGGCACAGCTGGGGAGCATCTTCATATACGCTCTTTCCTTCTCCTGGCCCTCTTCCCCGGAAGCTGTCTCTCCCTGCCCTTTCTTGCTCCCCCTACACCTGCCAGACTGCGACTACCCCAGGGGTCCCACCACCTCAGCACCAGCACCCCTGGCCAGTCCCTGCCTGGATGTGTCAACCTTTGGCTTACAGCAAGGCCTTTGTCATCTCCTTTGCCCCTCATTCACTGCTGCATCCCAGCACCTGACATGGGGCTGGTAAACAGCAAGAGCTCACTGTGTGCTTGTGGGAGGCACCTTTTTTGGAGGGGCATTGAGTTGAGGGAACTCCTGGCTCAGGTCACTGAGGTGGAAGATTCCTGTCCCCTGCCTGTGTCTTTATTATCCCTTCTTTCCTCTTTATGCCCAACCCCAGCCTGGCTTTCACTTTACAACCAAATAAATAAATCTTTGTCCTTGTAGTGAGCTCTCTGGGCAGTGCTCTGAAAAATTGGAAACACTCCCAGCCCAAGTTTACGGCAAAGGAGCCATGGGAGGAGACTTCCCAAGGCCCCCCCAGGCCTTTCCCGGGGCTGTGTTCTGTGTCTGTTGTGCTGTCCTTTCCATCTCTGCTGGTTGAACACCTCCTCCTCTTCTAGGCCTGACTCAAAGTTTGCCTCCCCCAGGAAGCCTTCCTTGATCTCTCCAGCTGTGTCCAGGGAATCTTCTGGAATCCAATCCTGTAAGCATCTTTCATTCCTGCATCATCAAAACAGGATTTTAATCATCTGTGTCTGTGTCCTTCTCACTAAACTGGGTGCTCTCTCAGGGCAGGAACACAGCTTGACTTCGTGCCGTGTCCCCAGCATGTTTTTGAACGGAGTTGCTGGTTGGCTGAACCAGGCTGGAAGGCGTGACAGAGGTGACAGAAGTGCAGAGTCTAGCGTTGTGGTAGGTGTGCGTGTTGGGTCTGAGGACACAGGTGGAGAAATGGAGAGAGGGGAGGGTGATCGGGGGAGGGCACACAGCACTGGCAAAGGCATGGTGGCCAGAAATTGCCGAGGCATGTGGGGCGCTTGCGCAGTTTGGTTGCTCCCAGAACCTAAAGCGGCAGGCTCAGGGTGGCGAGTGAGGACGCTGGAGAGACCCAGGACCCGCCAGTTTGAGGGTGTTGATGCCAGGTGAGGGGTGTGGACGTTGTCCTGACGGCCTTGGAGCCGGTGAAGTGTTGCCGCGGCGGGAGGGAAGGGTTCGGATGTTGTGTTTAGGACGCTCACCGGAGCTGTGCAATGGCGGCCGGGGGGAGGGGATGAGCCCTGACAGGGGCCTGAACTGGGGCGGGGGCAGCAGACCAGGGGAGCAGGGGACAGACTCAAGTGAGGGTCCAGAGGTGAAACTGATGGGGTTGGACGTCGGCGTGGGGGTGGCAGGGAAGCACCCAGGACCCTGGCTCGCACTGCTGGGATTTGGGAGAGGGGCCAGGGTCCACAGTGGCCGATGTTGGGCCCCCCGCTTGGGAGGTGGGACGTCTGGGGAGATGTTCATGAGGCCGCAGCGCCCGTGGTCTGGAGAAAAGGTCTGAACTTGAAGGGAGTGAGGATGTGGCCAGGAAGGGGGGCCACTAAGGCCTTTAAGTGGACAGAACGCCTAGGAGGAGTGTGGCTTTATTCCAGCCTTACTGCTTCTCTGATAAATTGTCAATATTACTGAAATTATAAATATTATTTTAAGGTAAATATATTTAAAATGTTTAAATTTGGATTAGAAACATCTCAAGTAAAGAACAAGAACAGACATGATCTAGGAGTCAGTTATATGCTTCTTTTCCCCAAATATATTTAAATAAAAAAACACCAAAGCCTTCTCTGTGCTGCCCCTGCCACCTCCATCCCACTCCCCAGAGAGTAAGCGGTGCTTGCTCTGAAGGGGGTTTTCAGTTGTTTGCTGCGGAATGAGTGATATAAACCCTCCCCAGCCCGCAGAGGTTTCAGTAAATTCACTGCTCCTAGCTGCGTCTTGAAGTGAACACTTGCGGAAACAAAAAAAGAGCCTGGGCCTCTGTCATTGGGAGTTCATCTGGGGCCCCCAGAGGCAGAGGAGATGAGGCAGCCTGACATTTAGATTACGCGGTCACCCTGAGGGCCTTCTTACTGTTCTCATTATACAGAGGCAGGCAGAGACTGAGGCTCAGAGAGGTGACTTGCCTAAGGCCATGAAGCTAAGAAGTGTCTGAGCTGGGATTCAAAGCCAGCACCTCTCGGCTCCAAAGCCCAGATTTTTACCCATATTTATAGGTTAAAATGAAGACAAAGTTTGTTTTACATCAGGATCCAGAGGGATCCCAGACCTCTTGTGGCCATTTCATAGATGGAGAGACTGAGGCCCTGAGAGCAGCCACTCAGTGAGTCCATGGCAGAACCGAGAGTAGAACTCAGGCCTAGTGACACTGAGTCTGGTGTTCTCACTGTCAGCCATCACTCAAGGGAAAGGGAGGATTGAATGGCGCAGAGGAAGTGGCTAGAAGGCAAGAAGGGTGCCAGTTTGACAGGGTCAGGGTTTGAATGTTGTGCAATGAGGGCTTTAGAACCTTCCCATTCGTGCTGCGTGTGGTTCCCCCCAACCCTGCCGCTCCGGACCCCACACCACCTGCTTGGTCTTCTGTGAGCCTTGTGAGCTTATATATAGCTCCTGCTCCCAGCCAGTGGCCAAACCAGTGTCTTTGCTGTAGGCAAGGGAGTGAGCCCATTTAGTGAAGAACTGTGTCCTTCATCTTATCCCCTACATTTTACGCCACCATGTAAAATTTTCCATTAATTCCTCAGAATAAAATGTAGTGGCTGTTAATTTTTGATGCCTGGGAAGTAGCCAGCTGAATGCTTTTTTATGCCTGAAACTATTTTCCACCATTAGGAAAGTGTAATAAAAAGTTTTCTTTCTCTCTTTGATTTTATTTTTTAATTAGGCCAGAGGGTTTTGGCGGCTCTGCTGTCAGAGCTGTGGCCAGCAGCTGGGAGCCCAGAAAGTAGGGGAAAAAGGACACACTCTCACTCCTCAATGCCATCCCCACAGGCCTTGCCTGTCTACAAATGCTGTGGGCTGAGGTCTAGCCCAAATCATAGTAAACCCCAAATCTTCATTGTTTTTCCAGAAAGGGTGTTTGTGAGAGGTAACATGGAGCTACAAGAAGTTCTCTGCTTCTTAAATTTTCTTCCTTATATCTTTCTTTTGGATTGAGCAAGTTTTCATCATTTAGCTATTTTCATCTATTTGTTTGGAAGTTATATATATATATGTATATATATATAGTATATGCGTATATGTACATATTATTCTGTTTCAGGTATCTTTTGTATCAATATTAAGTCACCCCACATGAGTGACTTAAAATAACAATTTATTACCAATTCTTAAGCTTCACGTGACTGGGGTATTGAGACAACTAAAGGGTCCGAAAAAGCCTTATTAACATGACTGGTACTTTATCTTGGCTGCTGGCTATGAGCTTGATTGGGGCTGTTGATATTGGGGGCCTTGGTTCTTCTCTACTGGTTCTTTCCACATTGTTGCTTGAACTTCCTCACAGTATGGAGGCTGGATTTCAAGAAGAAGTGTTCCAATAGCTGTAGATATCTTGAGGTCCAGCCTTGGAAGTTATCGGTACCACTTCTGCATTCTTTTGAACAAAACAGAGTATAAATATAAAGCAAGCCCAGATTCAAGGGGTGGGAAAATAGATTCCATCATGCAGTGGTAGGAGTTCAGAAAATTTGTGGCCTTCTTTAATTTTGATCAATCTGAACATTATTTTAGAGGCTACACTTGAATTTCATTCTTGTATGTAACGTAGATTTCTATAGAATTCTAAGGAGAAAAAGAAATGACGTAAAATATATGATAGTTCTTTTCTCCTATGTGTATGAACCATACATTCTGCTTTCTTTGTATGTCTCATAAGTGTTTTTTTGTTGTTGAAAACTGCACATTTGAAATAAAATAATGTGGCAATTCTGGAAAAAAATAAAATATCTGATAGTTAGAAAGAACCAACATTATAGATTTCTAACGAAATCCAAAATTGGTTAAAATAAAATCTCAGAATGCATTGTCTTCCTTCTGAATGTTCTCTTCCCAGCTCCTTTGTTATTTTAGTTTAGTGTTCTAGTTCCATCTTATTTATAAAACCTGAGTTTTTAAGTATTATTTTTGAAAATAAAAACTTATTTAGATTTGTCATCATGTTTTACTAAAAGCTTTGTTGACCATTGCACCTTGCATTCCATTGTTCCCTTATGGGTTCATCTTCCTTTTTGTTGAAGTGCTCCCTTTAGTAATTCTTTCAGTGAGAGCCTGTAAGTAATAAATATTATTAATCTTGAATGTCTGGAATTATCTTCGCTTTGGTCTCACTCTCTAATGACAGTTTAGCTAGGTGTAGAATTCTAGGCTTACAAATATTTCTTCACTGTGTTTGGAGACATTATTCTGCTCTTTTCTGGTTCCTATTGTTGCTGATTGGAAGTCTGCTTGCTTAATTGTCTTTTTCCCTTCTCTGGCAGCTTTAAGACTTCCTTTTTATTCTTATTGTTCACTGCAATAAAGTGTGGATTTGTTTTTAATTATTCCACTTTGAACTCTGTGAAGACTCAAATTTTTCTTCAATTCTGGAAAATTCTTTTTTTTCTTTTTTGAAAATTCTTACAGATTATATTTTCCTGTATTGCCTTTCCCATGTTCTCTCTCTCTCTCTCTTTTTTTTTTGCAGGGGCATAGGTAATTAGGTTTATTTATTTAATTAGTTTTTCGATAGAGGTACTGGGGATTGAACACAGGACCTTGTGCATGCTAAGCATGAACTCTACCTCTTGAGCTATATACCCTTCCCCACCATGTTCTCTATTATTTCTTATTGGAATTCCTATGAGATATATGATGGATTGTCTCATTTCATCTTCCCTCTTAAGTTATCTTTTATATTTCACATTTTTTTGTCTATGTGTCATATTCTGTGCAATGGCCTCAGAATACCTAGATCTTCTAGGTAGCAGCTATGTCCAGACTACTGTCAAACCTATCTATTGAGTTTATTTTAATTTCAGTTTATCTTGGATGACTGTTTTCCTTCCATGGCCCAGGGTAGGAAACTTACTTCTAGGCTACAGTGCAGGGTTATTGGGCAGTTTTTAATCCAGTTGCCATTCAAGGAAGAAATAGCAGTTCCAAATAGAAGTTCCAACTTCTACTTGATGTGGAGAGCCTAGTTCCACCTCCTGGCCTCTCACAGAGTCTAGAGCCTCATCTTCCATCCTCACAGAGGCGTTAAAATCCCTGCTCTTTCCAACCAGAAGTCCAGACATGGCAGCCACAGCTGGAGTGGTAGCTCCATGAAGCTGCCAGGGACTCATTCACCTTTGATTTTCCCACTCCATCACCTCAGAGGATGGCATTCTTGTTGCACTTGGCATCCCTTCTTTGAAATGCCTCTGTGGCTTGTGTCTTACCGCATTGTCCAGAACTGGGTCACATGGTCACCCCTAACTGCACGGGATGCTGGAGGAGTGAGTGTTTTGGTGGTACCCTTCCCTCCCACCATGGAACAATTGTGGTTCTCTTAGGAAGGTAGTAGAGCAAGTGGGTATGGAGCTGGTAACTTGTAACGTCTGCCCCACAGAATGTTATCCTCATTTGGGTGAGGAAATCACAGCTTAGAGAGGTGTGGTGATTTATACAGCTTTGATTTAACTGCACTGAGCCCGTGTTCTTTCTGCTGAGCCCTCTCCACTCTCACCCTGCTCTGGCTCAGGGATCCTGGCTGGAATCTTAGTTGCTGGGTTTCCGCTGGTCACAGTGCACTGGCCCTGCATGATGGATGGCTGGGCGGCCTCACTAAGCACGGATGTTTTTGGTTCCCAAAGCCCACCTGAGCAGCAGGGCCCAGGGATCTGGAAGCAGGGAAGCTGAACAGGACCCATCTGTCCTGTTCCCTCCCTCCCCCGGCTCTTGCTCAGACAGGCATTTGTCACATGGCAAGATGGCAGCCTCAGTCGCTTCATCTCTCAGCAATTTGGGAGCTGTACACGGGAAGAATAATGACTGGCCACTGGGAAGGGAGAGGGAGTGGGTTTTACCAGGGGCCAGCATGGTAGTTTTCCTACCACCTGTTCCCCCCAACTCGACCCATCCCTCGCTGACTGCCCCTCCCCCACATGCCAAGCACTTTGCTTGGATAACCACATCTGCTTCCTCAGTGCTGCTCTTCCAGCTCCGCTCTTGCCCCCTGTAAACCACCCTCTGTACGGGCTCCTTACAAGCCTGGTCATGTCATACACCCCCACTACACACACTTTTATATCCTTCTGTGGCTCCCTGCTGCCTGCCTGATAAATAGCAGACTCAGCCCTGACGACCTCAGCTCTCGTTTCTCATCCTCTGTATTCTTGCTATGTTTGCAGTTCAGTTTTTTAGAATGGGTTATTGTGACATTGTGACTTACCATGAGAAATATTTATTTGGTCTTCCTCCTGTTCTTGGCACAGAGCTCCTAAAACTCTTGGAATTTTTTAAGTGATAAGAGCAGTAAAGGTGTCTTTATTTTTTCACTGGGGGAGGTAATTTGGTTCATTTACTTATTTAATGGAGGAACTGGGGATTGAACCCAGGACCTTGTGTATGCTAAGCATGTGCTCTACTGCTCAAGGTGGGTATCTTCTATTATTCATAACAAGCCTCTCTCAACCACAGCAGAGTATATTACATTAATGAGGTGACTTTTTGGAAAGGCTGATGGGAGGGGCTGGTCATTAGAAGAACTAAGTGATTAGAGGCTTGGGAACTTTGAGCTCCACCCACTGACCTCTGGGAGCCGGATGGGGCTGCACGTTAAGCTCTGTGAAAGCTCTTGAACAACATGATTTGATGAGCTTCCGGGCTGTGAATGTATTACATACCAGGAGGCTGGCACCACCCAGTTCTGTGGGAACAGAAGCTCAGGAACCTTCTGGATCTCACTGTATGCCAGGTCTTTAGTGTAGGGAGTTGAATCAACATGGGCAGGAGAGGAGCTGGTTTGGGTTTTGCTGCTACCACAGTTCTCTTCAGCGCACTACAGGCTTCCAGTTCCCCTACCACTGCTTTGTGTTTAGGGTGGGAGCTGGCTTGCTGGAGGTTTTTTTCCCCAGTGATCTTACTCCACCCTCAGGTGTGGGGGGAAAATGTTCACTGGTACGACCTGGTACAGCCTCAGTCTCGGGCAGGCACTGTGTCCCTGGGTCTCCGGGTGGGGCTGTCTCAGGGATCCAGCCCCTCTCTCATATGAGGATGTTTCTATTCTCTTTCCCCAGCTGCGATGGGCACTGAGGGCCACAGGATCTGCTGTCTTTTCCTCCACTGGCTTATGGGCTTTTCTTCCAGCAGCAGCTGCTGCTGCCCCTCCTCTAGGGCTGCACCACCAGGCAGGCGTTCTGTGACCTCTCACCCTACCCCCAGCCTCCCTCACAGCACCCAGTGCAGTCTATAGAAAAGAGCCTGCCAGCAGGTGCAAATTTCCTGTGTCTGCAGGTCCCAGGGGATCCATACCCCGACATCAGCCCACACTCAGCCTTAGCAGCTTGTTAACATTTGTATTTTGAATTCTTACCAGTTTGTACGACACCAAGTGCCTACACCAGTTAAGCAAGGGCTCATGTCCCATCTTCCTTTGCAAGTGCCTGTGTTTCTCTAGATTTCAGGCCAGTTGGTCGCCCTGTGATCTCAGCTCTCTGATAGGTTCAAGAAAAGTAGTAAAATGCAGATTACCTGGGTTTTTTGGTAAAGATGGAAGTGATACTCTTTCTAGATTTCCACATCCTAAGCAGAAACTGGAAGAAAAGCTGGGACAGTTTTAAACCATGTCTGAAACAAGTCCTACTGTGGAGCATGGGGAACTATATTCAATAACTTGTATGAAATGAAAAAAAAATATGAAAAGGAATATATATACATGTATAACTGAATCACAATGCTGTACACCAGAAATTAGCCCAACATTGTAAACCAACTATACTTCAATTTTTTTTAAAGTGTTTATACATTCTTTGAGGGCAGTGGGAGTAACTCTGTATAGCTTCTGAGGCTGTGTCTTACAGGGCAGCACACTTCCCCTCTGCTCACCACAAGGCTTGCCCTGGAGTTCTGAACTGCCGAGTGGAGATCACTATGCTGTGAGGAAGCTGTAGGGACTGGCCACTTGTGAGTGGTCCAGTTGAAAGTCCCAGTTAAGGGTTCAGCCAGCAGCCATCATGAACCTCCAGTGGTGTAAGTGATGACACCTCCAGTTCCCAGCCCCCCATCTTCCCAGCCAAGGCCGCCAGTGTCCTGGAGCAGAGAAAAGCCATGCCCACCGTGCCCTGCCTGAATTCCTGATCTGCAGAATCTATGAGCCTAAGCAAGTAATTGTAGGCCAGTAAGCTTGGGGGTAGTTTGTTACATAGCAGTAATAACCAGAACAGTAACTCATCATCACAGGCGTCTTTATTTATTTACTGAATAAAGTTTAAGTTTCTTCCTGATTCAGATTTTAACATCTCCATCATGATAAAAACCCCTTCAGTATAGGCTGGTTACACGAGACTCTGTGTTCAAGGTGTTTTGGAAGAGTGAGGGGGGCTGTGTCTGGTCACAGGGTGATGCTGAGAAGAGGGAAGGCTGCAGACAGAGGTGGGGGGCCTTGGCCCCTCTGGACCTGCTCTGGGCCTGATGCTGAGGATGCAGAGACAATGGAGGCTCCAAGCCCCTGCCCTCCCAGCGCTCCTGCTCTAATGGGGAGGCAGACAAAAGGTGATGGGAGCACAGGGGACTGTGGGGTCTAGAGCCGAGGCCTTTGACGCAACCTGGGGTGTGGAAGAGGGGAGGGGCAAAAAAAAGCTTCCTGGACGAGGTGACTCCTAAACTGAGGCCAAACAGTGAAAAATAAAGAGCAGGAAAGAGAGTTCAGCCTTGAGAATAGCTGGAGCTGGAGGGCCATCAGCAAGAGATGTAACACTTTGGAGGGACCTCCAAGAGGCTTGATGAGGCTGAAGGGAGGGTGAGGGTTTGAGAAGCAAAGGATGAGACAGAGTTTCTGCCACTGCAGCCTAAGAGGTGCCAAGTTAACACCCTCATTTTCCAGACGGCGGATCTGAGGCTCAACACAGTGACTTGCCCAAGGCTCCGCAGGATGTAGTAGAGCTAGGATTTGAACCCAAGTGTGGAGCCACCTGTCCACATTTCTGAGAGAGGCTGGGGGGCCAGAGGCTCAGATATGGAGATGTGGGATGTCTAAGCCTTGGCAGTGCCCTCCATTTGCTACTTTATGACTCTCCCATCTAAGCTGGGGGGTCAGCAGAGAAAGGATGGAGGCAGATGACAGCTGGAAGGGGCACCTGAATGGCAAGGTGGGCCTTGCTACCTCTCTGAATGTGCTCACTCAACTCTAACTAAATTGGTGCCTGCATGATTCTCAACTGTTGTATTGACATGTCTTGCCAAATCAGCCCCTAATCAAATCAAATACCTTATTTCTGGCCGTAAAGAAACCCAGGGAGATCAATCACAGTAAGAGAGACATTCAGAGTTGCATTGCTTCTTCAGAAACATCAAGGGAGCTTCTTCCAACTCCGCCGTGGCCCAGCCAAGGACAAGTGTGTGAGAAAGTGAACGTGATGGCTTTGTTTGTTTAACTGTCTTGGCACATCAGACAGCCATTCAAATTCCCCAGTGCTAGGCTGAGGAACAGGGGAGAACAGAAATACACCCCGACTGCTTAATGGGGCCAACTGTCATCATTAGAGGTAGCAGCCATCTAGTATAAGAAGTTGGATTGTTAACTAGTTGTTGACAGAGGACATCTGATGGATATCAATTATTTATGTGGGCTGGGAGGAAAACCAGGGACTTGGAGAAATCCTGGAATCTTTGTCCCAAGTCATTTAGTCATCTATTTATAAGGTCCTTTGCAAAGTTTTGGTTCTTTTGGTGAATGCATAGTAGGTTGGAACTAGAACATCTCTCCCTATGATCTGTTGATTTAGATCTAAACTTTAGTCTAAAGTTTAGATTAATGGTTTTATTTCATGTAATAAATTTTCTCCTGTGGTAGTGCTGTGTTGAGAAGGATTCTGAGGTTCTTTCCAGGCTTAGCAGGAAAGAACATTGCCATTGACAGATATGGGTGGGCTGGGACCTAAGGGGCTGTGAGCCCTGGGCCCTAAGTTTGTAACTAGCCAGGAGGCTTGGGCCCAGAGAGCCCTAATTTAAAATCTTTTTGAACAGAGATTTTGCCGGTGGATGCAACCAGTGTTCCAGGTTCTTGTCCCATCTCAGAAAGAATTCAGAGATGAGATGTAGTGGTCCAGAAGAGTAAAGTGAGGATTTATTAAAGGATGGATAGTACACTCTCAAGGGGAGAGCGGGCAGGCTCATGAGAGCGGTTGCCCTGAGTTTCTTTGGCAAGATAGTTACATAGGGTGTAAAAATGAATGGGCGGAATATTCATTGAGGAGGGAAGGGCTTGGGGTCATATTTCCTGATTATCATCCCAACTCCACCTTCCCAAAAGAAGGAGGGATTTTTGTCCTTATTTAGTCTGGATCAGAAGTGTCATGGCATCTGTACATGATGGGTACTTCTGATCTGCAAGGCTAATTTTACTGAAATGAGGGCATAATGAGCAAAAGGTTACATTCGAACACTGAAAATTCCTGCCTTTTCTGACCTTTCTTTGTTGGTCTCCAGCCAAAAGGTGTAGCCCCTTATCAGCCCAAAGATTCCTGCTTTTTTTCTCTGCCCACGGACCCCTGGTGCTTATATGATGTATGTTTTCCTGCATTTGGCTTGTGCCCCTCCTTTCTACCCAATTCTTGCCATTTGGTCTGTGTTCCCCTTTCTTTGCTCATATCTAGCTATCTGCCTGTTCTAACAGAAATACCTGGCGATCAATTTTAAGTTGCTTCCTGATTTGGATTTTAATATCTCCATCATCACAAAAACCCCTCAGTGAGGGCTGGTTACACCTGACTATCCATGCTTAAGGTTTTGGGGGGAAATGAGGGGGGGCTGCGTCTGGTCATGGGCTGATGCTGAGAAGAGGGAAGGCTGCAGCCAGGGCGGGGAGGCGGGTTGGTCCTTGCAGGGTCCAGGCCATATTTTCAAGATTTTGATTAAAAAGCCCCAGTTGATCTTGAAGAAAGTCCTTTAACAAGGTGTATCTCCCACTCCTTGAATAAGAGAACTTGCTTTCAAATGTTAAATCATTCTCAGGTAAGCTGTTAGTACCTATTCAGTCTTCAGCTCTGGGTAGAAGTGTTGTTGGAAGTCATTCCAGCAGAGATCGCCAGAGAGGTGGATAGTTTACTCTCTGAACTTTATCCTGGGGCAGAGGTGGAGGGGAGAAGAAGGAAGGAGCTGACACCTACTGAGCATCTACTGTGTGCAGCTTCTGGGCCAGCAGCTTTAGAAATCTACTCATCCTCACCCAGACCTTTGTAGAGGAGAAAATTGAGGTTAAGAGATGTTAAATGACTTGACCAAACTACATAACTATATGGAGCCAGGATTTCAACCAGAGGCTGTATGATATCAAGGCCTGATGACACTAGCCCTTAAGGGAAGCAATAGCTGACCTCTAAGAGAGAAGAAATGGAAATAATTGATTAATATATACAGAGTTTCAGTTTTGCAAGATGAAAACAGTTCTCGAAATGGATGGTGGGGGTGCTTGCACAATAGTGTGCATGTACTTAATACCACTGAACTGTACCCCTCAAAATGCTTAAAAAGATAAATTTTATGCTATGTATATTATTATTATGGACTGAATATTTGTGTTCCCCGAAATTCATATGTTAGAGCCTGTCACCCTCAATGTGATGATATTTGGAGAGGGTGGGGCCTTTGGGAAGTAACTTTAGATAAGGTCAGGAGGGTGGGGCCCTCATGATGGGGTTAGTGTCCTTATAAGACAAGATGCCAGAGAGCTTGCTTCCTTCCTCTTTCTCTGCCATTCAAGGACATAGCAAGAAGGCAGCTGTCTGCCAGCCAGGAAGAGGGTCCTCATCAAGGAACCAAATCGGCTGGTACCTTGATCTTGGACTTCTCAGCCTGCAGAACTGTGAGAAACACATTTCTGTTATTTAAACCATTCAGTTGATGATGGCCTGAGCTGAATAATATATATATTTTACCATAATCTAAAAAGCAGTAGAAGCCCTGGATTTAAGTCTGAGCTCTGCCACGAACTGTGTGGTCTCAGACAAATGGCCTGACTGCTCTGTTTCTTCAGCTAGAGGATGGGAGGATGCCTACCTGCACTGGACACTGACTGGATGTCCACTATTCCTACTTTCTTCTGGAATCTGCACCCCATTCTTCCAGAAATTCCCTTTCCTCTCTGGTCTAACTTTATGGATCTAGCTGGAGCCTCATGTGTCTGTCCTCTTGGCCATAGCTGAGTGGCCCAAATTACTGGTGGCATCTGACCGCAAACTGGGCCAGCCAGAGTCCTATAATCAGTAGTGGAAAGAATCAACTTCTCTCTCTGGTGTGAGAAGAGGGGATGTTGGTGTCCATGGTGGTATCTGAAACCAGAGAGAAGGAATCTGACGCATTAGGTAAGTGGATGGTTAAGAGAATCCTGGTGGCCTTCAGGCCCAGGCACCGGGTACTGGGAGGTACACGCTTATCCCTCCCCAGCCTGAGGTTTGGTTGGTCACTCCTTCTTTGCATTCCATGAACCAGTCAGTCCCCCTTTCTCTTCAGGTGGTCAGGGATCTTCAGAGAAACAGAACCAATAGGATATATAGAGAGATATACATAAGAGGAGATTTATTATAGGGACTGGTTCTTGCAGTTCTGGTGGCTGAGAATGATGCAGGAAAACATATGTAGGGTGTGAGGAGGGCCGTGTCCCAGGTCTCGCTTGAGCCGCTGGGATGTGCCCCACCAAGTGTGGGTCCTTGGCTTCGCACAGGAAAGAATTCAAGTGCGAGCCACCGTTGAGTAAAGGTAGATTTATTTAGAGAGGTACATACTGCATAGAGTGTAAGGCAAGAGAAAGACAAGGAAAGAGGTGTGGAAATTGGGTCCTCAGGTTAAAGTACAAGTAGGTACACACTCCATAGACAGAGTGCCGGCTGTCTCCGAAGGGGAGAGAGAGTGCAAAGGGCCCCTAGGCTTGGTGTTGTCACTTTTTATGGTCTCAGTAGCTTCACACACCTACAAGTGGGATCAATCCAACTGCCCTGGGGAAGGGGCTGGGATTCCCCATAATTGGGCCACCACCCATTCTTTGGCTTTTTGCGGTTAGCCTTGGGGCTGTCATGGTGCCTGCAGGCATGTTATTTGATCATGCTGTTACAATGAGCATATAATGAAGCTCAAGGTCTACTAGAAGTCAAACCTCTTAATCCTCAAGGCCAACTAGGAGGTGAATCTTCCACCATTTTGGTTGCTGTCATTCCTTGAGTGGCTGTGCCCTGCCCTCTTCCCTCCTGTCTCAAGAAGTCCCATGAACCAGGAAAGCTGGTGGCGTAATTCAGTCTGGACCTGAAGGCCTGAGAACTGAGGGGTGGGGAGAGTGATGATGTACATCCTGATGTGAGCCTGAATGAGAACCAAGAGTGCTGATGTGCAAGGGCAGGAGATGCATCTCAGCTCCAGCAGAGAGGGTGAGTTTACCCTTCTTCCCCCTTTTTGTTCTAGTAAGACCCTCAATGGACTGGATGATGTCCTTCAAGCTGGGGAGGGGCATCTGCTTTACTCAGTTCACTGGTTCAAATGCTAATCACTCCCGGAAACACCCTTACAGACACACCCAGGAATGGTGTTTTATCAGCTATCAGGGCATCCTTTTAGTCCAGTGGTTGACACAGAAAACTAACCATCATAGCCAGTGTGGACTGGGATTCTGTTTCTTATTCTGGATGATGTACTTACTGTTACTTGGTAACAAGGGTTCCCTTCTTGGTGAATGTCGAGCTGAAAGACACAACCAAGGCACAGAACCGAAGAAAGAAGGAGTTATTACTTGCAGCAAGTAAGGAGTACACTGGGATCTTTCCCAAAGCAGTGTCTCCCCAACAGCAAAATGGGGAAGTTTTAAGCTGCGGGTACATGCATAATCGTGAAGGGGCTTGAACAGAGGAGAATTCAGCATAGAATTGGGGCCAAGGTCCCAGAGTCCAAGCTTTAGTTGTTGAGGTCAGGAGGGTCAAAATCATCCTTCCATCCTCCACCTGCATGGGGGCCTTCATTCCCACAGAACTCGAAGACTGTGTCAGATTGTTAGGTATATCCCTTGAAGAGAAACTCAGACTCTGTTTTATCGCTGAACTATTGTTTCTTGACTGCTTTTCCTTTTTTCCTGCCTTCTCTCATTTCCCTTAAGATTGTTAATTACTGAGACCTGTTCAAGGACAAGCACTGTGGCCAGACTTAGATCACAAAAGGGCTTAGGCCAAAATGGCTTCTCATGTCAAGAAAGCCTTCCTGGTTCTCTTTCTCTGGGGCCCCCTACCCTATGTGCCTACATTACTGGCTATGGCTGACGGGGTCCCAGGGAGGGAGTGGTGGGGAGGTACAGGCTAAACTGTAGTGTGCTGTGCCTATTTGCTGGAACCGTCTCTGCTCTTGAAGAGCCCAGAGACTTAGCCATACCCAACCTGTCCAAGGCCTGGGCTTCACATGTGCAGGCCTTTCTGCACAGGGGGATGTTGATACAGGGCAGATTAATCTCACCATCTCAGCTGGGCTCAGTGGAACAGGTATAGTACTGCCAATCACAGCTGCTCAGGATGGGCACTGCACAACTCCCAGGACATCATTCGGTCTACTGTTCAGCTTGTCTAGTAACACTCAGTAGATTATTCTGCAGGAGGCTTAGCTCCAGGCTTTGACGTTAGATGGACCCAGGTCTGAATCCTTGTTCTGCTCCTTATTGGCTATGTAACTGGGCAAAACATTTAACTCTTTTTACCTTGGTATTTTCCTCTGCAAAATAGGAATATGCCACATTTTATGGATTCTAAGATTCCCAGTTTTTTACATTTCACATCTCTGAAATTAGGCTGTATCTCACAACTGATGGTATACCATATTTTTAAACAATAGCATTTTTTTTCTTTCTATTCACCAACAAAATAGTGGTGTATATTATTGATACCATTGTCGACTTCTTGACATATGGAAATAGTATCTATCTCACAGGAGGATGGATAAGATTTAACAGGGGAAGCACAGGATCTAGTTTGGATCCATGTCTTGCCCATATTCCTTCAGCCCACCCTGGGCTGGGGGTCACCTAAGGCTTTAGAGAATAATCCCTGTACACCATGTAAGTGGGGCAAGTGACCCCTGCCCCCAGCCTGCCTTTTCCTTGTTTCCTTGTCTATAAAATGGGTAAATAATAGCACCACCTCATAGAGTTTTAAAAGGACAGATGAGCTCGGGCATGCGAAGTGGGCTTGCTCGTGTACTGCCCGACCGCTGCCAGACGCACGTCTTGTAGCCTAGGCTGAGAGCAGAAAGACAGCTCAGTCCCTGTATGTCTGTCTGGCTGGCTTTGAGCTGTCTCTGGCTGTTGGGAGACTCAGGTAAGGTGGGAGGTGTCCTGTCATCCTAGGTAGGCGGGCAGCCCTGTATTGGAGTTCTTGTCCTGGCATTTTCCAGCTAGTGAAAGTTTCACCACCTCTTTGAGCCCCATCTTCCTCATCTGTAATACTGGTCTTTGGGTTTTTTTTTTAATGTCACTGAAAAGTGATAATGAAGGTAAAGTACATGGCAGATGTTTAATTTTAAAAGAGAATTCTGAGTCCTTCTGCTCAGCCAGAGGACAAGGCTGATGGGGGACTGACCTGGAGAATTATTTCCCCAGTGCCTCCACTTTCAAAGACAGTGAAGTTAGCGTTAGGTTTAAGAGCCCACACTCAGAGCCCCTCGTGGGCCAGCTGAGACTCCGGGATTGGAAGCCTAAAGCACCATGGGCATCCCAGGTCACTCCTGCTCCCAGGCAGGAAGGACCCGAATCCTCTGATCAAGTTTCTGTCTGAGCAAAAGCATCTGTTCGGCCACCTTGCCCCACTGACCCAGTTTCACTGGCACTCACACTTCCCCAGCTACTCAGACTGAAACATTCCTCATCTATTCTAATTCTCCTTCAGGATCTCTTCTATGATATCTTTGACAAGGATTATCTAGTCTCTGCTTGAATACACGTAGTCATTAGGCAGTCCCTCTCTCCTGGGACAGCCTGCTCCACCAAAGGACAGCTCTGTCCCCTCTGAGGTTTCTCCTTACCTTCAGCTGTCATCTGCCTCTCTGAGGCGCCCCACCCTCAGTCTCGGGCCTGCACTCCCCTCCCTGCCATCACCCGGCAGCGATCTGCTCCTCCCATGTCTCTGCTCCTACAAGGATAAACTATTCATTACAGGACAATGTATCTGTGTCATTTCTTTCTTTAAAATTCCCTTTTTAAAATAGTCTTTTTTTTTTAAGTAGAAAAGTAATCCATGTGCATTGTATAAAGTTTGGGAAAGTAGAAAGAAGATAAAAATAACTTATAATTCCACTTCCTAGGAACAATCACTATTAACTTTTACTTGTCTTTCCTATTTTTTTCCCCCATAATTGAGTGCATAGTGAATATAAAATTTAATGCCCTGCTTTTTTTTTTCTTAACATTATTACAGGAATATTTCCCCATACTTTAAAAGCTCCTTGCAAACATGATTTTTACTTTTAATGATTGTGTAATGCACCTAAGCAATTTACTGGTCATTCCCAATTGTTAGACATTTGGGTTGTTTTTAATTTTTTACTATTCTGTGAAAAGGGAACCCTCATACACTGCTGGTGGGACTGCAGTTTGGTGCAGCCACTGTGGAAAACAGTATGGAGATTCCTCAAAAGACTAGGAATAGACTTACTATATGACCCAGTAATCCTGCTCCTGGGCATATATCCAGAAGAAACCCTACTTCAGAAAGACACTTGCACCCCAATGTTCATAGCAGCACTATTTACAATAACTAAGACATGGAAATAGCCTAAATGTCCATCAGCAGATGACTGGATAAAGAAGATGTGGTATATTTATACAATGAAATACTATTCAGCCATTAAAAATGACTACATAATGCCATTTGCAGCAACATGGTTGTCCCTGGAGAATGTCATTCTAAGTGAAATAAGCCAGAAAGAGAAAAAAAATACCATATGAGATCGCTTGTATGTAGAATCTTAAAAAAAACATAAATACAAAACAGAAACAAACTCATAGACATAGAATACAAACTTGTGGTTGCCAGCGGGGAGGAGGGTGGGAAGAGATAGACTGGGAGTTCGAAATTTGTAGATACTAACAGGTATATGTAGAATAGATAAACAAGATTAAACTGTATAGCACAGGGAAATATATACAAGATCCTGTGGTAGCTCACAGTGAAAAAGAATGTGACAATGAATATACGTATGTTCACGTATAACTGAAAAATTGTGCTCTACACTTGAAATTGACACAACATTGTAAACTGATTATAAATCAATAAAAAATAAAATAAAAAAATAAAAAAATAAATTTTCACTATTACATCATAATGCTGTGATTAAAACAAACCTTGTATATAAAGGTTTTTTTTTTTTGCTGTATTTCAAATTATTTCCTTAGACTCACATCTTAGAAGTTGCTGTAAACATTTTAGAGGTGATAGCTCCCATTTTTAAATTAAAAAGACTTTTTTATTGAAGTATAGTTAATTTACAATGTTGTATTAGTTTCTGGTATACAGCATAGTGATTCAGCTATACATATATATACGTGTATATATATCTGTATGTATGTATATATGTATGTGTGTGTATATGTATGTGTGTGTGTGTGTGTATACACTTTTTGACATTAACACTTTTGGTGATACAATAAATGCAGATTGAGAAACATAGTACCTCAATATGTCAAACTGATAGCCAGACTATGAAAATGTATGCAGTGTCCTTTTATAAATTTTTAATCATTTGTTTTCAATTTTTATAAACAGCCCTTACCGTAATGTCTCTTATATCCTATCATTCACATAACAGCAGTAGGGGTCCTGAGGGTAGCATCAGGACTGAGAAAGAAAAACAGAGGGGAAGGCAGAAAAAATCTTCTAGAAAAGACCTGTGAGCACAATCCATTTTTTTAAAACCAATTTTCACTCATGCTAACATTGGATGAGAATGTCCATTATATGTGCCCTTTCCAACATTGTGTAATTTATTTTAAGTATTTGCTAACTTGATGAGTAAAAATAAATACTACATTTTTCATTTTCTTCTAGTTTTTAAAGTTTTAATAGGACCGAACATTTTTAATGTAATATTTACTGGCCATTTGTGTTTTTTCTTGTTACACTGTGAATGCTCTTTGTCCATTTATCTCTTGGGGTCTTGATGTTTTACTTGATTTGTAAGAAATCTCTCTATACTGAGAATTTGCTGCCAACATTCCAATTTGTTGTTTGCCTGTATGTTTCATTTGTGAGTTGTTTCTGTAGAGGTGGTTTAACTTTCATAAATCAAATCTATCAATCTTTACCTTTGTAATTTTTTTCCCCACTGCTTTTTGATTTAGGAAGTCTTTCCCCACTTGATGAATATTCATTTCTACTTTCTTCTAGGCTTTAAATGTTTGATTGTCAATTAACTGCATTCTACCTGTAATTTATTTTTGTATATGTTTTGAGAAGAGGCTCTAAGTGGACCTTTTAAAAACATTTCCCAATAGTAAGTCAATTACACACAAAATGGTTTGGGTACTCACACCAGCTTCATCACCTACGGAACAAGTTCCAGTTATTTCTTCTCTCTCTGAAACTGTGGGGACCAGCACAGGTACAAATATTTTTTGAAAAATAGAATGAAAGTCCAAGTTAGATTCTTTTCAGGCTTTCTTATAACAACCTTGAAAAGGAGATTTCTGTCATCCTCATGTTACAGATGAGAAAACTGAGGCTCAGAGAGGTAAAGCAGTTTGCCTAAAGTGATACAGGTAGTCTGATTCAGATTAGAATCCAAATTGTTTGGTTACCATATCCCAGAGCCATCCTCTCAGGTTTGACTTTTTCTAGCCTTGGGAGCCCAGTATCTGTTGAATGCTGCACAGTTGGTGGAGTGGACACTGTTGGCGTCCCACCAGACCCCCTGAGGTCTGACTTTTCCATTTCTGCCTGCACATCCCCCACTTCTTCTTCTTTTTTTTTTTTTCATCCCCTGCTTCTGAGCGCTTTCTTCTGGGAGGGCTCCTGTGATACTGTCATCAGAAGATTGCCCCGGGCTACTAGAGCCATTCACTTGCATATGCAGGGACTCAGAAGTGTCCCAGAGTTTTCCCCCAGGGCAGCCCTTGGCCTTAGACCAATTGGTACAGGAGTCAGAAAGCCCAGCTCCCATGCCCCCAGTGCAAACCCTGAGGTGTAACTTACATTCCTCAGCTCCCAGTGGGACCAGGCAGACACCGAGACTCTCCAGAAATCCCACTGTTCAAAATTGTAGAATAGATAAACAAGATTACACTGTATAGCACAGGGAAATATACACAAAATGTTATGATAAATCACAGAGAAAAAAAAATGTGACAATGAGTGTGTATATGTCCATGAATGACTGAAAAATTGTGCTGAACACTGGAATTTGACACAACACTGTAAAATGATTATGAATCAATAAAAAATGTAAAAAAAAAAAAAAAGAAAAAGAAATCCCACTGTTGCTTGCCCTTTTCTACTCTCTGTCTTCCCTCCACACCCCCTGTCTGGCAGTTTAATATCCAGAGGCAAAGCAGGGTGTGAGCGTATGACACTTTCTCCAGCTCATGCTTGTGGGGGCCTAGACCGCCACTCTTGTATGGATGCCCTAAATCAATATAGCTTCAACTTTTCTGATAGTCTTTATGTTTCAGCAGGAACCCAATGTGTTTACTTTTTACATTTACAAATTATTTTGAAACTTATGTACAGTTAGATTCACTGTTTTTTGGTGTGTAGTTTTAAGGCTTTAAAAAAATGCATCAAATTGTCAACCACCACCTCAGTCAAGATACAGAACAGTTTCATTGTCCTCCCCAAATTCCCTCACGCTGTCCCCTCATAGTCAAACCCTCCCCTCTCCCTGAACCCCTGACAACCACTGATCTGTTTATCACCTCAGCTTTGCCTTTTCCAGAACATCTTATAAGTGGAATCACACAATAGGTAACTATTTGTGCCTGTTCTTTCGCTTAACACAGTGCATTTGAGATTGATCCAAGCTGCTGCAGGTGTGAATCACTTGTTCCTTCTTAGTGCTGAGTCCATTGTGTGGCTGTGCTGCATTTATGTGTTCATTTCTCAACTGGGGGATATTTGGGTTGTTTCCAGTTTTTCGTAATTATAAATAAAGCTGATACAAACATTCGCACATGGATTTTTGGTTTAATGTAGGCTTTCATTTCTCTTGGGTAATTACCAATGAGTGGGATTTCTGGGGAGTTTGATAGGTATGTGTTTACTTTGTGAGAAACGGCCCAAGTGTTTTCCAGAGTGGCTGTATCATTTCACATTGCCACTGGCAGTGCGTGAGGGTTCTTGGTGCTTGACAGCCTCACCGACTTGGTGTCAGGTTTTTGTTTTTGGATTTTTCCTATTCTAATAGGTGTGTGGCCTCAATTCTTAAGATCAGGTCAGTTAGTTCATGTCATTCCTCTACCTAAACTCTCCAGTGGCTCATATCACACCTAGAATCAAATCCAAACCTTCCTTGGCCTACAGGGCCCTTCTTGACCAGCTCCTGGCAGCCCCTCTGGTCCCCTCTTCCACTGCTCTCCAGCCATTTTAGCCAGTTCCCTGCTGGTCCTGAGACATGCCACGATGCTCCCACCTCAGGGCCTTTGCTCTTCTGGTTTCCTTCTGGAATGTTCTTTCCTCCAGGGTTCACGTAGGCAGCCTCCTTCCTGACATTCTAGTATCAGATCTAAGTCCCCAACTATTTATTATTTTAAAATTGTCTCTTCTCTCATTCTTTCTTTTAAAAATGTGTTTTAATTGAGGTATAATAAGTATATGGTAAATTGCACACATCTTAAGTGTACAGCCGATGAATTTTTACATATGTGTACGAATAACCGCTTCCCGCATCAGGACATAGAATGTTTCTGACATAGAATGTTTCCAGCATTCTAGAAAGCTCCCTCTGCCTCTTCTCCCTAAAGGTAATCACTATTCTACTTTCTATCTAATCTATATAGATGTGTTTTTCCCAGTTTTCAAATTCATATTTATAGAACCAGATGGTTAGCACTCTTTTTATCCAAATTCTTTCATTCATCTCTGTCTGTGAGATTCATCCAGGTTTTTGCATGTGGATGCATGCAATGGCAATTTGTTCTTTTTAAACAACAAGGTCCTACTGTATAGCACAGGAAACTATATTCAATATCTTATAATAACCTATAATGAAAAAGAATATGAAAAGGAATATATGTATAACATATCTGTATAACTGAATCACTATGCTGTACAACAGAAACTAACAGATTGCAGATCGACTATACTTCAATAAGAAAAAGTTTGTTCTTTTTTATTGCTATGAAGTATTCTATTATATAACTACACCACAATTTATCTCTCCGTTCTGCTGATGACAGACCTGATGGTTGTTCCTGATTTGGAGCTATTGAGTAATGTTGCTTTGAACATTTTTATGCATATCTTTTAGCAGATATGCACTCATTTATTTCAGGTTATGCCTGGGAGTGGAATTGCCAGATCATAGGGTAGACATAGGCTTATCAGCTATTTATTCTTTTACTTGTTTAAATTATTTTTCTCCCATTAGGCTCTACGTTCCATGAAGGCAGGAAACAAGCTTGTCTTGTTCACCAGTGTATTTCCAGCATGTAGCACAATGCCTGGCACATAGTAGGTGCTCGATAAATATTTGTTAAATAAATTAAAGGAGAAACTTAAGCTGCTATCAGCTCAAAGAGAGTTATGGCTGAGCTGGGACTAGATCCAAATCCTTCTGACTTCCACCCTCCACAAGCTGAGATTTGGGAGCCCAGCTGACTCGGAAGGAGACAGAGCCGCAGGTGCTGGGTTGATTTCACCATCCCGTTATTCTTTGAAGAAAAAGTGGTTCCCTCTCCCTCTCTTGGCCTGCATTGTCACAGCTTGAAATATTCTTTTGATTATGAGAACATTTCCCATTAAGTGTGCGTCTCCAGCTTCCCCCCCAGTATTTATGAGCTCATAACTCCAGGATCTGTCACAATCAGTGTTGCAAAAGTGTGTCTGAATGTAATGAAATAATTCGATGAGGAACGTGGCAAGGAGACAGTCAGAATTTTCTCTTGCCTTACAAACCATCCCCAGGGGATGGGTGTATATAAATCAGCTCCTCCCTTAATTAAGTAAAACATTTTAAGGAAAGAAACAAATTAATTACTACTTCATGGTACCACCCCAGCCAATTACCCAAACGGTTCACATTCCATAAACCTCGCCTGAATTTAGAACTAATTATTGCTCTTTTGGTTTGTTTATACTTCCCACTATGACAAAGATCTGTTTTAAAAGTGGGTAGCGTGGGATAGTTTTTCCCTCCACTTTCAAGATGATTTAAATTGTCATAAGAATCAGGAGGTCTTTTCTTTTTTTTTTTTGAATCTGAAAACACAGGATACATAGAATGTATATCACTCAGAGAGGGAAACAGAAATGATCTTGAGTATTGCTGGGGTTGTGGGGAGAAGCCCATAGGGTACAGAATGCGTAGGGTCTTAGCCTGGATCCGCCCCTGACTTGCTGTGTAACCTTGGGCAGGAACAGGACATCTCTGGTCTCTGTCTGGTCTGGTTGGGCATCTTCCATCTAGCTGCTTGCCCCTCTTGCCACCGGGCATGTGGTCCCAATAGGAGAGAATCCTATTATTTTAGAAATATTGTCCAACCTGACCTGATGCTCTTCCTAACTCTCCTTCGTGCTGGCTCTGGCCTCACCGTTGCCCAGTGGGCCTGACCCATTCTTATCTTTGATCCAGGGCATCTGTTGACTAATGCTTCACCCATTCCCACCCCAAAGTGACCCTGCCTCATGCTGGCTTCCTGCATCTGGCTACCTTCTGATTGGTCTGGTCACGTGATGGAACAGGCTGCCCAGGCCTGGCCTTGGCTCTTCAGGGGTGTGTGGGTGTAGGGGTCTCATTGACATCAAACACAATTGGTCCTGGGTAGCCCTCTCCAGCTGTGAGCCTTGTTCTAAGTCCAGAGCCACCTGCTGGCTCTTTGTGAGTAGGAAGCCAAGCCCTAACCTTCCTTTGCTCCTGCCACTCTTCTCATACGTGTCGCTGTGTACACTGTAGGCACTCAATAAGTACTGAGTCACCACTCGAATTTTAGTGAAAGACAAGGATGACCAGAAAGAAGCAACAATCTAACTCTTCAAAACAGTTTTATTGAGGTATGAGTCATACATAGTAAAGTACATACATTATAAATGTACAACCCTGTGAATCTTTACTTTGTGTACACCCACATAACCCCCATCTAGGTCAAGACACAGGATACTTCCAGCCCCCTAGAAATTTCCCTCCCAGTCAATACCCTTCAAAAATAACCATTATCATGACTTCTATCTCCGTAGATTTTGTCTGTTCTTGAATTTCATATAAATGCAGTCACCTGGCACCTCATTTTTTGTGCCTGGCTTCTTTCACTCATCTGCTTTGTCTATAGAAGTATTCTTTTTTTTTTTTAACTGTAGCATACGTGTACTTCTTTATTAATACGTTAGATATTTTGAGGTACCTGTAGGTCATAGGTACTGTGGACACACTATGTAATTTTTTGTAGCCTTTTCTTTAAATTGAAGTATAGTTGATTTATAATGTTGTGTTAGTTTCTAGTGTACAGCAAAGTGATTCAGTTATACATATACATACATATTCTTTTTCATATTTTCTGTTATTGTTTATTACAGGATATTGAATCTAGTTCCCTGTGCTATATAGTAGAACCTTGTTGTTTATCTATTTTATATATAATAGTTTGTATCTGCTAATCCTAAATTCCTAATTTATCCCTCCCCACCTTTTGTTCCCCTTTAGTGACCATAAGTTTATTTTCTGTCTGTGTGTCTGTTTATGTTTCATAAATAAGTTCATTTGTGTCATATTTTAGATTCCACATATAAGTGATGTTATATGGTATTTATTGTTTTCTTTCTGATTTTCTTCACTTAGAATGACAATCTCTAGGTCCATCCATGTTGCTGCAAATGGCATTATTTTATTCCTTATTATGACTGAATAGTACTCCATTGTGTGTATATATACATGATGCTGAGTGAAATAAGCCAGTTACAGGAGGACAAACCGTATGAGTCCACTTATAGGCAGTCTCTTAAGTAGTCAGACTCATAGAAAGAGATGGTGGTTGCCCAGTGCTTGGGGGTGGGGAAAATGGAAAGTTATTGTTTGGTGGGTATAGAGTTTCAGTTTTGCAAAATGAAAAAGTTTTAGAGATTTTATTTGCACAAAAATGTGAACATATTTAATGCCACTAAACTGTGCACTTAAAAATGGTTAAGATGGTAAATTTTATGCTTTTTATTTATTTATTTTTTTGCCACAATTAAAACAACAAAAACAAGCTTCAAGGCTCCCCAGAGCCTTTAGGGTGAACCTGGACCTGTTTGCCTGGCCTCCTAGGCCCTCTGAACCATCACTAGCCCCTCCTTCGCAGTTGCCTCCCACCAGTCCCACCATATCCTCCAGCCCTACCAAGCTCTTGCACTTTCCCAAAGCTCACACTTGCTCACCAACAGGCTTCTCCATGGCTGTTTTCTCTGCTTGGAATGTCCTTCTCCTCTGCTTATCAGCCTTTTGAAATTCTAATCATCTTTCCAGAACCAGCTCAAATGTATCCTCCTCTGTGAAAACTTCTTGTAACCCTTCTCAAGGAAGAATTGATGCCCACCCTGATGTATGCCCCTGACACTTTTAACATCACTACCACCACCACCACCTTAGCTACTATTAAATGAGTGCTTAATGTGTGCTGAGCACTGTGCCAAGCAAGCTGTATGCATCAGTATCTCAGTTAATCTTCATAATAACCCTCTATCATCCCCATTTTACAGATGAGGAAACTGAGGCTCAGAGAGGGAAAGCATCATGCCCAGGATCACACAGCTAGTAAGTCGTGGCACTGAGACTTAAACCTTCCTAAGTCCAGAGAAAAGCTTTTAGCCACTCAGATCTACTCCCCATGTATTCCCAAATGATTGCGTTGTCCATATATTGTTTATTTTTCTGCTTCCTCAACATCCTGCCTCCTCTACACTGTGTCTGGCCCAGGGCCTGGTACAGAGGGGGAGCTCATTTCATGGGAGTTTTGTTGCACAACCTCAAGTAAGTCAGTGTCAGTGCTAACCCCCTAATTCCACCACTTCTATTTCCCCTTCAGGAATTGGCAGATTGGCAATCGCAAAGGAAACATCCTCAGCTGATCAATAAATAATAATGTTGGAGAATTTAAAATAAGAATCTGGATTATTAAAGTTACAAATCTTTGGTCTTTATACCTTTAATAAAACATGCATCTATTAATAATGGATACTGGTTCTGGCCTGCTTATGCTGAAAAGGGGGAAAAAATGACCAGTCAAAAGATGCTAATATTTTTTCTTCTTACCCGGTTTGGCTGCCAACTGCTTCCCTGACAAATTGCTCATCATTTAAGAAG